>NC_050069.1:129118565-129455922 GCF_009764565.3 Dermochelys coriacea
CCTACCCTTGCTTCCTATCTTTTAACCAGTTACCAATCCATGAGAGAACCTTCCCTCTTGTCCCATGACTGCTTACTTTGCTTAAGAGCCTTTGGTGAGGGACCTTGTCAAAGGCTTTCTGAAAATCTAAATACACTATATCCACTGGATCCCTCTTGTCCACATGCTTATTGACCACCTCAAAGAATTCTAGTAGATTGGTGAGGCATGATTTCCTTTTACAAAAAACAGGTTGACTATTCCCCAATAAATTATGTTCATCTATGTATCTATTTTTTCTTTAGTACAGTTTCAACCTGTTTTCCAGTACTGAAGTCAGGCTTATTTGCCAGGGTCTTCTCTCTAGCCATTTTTAAAACTTGGCATCACATTAGCTCTCGTACAGTCATTTGGTAAGACTGTTCTTCAGAAAATATTATAAAAAATCTGCAACCATCCAGGATATCGCAGCTGTTGCTATATTGAAAATTATGGCCACTCAGAGCCTTCTAGCAACAAAAAGTGTAAACATCAGGTCTTTCTGACCAAAATCACAAATGATGGGAAATCCACATAAGTTATTAGAAGTATAGGACCTATGAGACAAAGTTTGGTTCTAATAAGTTACTTTAGGAAAGCATCAATACACATCTACACCTGTGTCTTTAATACCCTTTTAAAATGAGTTATATTAAAGTAGAATTCAAAATCAATAGTGCTGACAGTACACAGTCTGATAACCATCTACCATTAGACAAACACAATACCTACCTTCCCAACCACCCATCTGTCAGTCTCTCTTCCCTAAATCCCTGAAGAAAAACAAAAAGCTTTGTAGAATGTCAAGAAGAACAAATCATGATGATAAAGGGAGAAGAGAATTCACGAGTTGAGAAGTCATGACAGATAACACCTGGACAGCAATTTCCTCCCATATAGGATGAGACTCCAGCTCAAGCACCAGCTTACAATTGCAGAAGAATGATATAATAGAGAAAGAAACTGTCTCAGGTAATTTGGTGTGAAAGCATTTAAGCTTTAAAGGTTTAAATACAACTCTTCCACTTCTACCCAAGAATTCACAGGCAGCCAGTGCAGTTCTTTGGCAATGATGTGTTGTGCTCTGAGTGAAGCTCCACTATTTCAGTAGGATGTCTCATTTTGCCTTGGATCCACTTTCTGAGTAAGAAGATGAGCCGTTTTGATCCCATGTAGCTATACACACCAGCCACATAATTTTAGTGTTCTTTCCCCAGCTACTTTCCCATGATACAAAAGGACAAAGGGACAATATTAAAAAATCACAAGTCTGAACATGTCACTGTCATTCAGGGCTTGTTGATGAACCAGACTAACTTACGCAGCCTTTGGCAGTGGGACCACAGTTATCATTGTTTCAGCCATCAAATATCCCCTTTAAGATTGTGCTATTAGATTTTACATTCAGGGCCAAATTTTGTGCTTGAATGAGCACAGGCTGATCCCAGTGAAATCAATAGGAGTCATGCACATGTATCTGAGAGAAAGAAATAGGCCCATAGGCTGAACTTTGTTCCAAACTAGAATCGTATTGCCTTGGGTTTGTGGAGCAGAGATTTTACTGAGATGTAGAATAAACATAACCAATTCCACAAACACTGTGTTTTATTTTTGTGTTATAGATAAATGAAATCTGGACTGAACTTGGGCTAGCAATAAAG
Organism: Dermochelys coriacea; assembly: GCF_009764565.3. Lineage (NCBI taxonomy): Eukaryota > Metazoa > Chordata > Testudines > Dermochelyidae > Dermochelys > Dermochelys coriacea. The sequence goes on from NC_050069.1 coordinate 129,120,245, forward strand.
TGAAGAGTTATTTTTGGCAGATATTAGAGCTGGCCAAATATCAGAAAATCAGTAGTAAAACTAAAAGCCATTTTGCAAATGTATCGGAAAGTTTTAGGGTGAGATTCTCCCTCCATTCAGCCAATTTCCCATTATTTTTCAGTTATTTCACTTATATTCTATGTTATATTATGTGCATTTCCCTTAAAAACCATGCATTCTCCTCAAATTGCATCCAATGTAGCACTGTAAATTTAAACAGTGAATAAAAAGATGAAGTCAGAAAGAAAGGAAGGTGTTGCTATGGCAGAGTGAGCGGAGCTCACTGGAACTTAGTGGTTTACTTATGTGTGCGGATAATTTCACAAGGAAAAGAGATGGGCAGTAAGAGCAGCAGTGACCCTCCACCGTCATTTCCCCCCCACTCCACCCCAATAAAACCAAAATAAAACTCAGAACAAGTGACTTATGAGACTGAACAGAAGCATCTGAAGAGGTGAATCAGAGAGCCACCTCCTAGATCTCAGGCTCATGCTTATAAACTCTTTTTCATGTGAAGACAGTGAGATTACTTGCAAGGCCTAATCAGATGAGCAAACATTCGCAGTTTAGATCCCAGGTTTATTTACACAGATGAGAGAGATCTCTGAGTAGAAAGCAAAAAAACAGCACTTCAGGTCATGGAATGAGGACTATCAGCACTACAGCCTCTTGGCATTTATACCACTTGCATTTCAAAATGATCTATACCTAAAAAAGAATCAAAATAGCAGGAGCCTCTAGCAACAACAGCCACCATCAATGGCAAAGTGGCTACTGTTTTAGGCAGCTTGAGATGAGCAGCTGTGATGCTTCTGACATTTCTAATTTCTGAGAACATTTTAGGTAGAGTTTTAAATATATAGAACATGTTAGCTTATCAATCTCTTCAGATGAATTTCCCTCCCCTCATTACACACTTATCACATCACAAATAGTCAGCATCTAATAGATATTCTCCATTATTGCAAATGGCTTTTTTATGAAGTTCCATGTTCAGAAGAAAGCACACTAAGTCCTTTGTAACTTAAGCGAAGCCATCACTTATATTTCACGTGACTCTTCGTTCCACAGCTATAGAAGCAGCACTTTTTTCATCAGCGTACATTTTAGTTCTGCCTGTTTGGGCTAATCATGACCAGCTAACCGATTTAATAAAATAAAAAAACAAAAAACTTGCTCTGGCCAGAAGCCTTTTAAAATTTTAGTTAAAACATTTTCCCCCAACACATTTTAAAACATGTCTTTTTATTCCTAGTCTAGACGTGGCCTTTTTTCTAAAATCCATGTCTACACAATCTGTTTATAGGACTCCTGTGTTTCATCCTTTCTTCATTTGATGACTTAGTACTAATATATGATGAACATGACCTAAGACCACTACTAAAGCAAGCTGCTGATGCATCTCTTAAGTAAGCAGAATCTATAAGTATCATTGAACTTTGTGAATGATGTGTGTGCCGTTTACAACATGGCCACATACACTAGAGATTATTTTTGAAAGGAGCAGCTTATCAACTGCACATGAAAGAGGGAAAACAACTTGCTGCATAAGAAGCCAGGAGAATTAGCTGCTGCCATAGTGCTGACTCAGGTTAGTAGCCAGAAGAGAGATAAAGTTGAGATGCTGCCACTACTACAATTTCTGAAATAGTGAAAATTACACATAGGGATTCCACTGCTGTCTCCCCGCACCTGCTGCACAAGCTTATAGTTCCAAACAAAACCAACAAATGCATTTTAACTGGTCACTGAACATTTGGGGTTAGGAAGAAGCTTCCCCAGGGGCTGGTTATTCCATAAGTGTCCAGTGTAGGGTTTCTGAAGCATCAGCAACTGCCAGAGACAGGATAATGAACTAGATAGACCACTTGGCTAAACTGTTGTGGCAATTCCTATGTTCCTTTATTTATTTCCTTTAAGGTGACCTCTTCAGTGTCAGCACTCTGTTCATGATCAGAAACATAAAACTTATCAAACGGATAAACCATACACACTAACAGGCCCCATAAATGTAGAGCACGCACACAAATATTTCTACAATTTTGAAAGAATAACAGGTTATTCTACTAGGAATGGTAGAATCCTTCAAAATACTTTGAAGGGTGCCTATAGATTCTATATCCATAGAGCAGCAAAGTGTTAAGGACAGGAATCTTTATTATTTCTTCAACTTGGAAGCTTTATTGTAATTAAATCAATTTCCCATGAGGCTAAGACAGTTGATATAACCTTGCAATAAAAACTCAGCCCCATGTCTAGATGAAACTTTCAGAATAACATAACTTTTTATCAATCAAATATACCTCCAGGTTAAAAATAAGCCCTTGGAGATTGAGTCTGGGGGACATATGTGAAAACTGCCACTGGTAATTCTGGTGCAACTGACTAAAATTATACCAACCTGATTCTCCAATAGTTTTTACAACAAAAAATGCACAAATGCTGACAGGAGCTCCTTTGATCAATCAGCAACTATACCCTGCAAGAATGTATTATCTCCAAAAGAATAATAAAGGAAAAAGATAACAATCTTAAATATACTTGCCCAGCTGAAGGAGAAAGACTTGCAGAAAGCCAGAACAGTTGCAAAATGGCTACTTAGAGCTGCAGCTGCTTGGCTCTGGCAAATTTAAAGGGCAGTCTCTAAAAAGGCATGCTGAGAAAAAAGTTCCTTCAATAGGGCAACCCTTCATTTGGGAGAGTTAGTAGGGACGTAGTAGTCAAAAAATAAGTTATTCTTCGAGAAAAACATCTGCTTCGGTGTCTGTTTTATACTACCATTAGATAACCCTATTTACTTCTATTTGTTCTCTTGTCTCTGTATCTCACAGGTGTATTTCTAATCCCTGAACAAATGGACCCATCACTGCTACTGGGAGAACTTGTAGAGCACATGAGTAAAAAAGAATCTCAGCTGACTATGTGAAAACATGTATAGGCAAATGCCAAATAAAGCAAATACTGAATGGAAAAGTCCTCATTCCCATGCTACAGCCATTGTAATAAAAGTTACCTAAAGTCTGTGCTAGTACTAATACTGTCCTACTAGCCTGAAAGTGACACTTGCCCACTTATTTTGCTAGCAATCACTTCAGCTGCTTTGCCACCTTCTCTTCTGTCTCCTAGTTCCTGTCTGCCCAAAGCCTGAGCACAAGGTGGGTGAGGTAATATGTTTTATTTTGGAACAACATCTGTTGGTGAAAGAGACAAGCTTTTGAGCTTACACAAAGATCTGAAGAAAATTGAAATCATATCTTTCTCACTTGCAGAAGTTGGTCCAATAAAACATATTACCTCATTAACCTTGTCTCTCTAATGTCCTCAGACCAATGCAGCTACAATAATACACACTGTCTTGGTACAAACATGTTCTGGGAAGATGACCTTCCATATTCCATAAAGGCAAATTTCCATTTCCATCTTCTATAATCCAGACAATGAACTTACACAAACAAAGGCAGTGCAAGGAAGAGAGCATGAAAAGCAATGACTTGCTGTGAAATACCATCAGAGGAGCAGAGGCAGAATGTGCCCTTGATATATGTTGTTACCAAGGGAGGTTCCCATACAACAACTTTGCCTTTGTAGCTACAGCTGCTTCATTGCAGTTGTAGTTTATACCAGCCACTTACAATAACTTTACCAAGGCACCAAGACTGAAAATATGTGCTGTGTGTATTTTATCTTAACCATCCTCCTCCCAGTTTTGTTTTTACACCTCCCAGAGCAAGCCAGTTTAACTTAAGCGATACAGACTCTGAAGAAAAGGAGAATAATCTCAAGGTGTAGAGTGTGTACAATTCACTAGTGGTAAGACTGAAAGCATTTTTCCATTATTTTACACATTGTGCAGTTCTTTATACTAATGCTAAAGGAGTATAAAATGCTACCAGATAAGAACGGTAGTGTTTTATACCACCTTTGCAGATGTCTATATATGATCCAAAACAGTGGAGATCAAGTTGTAAAATCTATTATGAGTTCAGCAATGAAAGGCTCCTCCTAATGTCACAGGTCCAAGTAGAATATATGTATCCACCCCCAAAATGCAAACTTAACTGTTTATTCCTTGCTACCTATGAGACTCCAAACATTCAGTTCTCCAAATCTGGCTGATGAGAATTAATGTAAATTTTTTTAAAAAGTGGGCCGGATTATCCCCTCACTTACAAATGGGTTCTAACCTCATCAAACTCAATGGAGCTCCACCGGTGTGAATGATAGGCTAATCAGGCCTGAATATTTTAAACACAGGGTGCTGCAAATTCCTGAAGAACTGGATGGCAAAATGCCACCTGGAACAAATCATCTGGTAGTGTAAATAAGCACAACTCCACTGAGTTTCACCTTTTACACCAGCAGGTAATGTGGTCCCAGAAATTTAGTTAGAGCAGTATTTAGCCTGTGATAAATAATAGTCTTTTATGGAATATTTGGACAATGCCAATTCTAGTGTCATGCTCAGGTGTCAAAGACAAGTATCAATTACAGAACTTGACATCTTTAACTTCCCAATGAGACAATTATTGTAACTGAAATGGAAATGGCGCAAATGGAAATCTTCCTCATTACAATATCAAGATTGAAATATTCATCAGATATGGTATACGTGGGATCTTATCTCATAAGTAAACTCCACTCTAAATCTGCTTCTTGGGGCAATTGTATTATCATACATTTCCATTTCTTTTGGTACTTGCTTGGTTTTATGTCCAGATCAATCAAATCTGTGTACTTTACTTAGTATTTCTGCTTCCAAAGAGAACATTTTGTATATGAATGGCTCCAGTGTTGGAAACTGTCCAAGAGAAACTGTTCATGAGGTTAAAGCAGTGATTTACATGCAGGTAAAAAACAAAATTTAAAGGACCCTTATAAATACAGCAGCAAAATTGGATTTAAGTTTGAATATTACAAATGGGTCTCATCATAAGTCAAGCACCTGAAGATATAGTGGCAAGATGGAACTTGACTATGTAACTAGTGCCCACTTCTTTGTCAAGTCTATGGGACTCTTCTACATATTCATTCTCCTCAATCTCTCTGCTGCCTTTCATAGAATCATAAAGACTAGAGTTGGAAGAGACTTCACGAGGTCATCTAGTCCAATCCCCTTTTCAAAGCAGGACCAACTCGAATTAAATCATCCCAGCCAGGACTTTATCAAGATTCCACCACGTCCCTAGGTAATCCATTCCAGTGTTTCACCACTCCTATAGTGAAATAGTTTTTCCTAATATCCAACCTAGAGCTCCCCCCCTGTAACTTGAGACCATTGCTCATTATTCTGTCATCTGCCACTACTGAGAACAGCCTAGCTCGATCATCTCTTCTGCAGACTAAATAAGCCTAGTTCCCTCAGCCTCTCTTCATAGATCATGTACCCCAGCCCTCTTATAATTTTTGTTGCCCTCTGCTGGACATTCTGCAATTTGTCCACATCCTTTCTGTAGTGGGGGCCCAAAACTGGATGCAGTACTCCAGCTGTGACCTCACCAGTGCCAAATAAAGGGGAATTATCACTTCCCTCGATCTGCTGGCAATGCTTCTACTAATGCAGCCCAATATGCCGTTAGGGCTGCCCTATCGCCCTATACCGGAAACCTACTGACTGCTATTTCTACCAACATGCCTCCCTCATTGCAACTTGAGACCATTGCTACTTGTTCTGTCATCTGCCACCACTGAGAACAGCTGAGCTCCATCCTCTTTGGAACCCCCCTTCACGTAGTTGAAGGCTGCTATCAAATCCCCGCTCACTCTTCTTTTCTGCAGACTAAACAAGCCCAGTTTTCTCAGCCGCTCCTCGTAAGACATGTGCCCCAGCCCCCTGATCATTTTTGTTGCCCTCCGCTGGACTCTCCCAATTTGTCTACATCCTTTCTGTAGTGGGATGCCCAAAACTGGACATAGTACTCCAGATGTGGCCTCACCAGTTCTGAATAGAGGGGAATAATCACTTCCCTCGATCTGCTGGCAATGCTCCTACTAATGCAGCCCAACATGCTGTTAACCTTCCTGGCAACAAGGGCACACTGTTGACTCATTTCCAACTTCTCATCCACTGTAATCTCCAGGTCCTTTTCTGCAGAACTGCCACTTATCCAGACAGTCCCCATCCTGTACCAGTGGATGGGATTCTTCCATCTTACGTGCAGGACTCTGTATTTGTCCCTGTTGAACCTCATCAGATTTCTTTTAGCCCAATCCTCCAATTTTCCTAAATCACTCTGGACTCTATCCGTACCCTCCAGCATATCTACCTCTCCCCACAGCTTAGTATCATCCACAAACTTTTTGAGTGTGCAATGCATCCCATCCACCAGATCATTAATGAAGATGTTGAACAAAACTGGCGCCAGGACTGACCCCTGGGCCACTCTGCTTGATACTAGCTGCCAACTAGACATCGAGCTGTTGATCACTACCCATTGGTCCCAACGATCTAGCCTGTTTTCTAACCATTCATCCAATCCATACTTTTTTTAATTGCTGGCAAGAATACTGTGGGAGACCATATCAAAAGCTTCACTAATGTCAAGGTATATCACGTCCACCACTTTCCCCATATCCACAGACCCAGTTATTTCATCATAGAAGGCAATCAGGTTGGTCAGACATGACTTGCCCTTGGAGAATCTATGTTGATTGTTCAGGATCACCTTCCTCTACTCCAAGTGTTACAGAATGGATCCCTTGAGGATCTGCTTCATGATTTGATATATTTTCTCCCCTTCCTTTCCATCTCTGTCCCCAAAGCATGATTCATACCATGACTCCCTCTATTGGGATGCTGTGACCCACTCCTTTCCAGCCTCCATGACACTCACCTCTTCCCTTTATCTAGTCATAAATGACATAATCTCCCTGCATTGTCATTTTGACCATACCATCCTTGTCATTTGTCTAACTCCCTAGCACTTTCTGCATAAAGTTTAAATCCCTTGTCCTCTCTTTTAAGACTGTGACCCTTCCTCTATTGCATTCTATCACTCCTTTTTCATCCCTTGAACTGTCTCCACTTTTATCACTTAGTCCCTCCCTTTGTCTTCTCCATCGTCATTTTCATGTCCTTTTCCACACTGACATCTCTCTTCCTTCAGACCCCTTCTCAAAATTCACATCTTATCATTGCCAACTTCCATTTCTGTATTATCTGCTGTTTTATAATAAGACATAAAATTCACTCTGAATATAATGTGACTCGTACTTTTATTTATTCTAACCCACATTCCTTCACCTTTTTTATCTTCCTCATCTATCTGTCTCTGGTGTATACTGCTTTGTGCAAGGAAGCATGTCTTTTAAAAATCTCTGTAAAGCAAAATGCAAAGTTATGGAGCTACTGACATAATTAAAATAAATAATGTTAGCTTATAGGGAACAAGGGGGCTCCGATTGGTTTTCATTCCAAGGAACCTCAAACCAAGGTGCTGACACAGGCACAGACAGAAATTGAACAGACATATGTCATGCAAATTCTCCAGCCCTTTGTAAAATAAGCTCAGGAGATTATTTTATATCTGTCCTCCCATTTGTTGGCAGGGCTTTCTCAGTCTCATCAGCACTGAATTTCTAAATTAAGACCATGAAAAAACAAAATTTAACTTCTATTTCTGATCTTGTCAATGGACATCTTTTCAAAGAGCTACACTGTATAGCTAGTGTGTTGGACACATACTGCTGCTCCTTTACATTCAGGCTCTGAATTTCACTGAAAAAATGTTAGATACACAAAGGCTGTCAGAAGAACATTGGGAAAAACATACAAATGCTATAGGACAAAATGGTATAAAGACCAAAGATCCATCCTAGTCCTTATTTTGGGATACTGTCGTCAGTGTAACCCGGATCCTTTAATGTATTTAAGTACTTAACTCCCATTGAAATCAATGTGCCTAAATACATTTGAGGATCTGGGCCTATGTGCTTCTGGCAGTTTCTGCCAACATGACATACTGACTATAATAGTTCTGAGGAGCCCTCTTTAATATAAGAGTTATGCAGGAGGTGTCCACTTCTCTTGAGCTGGGTGACAGTTAGGATGAGAGCTGACTTGGAGTGTTAGACAGGTAGAGAGTCTGCCAGCTGGAAAGTATATGGCTAGGAACCTATACTGAACTGGGGCAACTGTTGAAAATGAACCTATTCTAAGCAGGCTAAAGTGCTAACATCGTAGGAAGTTGAAGCCAGTGGAACATGGTGCAGGGAAGTGGCCCATGAGTGGCAGAAAGGAGTATAATGAATTGGAAAGACAAACGTAGGAAGGGTGGAGGAATAAGAGGAGAAAACCACAGAAAGGGGAGCCAAAGTAATTGAGCAGTGGACAAGAACATAGCTGAGGGGGGGAAAAATGAGTTACAGATGAAAAATGTGATTTCAGGGGGAGAAAGGGGAATTAAAGTGATTGTTAGAGAACCAAGGAATGATGGGTATAGTATGTGGGTATAGTGGATATAGTATGTGGGGTGTTTTTTTCATTTTTGAGAATGTGGCATCAGTCACATATTAATTAGTAGCTCAAGCTTCTACCCATGAAAACACAGAGAAGCTGTTTTTGAAAGCTTAAAACTTACTACCAAGGAACAATGTAATTCAGTAGGTTTCCATCAAAATCTTTCTGTTTAAAAAGGTTTTCTGTATTAGTGAGCCATTAGCAGATTTCATGGAATTGCTGCTGCTGACTGATCCCAGTAAAATTTCCAATTTTCCTCTGTGTTGTTTTTATAGAAGGAATCCTTACATAGAATAGGTTTTGAAGTCAGATATCAAAGCTGTCTGGGTTTATCCCAGGAGCTGGAAAGTTTAAAAGAAATGACTTTAACATGAGTACTCATCCACAGTTTATGGAACCTTCAGGGGGTTCTGACAGCTAAATTCATGTCTGGATTGAGGGGGGAATGAAAGGAGGCAAAGAAGCTGCAGGTTGAGTTAAGAGTGAGCTGTTAACTCAGTATGACTCTTGAGGACCTTCGTCACTTCCCCCAATCATTTATCTTGCAATACCACTGTTAGTGTCTCCTCCAATCTCCTATCTTCTCTTCATTATGGGTACTGGAAAATTGGAAACAAGTGGTGAGCAAACCATTGTCACTGGTACTGTCCAAATCTCTAAATCTTCAAACTGGAAATCAACTCATAACTTTTGTCTATGCACACTCTGATGTGAAATTTTGTTGTTAGCATGCACCCTCTTATTATAGCTCTTGCATTAGAATGATGTACATTCTTCAGAATATGGGTCTCTGATGGCAGCATGGCTGTGTAGCCACACTCCAAATAAATATATTATTTGAAAATTATGCATAACTACAATTAGATTTACACACATGTCATTTAAAAAAAACCTATAATTTTAAAATCATAGAAGTTTCAATCAGTGGACAAGCAGCTGTCTCTAGTTCTCATTGACTTAATTTAGGATCGAGCAAAGACTGGATCTTATTACAATTAAGACAGCATCAACAATTTATGTGATCATTTAAAAAAAAAAAACTTCAACTGCTGAGGTTTTGACAAAGAACAAGGAAATTATAGATAAATGATAGATAATGGAGAGCTTGATCTTATCCTGTGGGTGCAGAGCAAGGGAATCCAAGGGAAACCTGATGCTGCATTAAGAAAGCTCCACTGCACAGCTTTCAATAGTCCTGTGCCCCATAGCAAAAATGAAACCCAAAAGACAGGAGCACATATCTCATCATCTCATTTCTTGACATTATTTTTAAAGACCTGGAGGAACTGAGAAAGTACTGTGATGGGGCCACAATAAATAGAAAACATTCTGAAGGGAATCACACTTTGAGCATAATATATGGGCCTTTCTCAACTCACCTCCCATGCCTCTTCTTTGCCTTGTGAGGAAGGCAGAAGATAGAGAAAGGGGTTGACATTTACTTCTGTTCAATGTAGAGGACTATACGTATTACTTTTATTAACATGTAACTTCTTGCCCTTACGCTATGGCACAAACTAGGATTACTTTATCTTTGGGGCAGGGATTGTCTTTTTGTTCAGTTTGTGCAGTGCCTAGCACAATGGGGTCCTGGTCCATGACTGGAGCTCCTAGGAACTACAGTAATAAATAAAATAATTGTAACTACAATAAATGTGTTATACAAGCATTTTCAGATAAAAGGCCTTAATGCACTGGGGACATATATTTACTTTCTCTTTTGTAGCACCTATCATTATAACATCTACCTACATGTGAACTATAACCCATTCAGCCATGCACCTTTTCCCATTTTTACATGAAAACCTAAACTAAATTTTGATAGTCTGAAATATTTGAATTGGTACTTTTTTTTTTTTATTTTGGTACACTTGTTCATTTTCACATGGTGTATGAAGTGCTGAAATATCTGTATGACCAAACAAAAAATCTGTTCTTGGATTATTTCCAGACAAAAATAATATCCAAATTTTACCTGCTCTCTGAACCTTTTGAGGTTCTCTTAGCACTAGATGCCGTATCACTTTGCACATTTTGACTTTGTGCAGCTGATCTAAGTTTGAATTTCTTTGATTGTGGGGGAGTGGGTGGGTGCAACAATGTATGTGTTTCAGTACTCTGTGGATTTAGACCAGTTCTGGAACAATAGCCACTCATAGTGAAATGATTTTCCAGCAGTATTTCATTGACTTTGTGTGTGATGGGATATGATCTAAAAGAAAGACTTGTAACTCAAGAGCACTGACAAAGGGTGAGTTACAACTGTTTAAAACATTTTATTTTGCATTCATACATGCCATATAAAACACCAATCTAATTTTCTAATGCCACAAAAAGTTACCTTTTTTTTTAGAATATTCAATGATAGTCAAACACAGGTAAAATGAAATGAGTACTGCTCTGGTGAAGACAATATGTCTAAGAAAATAACGAGGGTCTACACCATGGAAAGCACCACCACAATGATGGTGGCAGAGAGACAGAAGACTGGACTATCCCTCTCACCTTACAGCTGGTCACCGAGGATAGGATTGAGTCATACCATTGGCTCAACACAGAGGCTGTGTCACTCCATACCACACTATCACTCTCCTTTGGATACACAGAGGACCTCAGGATGGATAGTGACTATATATTACCCAGTGCTGGCAATTCAGCACCTTTCACGAACATAATCACTCTGAATCTAGTAGACAATGCTGCGTAGGCCTCCCAGATAGTGTGAATTATATTTTGTAATTCTATCTTCTCGTTAGCTTCTTTTACAGTTTTGCAAATTCCTGTTTTTTTTCTCAAATTACTATTAAAATGTTAAGCTATTTAATCCAGACATTTGAACTGTAAAACCTGCTTTTTCAGATCTATAAAAATAACTTACTCGTCTCCCAAACTGTTGTTAAGTACATAGTTCCTGTTATAGGCTTTTTCTTCTATATGCACCAAAATAGAATTAAACTTGCCAAATAAACAAGAGTTGCTAATTGTCAATTCTGTACCATCCTTTTAGACACAAAATATCACTCTGAAAATTGTTTGGCTGTTGGATTTTTTCCAGCTGTTCAGCATGCTTTTTCTTATAAACTGGAAGTTAGAGATGGGAACGCTCATTTTGCCTCATTTCAAACTCATTCAAAGATCCTGGGTCTAGAAGTTTGACTTGAACCTTGCGGTATTTGCATTCTGCTTTGGAGAGGATGAAAAGAAAAAAGTAAAATAAGGTGAAAAGCACATGCATAGAGTTTGAGAACACAAGAAGAGGAAGAGAGAGAGAATAGTTCTAATGAACAATACACACATGCCCACTTGTAGGGTGCTTACAGATAGAAGTTCCTCTATCTCTAGTATATACAGTGACCATATTTTAAAATTAAAAAAACTACTATACTTTTAGGGCATTTTGGGGCCACAAAATACCCATACAAAAGAAAATGGTACATTGAAAAAATGGTTGCTGGTGTTACTCCTGCCAGCTTTGGACACAGCACCAACACATCTATATTTCTGGGAGTGGAGGATTTTTTCCCCTCAATAACAGGCATCTGAATAAGCAAAAGAACAACTTTTTGACTTTTCTCTTCACTCCAAACACTATTCATCACATTTAACACTCATTCCACTGACTTCTTTGGTCCTGATAAACAGAGTGAATTCTATTCAGTATGGCAATGCATCTTGCACAAGCATTTTATTATACCCTACACATTTTGACTCCTGAAAATGAAAAAAAAAACCCACAACATTTTAGGTGTAGAGCTCGACATAAAATTGGGGAAGGAATTCCCACAGAAAAAAATACTTTTTGCAAAAAAATTAAAACTGATTTTTTGTGGCTGAAAACTGAAAACTTTCAATTTAGAAATGCCATTGCAGTGCCTTTTGGTAGTTGTAGTTTGAGTATCTTATTTCCCTATTATCTTCAATGCTCCTTTACCAAACTACATCTCCCATGGTGCACTGTGGCCTTCCCTCTTGCAGAGCTACAATAGAGCATCATGGGAGTCCTATAGCCATGGTGCATCATGACATATATAGTCCAGCCAGGAAGCCCAGCAAATAGGGGAGAATGGGGTATGCTGTACCATTAACACTTTATCCATGAGTCATCCTCATGACATTTCCAAATTGTTCTGTTTGGGTTTTTTTTTAAGATTTCAGCCAAAAGTTTTTGGTTTTCACCCAAAAGATTTTTTTTTAATTTTCAGATGTTTTAGTTCTTTATGAAAAGTTTAAAATTTTCCATCAAAAATGGACATTTTCAGTAGAAAATTGGGGGTTTGATTAAATGTAATTTTGTGTGGAGGACAGTTTTAATGGAAAGTTTTCAAACAGCACTATTCAGGTATCATGAATGAAATTCCTAGGACACTGGAACATCATATTAACATTTTACTAATACATACAGTAGATGGGAGAGTACCTTTAAGCTATTAATAAAAGTTTTGTTTCTTTTAAATTGAATCACCATTGAAACCCACACAGTCCAAAGTACAAGTAAAAAAGGTTGACAAATGTGAACACATTTCATAAATCCCAAGATTTTTGTAAAAACCACCACCTTCACAAGATTCTTCCGTTTCCATCAAAATTGTTTTCTTTTTTGTGTTATTTTAATATTGTATACCATTCTTCTTCATGAAATGGGTAAAAAAATCCCTTTTCTTTGCCTATTCTACACCATTTTTATTTGCATCCCTACATTTTTTTTTCATGAAAGTAAGTTAACACTAGTGTGGCTCATGTTTTGAGAGGATTACTTGATATCATTGTTATTTGGACACTATCTTTAAAATATATAGGAGGGACACCAGAGTGCTCTGTGTCTGAGGTAGATGTATATTGCTGAGCTCTGAAGTGGTCCACGGGGAATCCCCAAACATCGCCCCCTAAATTCCACCATCAAGCATCGAGAAATATTGCGTCCAACTGCTGAAACCCCCAAGAAGCTGTCTAGCTCTATATCTTCTTCTCTGAATCTGAAAGCACTGAACAAAAACAGAGCTGCCCCCCTCCCACCTTCCACAAACAAAATGATGCCTGAGCCTGATGAAACACAGCTGGTGGTTGTACTATAACAGATAGCCACAGATACTGTACAGGGAGATCTTGGTGGACCAGCAAAAAACCTGGACTGCTTCCAATAACTGCAATATTGATTATCATGCTTATTGCCAAAAGCAGGTAAATCAGTAGGTCTTAGCAGGTCTCTAGAATGGCCTTAGCATATCTAAGCAAGAAGCCAGGAGGGGAGGGGATCAAAGGGAGAGCCTGACCCTCTGTCCTTCCTGATAAGATCTGTCAAAATTTCTGAGGTATGTCTTTTGGAAAAAAAAACAGGAAGATTATCTATATCAGGGCCCTCAAGATATGTGGATTCTACAAAAACACATCTGTCTAATGAATGATTTGGGGAAACCTCTTGCTTAAACTTTGAAGTTGTTTGCTGAACAAATATTTTTATTGACATGTTGTTGTTACACTAACCAAGGAGAGGTTTCAGAGTAGCAGCCGTGTTAGTCTGTATTCGCAAAAAGAAAAGGAGTACTTGTGGCACCTTAGAGACTAACAAATTTATTAGAGCATAAGCTTTCGTGAGCTAAGTGAGCTGTAGCTCACGAAAGCTTATGCTCTAATAAATTTGTTAGTCTCTAAGGTGCCACAAGTACTCCTTTTCTTTTAACCAAGGAGAGAAAATGACTCTTTAGAGACACTTCGTGGACACAGTTTAGGGTCCTCAATGGCAGCTGAAAGACAGTCCAATCATATGGCTGTTGTTGAACCACTCAAAGACTTTGGTAATTATTGATTTTTGGGGTGTTTTACGAACCTGTTGTGGATGTGTAAGCATTTGAGACTAAAATAAAATGCAGATTTAAGTGAAGGCACTCTTCTATTGTACTGTTTATGCCAGCCACCTATCGATCAGCCGGCTGTGTCTCCGTTGATTTATCTCCAGCCACCACTTTACCAAGAGTAATATTTACCAAGAGCTTTGGGTTTTATGAGCCACGGTAACAATACTGTTGAAATAAAATCTGCACTTTCCACCTAACAAACCACCATGAGTGAGATTCAGAATACACAAGCTCTATCCAGACAGATAGGTGAAGCAAGACACATAATTTATGAAGTGGAAGATGATCTCAAAGAGAACAAATTAGAGGTTATAGAGAACTTTAATGATATCAAGACTATTAACACAAAGCTAATTGTTCTGGAAATTACTCACAGAGTACTCACTGCTGACTAGGTTGTTAGATCTGCCAGATTTCCCCCCCCCCCTTTTTTATATAGAACGGGCACTCTTGGCCCTTACCTGCAAGCCAGCTCCAAGAAATCGGCCTTAGAACATTCATTGTGAAATTCCTGAAGTTTACCATTAAGGAGCTTATATTACAGAAGAGAAGTGGCGGGTAGGGGGAAAGAGCTGTTATGGTAATTAAAATACTGCTTTTTTTAAGATTAAGCCTGTGATATGGTTGCAATGAGGGAAGCTTTTAACCAAGCAAAACAATTGGCCAGGAAGATGGATTTCAAGTATTTAATTAAAACCCCCAGCATTGCTCCATATTAAGAATGGCAAGAAAATAGTATCATTCCATTCCCTTCTGGAGGCAGAAGAATACCTCAAAAATTCTGCAAACTTCTCCCTCACAAGTGGAGACATCTATGGAATGATGCAACCTTATGGAATTTATGTATTGCTCTCTGAGATATGATATTGTATTTCTATGATGTGTGCCAGTTAATTTTCCTTCCCCTCCCCTCTCATTGGGGCTGAAGGTTATTATCAATTTACTTCCTATTGCCTTGACTCACAAGAAAGACGTACCAGTGTAAAAACAATCAATTGATTAGTAATTTGTTTTTATCATTGCTCTATTAGATGGTGATTTTTTTCTGAACTAATGTATCAAGATTCTATTGGTAATAAGTGATCACTAGAGTTGTAATCTTTGGGTCTCCAGGGCTGCGAGGATCTCCAAGTTTCACTTGATCCAGCCACTCTCCCTCTCCTTGCCTCCTGTGTCAAGTGTGTATTTTTGGTCTGTTTAACAAATTATTTTTGATTATATGGTACTTACATATTTCTCTTTCCACTATCTTTTCCTTTTTTAAAAAATACTTATTCAATTCCCCTTTCTGTCCCCCTCCCACTTCTGTACAGTATTTATCAGGAAGTGACACCTACCCCTGGATTATATAATATTTGCTGCTTACATATGCAAGAACTGTATGCTGCAGAAGAAAATCTGCAATGTCTCATTTATTCACAAAATGACTTTATGTTTTATCCAGTACATTTTAACAATGATGGCTACAATAATTAAACCTGTCTCCTGGCTTAAAAGTGTTTTAATAACCCTATTAAACAAATATATATATACATACTCAATGTTTTAAAAAAAGTGAATGGTGACATTCCCATGCTCTAGGAGACAGGTCTGACAAAACTTAAAACTTGTAAAGTGAATAAATATTGAGTAGGCCTTTCAGTTTCTAGTGGCTTTAATTCTAAAGCGAGGTGCATTGCTATACTAACACATAAAAAGTTGAGTGCTAATATTTTGAGTACAAAGTCTGACAGTAAGGATAGATTTACTATTCTAAAGGCTGAAAATGGCAATTCTATAGTTGTCTTTGTCAATCTTTACAGGCCAAACCAGGGTGATCATAATTATAAATGGTATAGGCCTCCATCCTATTATTATAGATGGAGATTTTAACAAAACTTTAGACCCAGTCCTTAATAAATCTTCTTCATTGACACATGGAAACACTAATATGTGTCAGATACATCATTCATACATGCCTGGTTTAGGTTTACGTGATATGTGAAGACTGGGAAATCCTACAGCGAGAGACTACAGAATTTTCTTTTCTTTTCTTTTCTTTTCTTTTCTTTTCTTGTTTGAAGCTCATTCAAGATGTTCAAGGTTGGACTATTTCTTAGTGTCACAAGACTTGATAAATTCTGCACTGATTGTGATATTGGTACCATGGCTATGTCTTACCATGCTCCCCTACATGTGTCTTTTAGACCCCAGGGTATTCACCCACAATGAAAATTCAGAGATTAACATCTGTCCTTTTTGATACATCATCATTTTTTAATTCAATCCAATAGGTATTAGAATTAAAAAACAAAACAAAAAAAAACAACAAATGCCTCTACTGCTTTATCAGCTGCCACATTTTGAGACGTCTTTAAAGCCTTCATCAGAGGCTGTATTATCTTTTAAGACACCTTTTAAAAAAACTGGAGATAACAGAATTTATACCCTTGTGAAAGAAATTAAGATTTTGGATAGAGACTATGCTTCTGTCCTCCACACTGAGAAACTCAGAACCCTACATCATCTAAGATATGAAATCAACAAAGTTGTGACTCAAAAGGCTGCTTGCTTTATTCTGTTTGAAGCAAAACTAATGAGAATCTGGCAAGAGAGCTGGCTACCGGTTGGCATATAGACTTAAGCAGAAGGCTAACAAAAATAAAATTGCTGCTATTCATGATAGTAGCAATAAATTATAAACAACACAGTCAAATATTATAAATAATCTTCAACAGTTTTATTCAAAACTGTATTTAGATGAAGAGGAAATCAGTAAAGACACCTTCGAAAACTTTTTTAGTGGATTGTCTCTGCCACATATCTCTGACTCTCAGAAGGAACTATTAGATGCCCTTCTAAAAATCACAGAAATGACTCAGGCTATAAAAGAAATGAAGGTTGGAAAGACTCCTGGCACAGACAGGTTCCCAAGTGAATTTTACAAAAAGTTCTGGGAAACTTTAATACCTAGATTATTAAATACATACAGTGAGGCCAAGAATGACCAAACACTCACACCTACTCTAAAATAAGCTATAAATTCTCTTATTCCTAAACCTGAGAAGGACCTTGGACTATGTGATAATTGCAGGCCAGTTTCTTTAGTCAATTGTGAGGCTAACATTTTAACTAAAGCTCTTGCTATGTGATTGGACAAGGTTCTCTTACACATGATACACACAACTTAGGTCCTTATTAATGGACATGGCTCAGATTATATATGTCAACTGATTGATATTATTGTCCCTTCAAGAGATTCTAAAGAATCCTTTTTGCTGCTATTTCTTTAGATCCTGCAAAGTCCTTTGGTCACATAGTTTCTTTTTCATGTGTTAGCAAAATTTGGATTTGGTAACCAATTTATTCCTTAGATTGAGCTTTTATACTCTAACTCAACTTCCAAGGTAGTTACCAATGGTATTATTTCTGCCCTATTTCCCTTACAGAGAGATCTGAGGCAGGACTTTCCCCTTTCTCCTTTTTTGTTTGATTTGGGAGTAAATCAGAAATCTGAGGCATTCACAAATATGCTCATGAAGGCCTTTGCTCATATTAGAACTTTCAATAGGAAACCTCTTACATGAAATATTTAAGAATACTGATTCTCAATAATAATCAAGACATCTTACGGATAAATATAGAACCTATTATTGCCCAAATGGCTAACAATTTGGGGCGATGGAGTTTGTTAATCCTCAATTTGTGGGGTAAAATTAATATACTGAAAATAAATGTCCATCCCAGAAATGTGTATGTCCTGAGGAGTCCCCCTCTTTCTATTCCTCACTCTTATTTTAAGATACTCAATAATATTTTCAGAATGTTCCTTTGGGGGCATAGGGTAAGAAATCTAGACTGTATCTGAACAAAATCAAAGCTTCCCCTGTCTCTGGCAGATTTCATTTTCCTAATTTGAAAAAAAATAGCATATTTCCTTTTTGTTAAGCCAGACATCTTTGTGGGACTTAGATATGATCACAGAAACCTCACCTTTGGTTTAGATTGAATAAGAATTGATATACCCTCTCTTCCCTTCAGGCACTGTAGTATCAAATAATTATAGATTTGATGGCTCCAGAGTGCACACAATAATGGCTGTGAGGCAAGCTTGGTCAAACTTGGCTAGAAAGTTCTGCTTCCATCCATCCTTCCATGTAGACGTGATCCTGTGGAGCAATCCTATCCTTAAAATTAATGGAAAACAGAGGAATTATGTCTGTTTGCTAGCTAATTGACAATGATAAGTTAAAACCATTTGTAGATCTTCAGCAACAATTTGCTTTGCTCTGCTCCAAAGCATGGAAATATCTCCAGTTAAGGCTTATGAATCTATTTGGACTAGATATACTGGGAGCTCCAGAACCTCCAGAAATTCAATTATTCTGGAGGAAACTTCCTGGATTCACTTGACCAGCAGCATCCTTTCATGATTTGGCAAAAAAAAAACCAAAAAAAAAAAAACCGCTGGCAAAGATGGATAACTTGAGAGTTTTTTGGAACAGATATTTGGATATACAAATATCTCCAATCCAATGGAATACAATTATAGCTAATATTAAAAAAGCAACTACAGACCTAAAATACACTTTTTGAATATTCTGGTCCCCACATAGGCTAATTTGAATGGGTCTTATCAATGCTGGCCACAGTTAGAAATGTAACTCTTGATGCTACATTAGCTCATATGTTTTGGGAATGCCCCTGTATCTAGAATTTCTGGTATGAAATGGGTCAAAGGACCAATTTGATATTGAATGCTAAGTTGAAACCCTCCCCCTTAAGTTTTGTTCTTGGATATATTCCTGATACTTGGATGTTACATGGTAACAAGGAGGCATGGTTCCAAAGTGCAGGTTTGGGTGCTAAAAAAACAGTTCTGCAAAACTGGAAAAGTCAATTCCCATCAAACATTGATACCTGGCTGAGTGATATGGTGGACCTTGCAGCTCACGAACAACTGGCATTCCATAGAAAGGGAATGCCAAAAAAATTCAAAGTGATTTGGGCTGGCTTTTAGACACCTATGCTTAATGTGTTATATTGCTTCCCTTCTCCTGCCTTTATCCTAACCCTCTTTACTTATGTGGTGTATTATGATGAATCTGATATTTTCATATATTTGTTTTATCTTGAAAAAATTATAAAACAAATAAAAAATAAAGTATATATAATAGTAAAATGTTTGGTGGATTTATACAATATAATATTTTGATGTATTTCCATAATGTATTGTTGCAAATCAGAGTACACATCAGATATAACAAAATAGGCAATATGCAATTCAAAGTAGCAGCAATTATTAATACATTAACATTCCAAAATGAATGACTCACTCTATAGAAAAAGGAATGTCCAGTCCAAGAAATTAAGAACTTACATTGTAAAAAAAAACAACAGTTATAGTTTTTGGGAAGATATAGATATAGGGAAGGAGGCAACAAACAATGCATCAAAGTTGGTTTCATTAACAGATCAAATGGTGGAGGGGGGAATACAACATAACATAATATAACAGACTAAGGAGCTGGATGAGTAGGGAGATGTAGAATTAGGGGGGACCTTGAAGACAACAAGACACTTGAATTTTGTTTCATGGAGAGGTCCAAGATTGACCTGGCTGTATCTTTCTATGAACTCAGAGGGGATTTCAGCAGCTGTGTTTTGTTTGGAATGGGGTGGTCTGGATCCCCATGGGAGGCCAGAAGAGAATATTGTAGTAATGAAATCAAGAAGGTGATGGACCTGGTAAGAGAGTTTGCTGCATGGAACAAAATCCTTTATAAATATATATATTTAAATTTTTTTTGGTCTGAACAGTATTGCTTTGTTTGCACATCGGGTATACTTAAATCACAGTTTGGTTTTGATATCTTGAACTTGTTGTGAGGCCATGACTCAAGAGAGTCCAAGGAGTAAGATTAGAGGATCAGGGATGTAGAACTTGTTCCAAAGTTTGGCATAGATTTTGCTTGTAATCTTAGGCAAGCCATTTCACCATACACGGTTAGTGTAAAAATGAATTAAGGTTTAATAAAGTGCTCTGACATTCTGAGATGGGAAAGAAAACAAAAATGCAAAATATGATTAGCGTTTATTGCATTTTCTTATTTCACTGATGCAGTGAAGTGCTTTAATTTTATTATTTGTTGCTTGAAAAGAGCTCAGTGATATGCTTCATAATGTGTAAACAGAAGAAGCAGGTGGATCAGGTTGGCAATAGGATTAGCCACATGGAACAATTATGACATTTAAAAGTGTAAACATAAGATAATTAAAGTCAGATCAAATTCTACTAGACACTTTAATTAATGCTTGGTGATACACTGATTATGTGCTTGTTCATAAAAGGGGAAAATAGATTATTAGGAATATAGACTTGGCAAGCAGATTCCCATAAAATGGAAAGAACCAAAGTCTTCTTTTAATACTAATGTAAGACAGGCTAACTACACTGGGTAACTGAAAGTTTAATTTGATCCCTGAATTCTAAACGATTAAAAGAACTAGCAATTACAGACTCTTTTCTCTAACTTTTTGATGGTGAATTTTCCCCAAAGAAGTCACAAAAGTCAAAACAAATTCTGAGCAATAACTTAAGGCCCTGTCCCCTTCTCTTTCACTCACCCTTATGGCCAGTAAAAGTAGATATGTGGACAGAGTTGGCAATGGGCTTTGTTGCAAGGATAGGTTCCTGGGTTAGTGTCCACATATCTATTCAGGGGACACCATCATAGGGCCTAATCACATCAGCCACTCTATCAGAGGCTCGTTCACCTGCACATCTACCAATGTGATATATGCCATCATGTTCCAGCAATGCCCCTCTGCCATGTACATTGGTCAAACTGGACAGTCTCTACGTAAAAGAATAAATGGACACAAATCACACGTCAAGAATTATAACATTCAAAAACCAGTCGGAGAACACTTCAATCTCTCCGGTCACTTGACTACAGACCTGAGGGTGACTATCCTTCAACAAAAAAACTTCAAAAACAGACTCCAAGGAGAGACTGCTGAATTGGAATTAATTTGCAAACTGGATACAATTAACTTAGGCTGGAATAGAGACTGGGAATGGATGAGTCATTACACAAAGTAAAACTATTTCCCCATATTATTTCTTCCCCCCCACCCCCCACTGTTCCTCAGATGTTCTTGTTAACTGCTGGAAATAGCCTACCTTGCTTGTCACCATGAAAGGTTTTCCTCCTTTCCCCCCCGCTGCTGCTGGTGATGGCTCATCTTAAGTGATCAGTCTCCTTACAGTGTGTATGATAAAACCCATTGTTTCATGTTCTCTGTGTGTGTATATAAATCTCCCCACTGTATTTTCCACCAAATGCATCCAATGAAGTGAGCTGTAGCTCACGAAAGCTTATGCTCAAATAAATTTGTTTGTCTTTAAAATAAAACTGTGAGTGAGCTATATCTTATCCATATTTTATTATCACTTCATCATACTTCACTATGTATCAAAGAAGGGTCAGTGTTACATGGGCTGGACAGGCCAGAGGTATATGTCTAGCCTATGGTGACACTACAGACCTTACAGTGGCGCACAGCTGTATCAGCTGTCTCCCATGTAGCCACTCTATGCTGATGGGAAAAGAGGGCTTCTCTGCCTGCATAATTCAACCACCCCCAACAAATGTTTTTCTCACAGACAAAAGTGCTAGTGTAGACATAGCCTTAGTTAAAGACATGTGCACCACTTTATTGACCCCAAATAAATACAAGTTAAACATTTATATTTATAAATATTTTGCCAAGTGTAGGCTCAGGGTATATCTTCACTAGGAGCAAAGGTGCATTCTCATTTTGGATTAGCTAACTTTTGTTACTTAATGTCAGGTAAAATCTAGTCAAGACAAGGCATCATGTATTTTTCACATGAGTTAACAGGTCAAGATAAACCCTAGGATCCATCATGGTCTTTAACTTGACTAGGTAACTTTTGTGAAAACTAGGGGCATTGGAACAGTAGCGGAGAAGGAGGGCAGGAGGGAGGAGGCCACTTTTACTGGCCATAAGGGTGAATGAAGGGGAAGGAAACAGGGCCTCGGGGGGGGGGGTGGAAAGGAGGAGGGCCACAGTCAGTTCAGGCAATGGTGCCCCCCACCACTTCTAAGGACCTTCCACCACACCTGCTACACACTGTCTCATCTTCATTAGACTTTTACTTCAAATTAGCTGAAAAAGTAAGAATTTACATTTTTTCCTCATGCCTCAGAGACAAAAGAGCTTCTATCAGCTGTAATCCAGAGGAAACAAGTTGAGGTATAACTTGTATCAGAGAAGATGCAACAATCTCCTGGTGGTTCTTTCAGCTCTGGAGGTGATCTAATTGTTCATTTACAAATTAAATCATACAACTCAGTTAGCTTTTTTTTCTCCTGTCTGCAAACCAATCCTAGTGTCTCAGAACATATTTCTTAACTTTAAGAGCATGCTAAATCATTTAGCAAAGAAATTTCAGCCTGTAAGTTGTTTGTAACCAGTTTGTTTCAGCTACTGACAATACATTACTCATAGTGCGATTAGTCATCTAAACGTATGATATTTTTCCTCTTCCCTCATTGGATGTTTAACAATAAGTCACCATATTTAACAATAAGTCACTGGATGTTTAACAATAAGTTACTTTTTGTGTTATTCACCATTCTCCACTCCCCTCAAACAGACTTTGCCTAATAAACCCTTCTGTGCTTCTTTATATATCACTCCCCCTCCCCACAGCAGCTCAACTGTATGCTGCTAATGAGGCTAATGCATGCCTGGCCAGGGCACCTGCTAATCCCCCACTGCCCATATTACATGAGAGGTTGGCTATTTGAGCACTACATTTAACTTCATCACTACCAGAGCTTGTGCCAAATCAGAATTTTCTGAGGAACAGCAATTCCAATTTTAACTCAGCTCCCCTTAATACCCATTATCTCTCTCTGAAGTCACAAGCAACTACTGGGTGCTCAGCACTTTTGAAAATCAGGCCATTTGTTTGCATACTGAAGTATGGTTTTAGGAGTCTATCTTGAGGCACCTATTTTTGAAAACATTGGCCAACTGAAATATTAATTGCTGGTTGAGAACAGATAAACAAAGTAATAGTAATAAATCAAATTAAAATCTGACAGTCTGGTATCATCAGTATCAAATAATAAAACAACACAAAAACAAGTGTATTTTCCTTTTTCTTCTCCCAGTTTTAATCCCTAATCCCCTCGCTTCTTGTGGGGTGTTTGGCTAAAATCATGAGATATATTGGCTACGAAACTGAAATTAAATTTAATCTAAGCCAAATGTCCCAGAAGAAGGGAAGGGACCAGGGAAGCAAAATAAGATGATCTAACATGTCTTTTCCATCACTAACTACATGGATCCAACTATGTACTATAAGGACCGGGAGTCTTGTCATTACTTCATTAAGGTCTACTGTTAGGTACGTAATATACAAAAATGACAAAAGTGCATAAACTAAAGGCATGGACCCAACCTCAACGAGCTGCAAATAAAGTATACAAATAATGATACAGCAGGAGTAGAAAATGCTGGATTGTAACTGGAAGGCTAGGTAAATATGTAGATTTTAAGGATGGATTTGATGTAATTTAATTGGGGCATAGGGTTAGGGAGGCTATTTCAAATCTAGGAGGTAGCATGAAGAAAAGTGTGAAACTGTGAATGGGATGTGTCATTGACAATGTATGCTTCCCAACTCTTGCAATAAAGCTTTGGGGTTGCCATACCAACAGTGCCACCACTTAATTAGGGCTTCCACATAGTTAATATCCCAGAAAACAAATGTATACTTTTTGAAGGCATGTTAGATATTTCTTAGAACTTGTGAATATTAAAATTTTACCTATTTATCCTGAATATTTATTCCTCAGAGAGACAAGTGTGCCAGTATGCAAATGTATGAATTTCCAATGAAGCTAAAATGTTCTAATTATACTTATAGGAGAATTAATATTATGGTGGAGGAGTGTATCAGGCAATAAAGAGGGGGTCTGGTCATAGTAAATGCTTTTGTGCATACTCCACTGCCATCACTTCTATAAGAGCCAGATTGTGAAACAGTTACTCATTATATGAATAGCACTTTACACCACAAATAGTTCCATTTATATCAGTGGGGATACCTGCGGAGTAAGGTAATATTCATGGTGAGTAAAAGTATAACCATCTGGCCATAAGTAACCAAATAAATTACAATAATTAAACCATGACATTGCAAGAAAATTAATGTTTGAGCATTTTGTAATTTTGGTGTCCTAATTTTTCTACTCTTACACTTATTTTCCTTTCTGACATTCCTTTTATAAAATGGGCAAAGCATAAAAACTTTAACACAGATAGCTGGAGAGAAAAATGCTTATTGTCCAAATAATATTATTCTATGAGTGAGTTTTATCACTATGCCCGTCTACTCATAATGGAGTTGGTGTAAAATATACACTTGAAAACCAATCAAATAAAAAGCTATTCAAAATAAAAAGATTCTTTCCCTTGGTTATACCGGGAGTGTTCAATGGGTAACTGAACTGGGGTCTTAGATGAATAATAGTCAAGTGTGACAGCTAACATCTGAACTCCTGGAAGAGTGGTGGGAAAAGTGTTGTGACTGGACTCCAATAATACCAATAATAATCTCATTGTTATTTGTGAGAGAATGCCATTTGATTTTTAAGGCTGTGATTAGATTAAATCAATTTTTGATCCTCTATGTGTAAAAAGATGTATGTGGTATTAGGAATGTACTTGTCTCCTAACAAAAGAATGCCCTTTGGAAGATAATATTTTAAATGAATGTATGTAAGTAATACAAAGAAATATATTCTGTATTAGTTATTTTATCTTTTATTATACCCAAACCATAATTATATCAACAAACTCCTCTCAGAGAGCCTCTCCCTGGGAAATAATGATGGGGGGGGAGAATTTTTTGACTTCATGACCGACGTTTTTCCTCAGTAATTCTAATCAGTTTTATTTTCTCTGACTAACCAACTAATATGGTCTTTATTTTTTCTGATCTTAATAGATTTCATGCTAGACTAAGGCCTACCTAAACCCTTTGACAAATGTTGCTTTATTTGCAAACACTTGCAGTTATATTTATTATTAAAACATTTACATTAAATAAATGGATACATCATCACTGAAAAAAATATTCTACATACAGATTTGTTTTCTTCATAACAATTACATCAATGCAAGCAATTTCTTATTAATACAAATATCATGCATAATGGCTGGTTACAGATAGTAAGTTCTTCTTATTATAAGTCACTATGTGCAGTCCCTCACCCTATACACTGGCAATTTAAGAACACAGTCTATCTGAATGCAGTTTGCATTCACACAGAGAAGGAAGCACAAGTAACAGGTAGGTTTTAGAACCACATCACAAATAAAGTTACAGTATAAACCAAAGGGAATGTTTCAGAGGCAGATTTAACAGTCAGCAAGGACAACAAATGCTATGATATCTGCTCCTTCTGGCCTGGGCCCTGCACCAGTGCTGCTGTGCCTACAGCTCTCATAGAATCATAGAATCATAGAATATCAGGGTTGGAAGGGACCCCAGAAGGTCATCTAGTCCAACCCCCTGCTCAAAGCAGGACCAAGTCCCAGTTAAATCATCCCAGCCAGGGCTTTGTCAAGCCTGACCTTAAAAACCTCTAAGGAAGGAGATTCTACCACCTCCCTAGGTAACGCATTCCAGTGTTTCACCACCCTCTTAGTGAAAAAGTTTTTCCTAATATCCAATCTAAACCTCCCCCATTGCAACTTGAGACCATTACTCCTCGTTCTGTCATCTGCTACCATTGAGAACAGTCTAGAGCCATCCTCTTTGAAACCCCCTTTCAGGTAGTTGAAAGCAGCTATCAAATCCCCCCTCATTCTTCTCTTCTGCAGACTAAACAATCCCAGCTCCCTCAGCCTCTCCTCATAAGTCATGTGCTCTAGACCCCTAATCATTTTCGTTGCCCTTCGTTGTACTCTTTCCAATTTATCCACATCCTTCCTGTAGTGTGGGGCCCAAAACTGGACACAGTACTCCAGATGAGGCCTCACCAGTGTCGAATAGAGGGGAACGATCACGTCCCTCGATCTGCTCGCTATGCCCCTACTTATACATCCCAAAATGCCATTGGCCTTCTTGGCAACAAGGGCACACTGCTGACTCATATCCAGCTTCTCGTCCACTGTCACCCCTAGGTCCTTTTCCGCAGAACTGCTGCCGAGCCATTCGGTCCCTATAGTCTGTAGCGGTGCATTGGATTCTTCCATCCTAAGTGCAGGACCCTGCACTTATCCTTATTGAACCTCATTAGATTTCTTTTGGCCCAATCCTCCAATTTGTCTAGGTCCTTCTGTATCCTATCCCTCCCCTCCAGCGTATCTACCACTCCTCCCAGTTTAGTATCATCCGCAAATTTGCTGAGAGTGCAATCCACACCATCCTCCAGATCATTTATGAAGATATTGAACAAAACGGGCCCCAGGACCGACCCCTGGGGCACTCCACTTGACACCGGCTGCCAACTAGACATGGAGCCATTGATCACTACCCGTTGAGCCCGACAATCTAGCCAGCTTTCTACCCACCTTATAGTGCATTCATCCAGCCCATACTTCCTTAACTTGCTGACAAGAATGCTGTGGGAGACCGTGTCAAAAGCTTTGCTAAAGTCAAGAAACAATACATCCACTGCTTTCCCTTCATCCACAGAACCAGTAATCTCATCATAAAAGGCGATTAGATTAGTCAGGCATGACCTTCCCTTGGTGAATCCATGCTGACTGTTCCTGATCACTTTCCTCTCCTCTAAGTGCTTCAGGATTGATTCTTTGAGGACCTGCTCCATGATTTTTCCAGGGACTGAGGTGAGGCTGACCGGCCTGTAGTTCCCAGGATCCTCCTTCTTCCCTTTTTTAAAGATGGGCACTACATTAGCCTTTTTCCAGTCATCCGGGACTTCCCCCGTTCGCCACGAGTTTTCAAAGATAATGGCCAAGGGCTCTGCAATCACAGCCGCCAATTCCTTCAGCACTCTCGGATGCAATTCGTCCGGCCCCATGGACTTGTGCACGTCCAGCTTTTCTAAATAGTCCCTAACCACCTCTATCTCTACAGAGGGCTGGCCATCTCTTCCCCATTTTGTGTTGCCCAGCACAGCAGTCTGGGAGCTGACCTTGTTAGTGAAAACAGAGGCAAAAAAAGCATTGAGTACATTAGCTTTTTCCACATCCTCTGTCACTAGCTTGCCTCCCTCATTCAGTAAGGGGCCCACACTTTCCTTGGCTTTCTTCTTGTTGCCAACATACCTGAAGAAACCCTTCTTGTTACTCTTGACATCTCTTGCTAGCTGCAGCTCCAGGTGCGATTTGGCCCTCCTGATATCTTTCCTACATGCCCGAGCAATATTTTTATACTCTTCCCTGGTCATATGTCCAACCTTCCACTTCTTGTAAGCTTCTTTTTTATGTTTAAGATCCGCTAGGATTTCACCATTAAGCCAAGCTGGTCGCCTGCCATATTTACTATTCTTTCGACTCATCGGGATGGTTTGTCCCTGTAACCTCAACAGGGATTCCTTGAAATACAGCCAGCTCTCCTGGACTCCCTTCCCTTTCATGTTAGTCCCCCAGGGGATCCTGGCCATCTGTTCCCTGAGGGAGTCAAAGTCTGCTTTCCTGAAGTCCAGGGTCCGTATCCTGCTGCTTACCTTTCTTCCCTGCGTCAGGATCCTGAACTCAACCAACTCATGGTCACTGCCTCCCAGATTCCCATCCACTTTTGCTTCCCCCACTAATTCTACCCGGTTTGTGAGCAGCAGGTCAAGAAAAGCGCTCCCCCTAGTTGGCTCCCCTAGCACTTGCACCAGGAAATTGTCCCCTACGCTTTCCAAAAACTTCCTGGATTGTCTATGCACCGCTGTATTGCTCTCCCAGCAGATATCAGGAAAATTAAAGTCACCCATGAGAATCAGGGCATGCGATCTAGTAGCTTCCGTGAGTTGCCGGAAGAAAGCCTCATCCACCTCATCCCCCTGGTCCGGTGGTCTATAGCAGACTCCCACCATGACATCACTCTTGTTGCACACACTTCTAAACTTAATCCAGAGACACTCAGGTTTTTCCACAGTTTCATACCGGAGCTCTGAGCAGTCATACTGCTCCCTTACATACAGTGCTACTCCCCCACCTTTTCTGCCCTGCCTGTCCTTCCTGAACAGTTTATAACCATCCATGACTGTACTCCAGTCATGTGAGTTATCCCACCAAGTCTCTGTTATTCCAATCACGTCATAATTCCTTGACATCACCAGGACCTCCAGTTCTCCCTGCTTGTTTCCAAGGCTTTGTGCATTTGTATATAAGCACTTGAGATAACCTGTTGATCGCCCCTCATTCCCAGTATGAGGCAGGAGCCCTCCCCTCACAGACATTCCTGCCTGTGCTTCCTCCCGGTATCCCGCTTTCCCACTTACCTCAGGGCTTTGGTCTCCTTCCCCCGGTGAACCTAGTTTAAAGCCCTCCTCACTAGGTTAGCCAGCCTGCTGGCAAAGATGTTCTTCCCTCTCTTCGTAAGATGGAGCCCGTCTCTGCCCAGCACTCCTTCATGGAACACCATCCCATGGTCAAAGAATCCAAAGCCTTCTCTCCGACACCACCTGCGTAGCCATTCGTTGACCTCCACGATTCGACGGTCCCTACCCAGGCCTTTTCCTTCCACGGGGAGGATGGACGAGAACACCACTTGCGCCTCCAACTCCTTTATCCTTCTTCCCAGAGCCACGTAGTCCGCAGTGATCCGCTCAAGGTCATTCTTGGCAGTATCATTGGTGCCCACGTGGAGAAGCAGGAAGGGGTAGCGATCCGAGGGCTTGATGAGTCTCGGCAGTCTCTCCGTCACATCACGAATCTTAGCCCCTGGCAAGCAGCAGACTTCTCGGTTTTCCCGGTCAGGGCGGCAGATAGATGACTCAGTCCCCCGGAGGAGAGAGTCCCCGACCACCACCACCCGCCTTCTCCTCTTGGGAGTGGTGGTCGTGGAACCCCCAACCTCAGGACATCGCATCTCATGCCTCCCAACCAGCGGGGTCTCCTTCTGCTTTCTCCCCCCAGACATATCATCTGGTCCACTCTCCGCAATGGTACCTGTGGAGAGAACATGAAAGCGGTTAGTTACCTGTGTCTGTGTTACTGGAACCCGGACATTCCGCTTACCTCTTCTGGAGGTCACATGTTGCCAAGCTTCTTCACTGGCCTCTTGGCTCCTCTGTGCAACCTGCTCTATATCTTTAGAGCTTTGTGCCCCTAGAAGGCTATCCTGAGTTTGGTCCAGAAAATCCTCAGTCTCTCGTATACAACGCAGGGTCGTTACCTGTTGCTCCAGACCTTCAATCTTCTCTTCCAATATGGAGACCAGCTTGCACTTTGTACAGACAAAGTCGCTTCTGTCCTGTGGAAGAAAGACAAACATGGCACATCCAGTGCAGGTCACAATAGCTGAACCCCCCCCTTCCATATCACCTACCTACTATGAGCTTCCTCAGAGACGTTGGCAAGATGTAAGCCTCACTGGGCTCACTCCAGGCGAACTCCCAGGCAAACTCCTGCTGTGAGCTGCTCTGCTGTCCCCGCTGGTTCGCTGCCGCTCAGCTGGTTCGCGAGGCTCTGGCTATTTTTAAACAGCCAGGCTTCCCTGACGCAAACACACAGACACCCTAATGCCCGCCCCCTGCAGGCTAGCAGCCAATCAGACACTCACTCAGGCTCCCTCCCAGCAAACACACGCTCGGATACTTCCTCAGCAAGCAAACACACACACTCGGATACTTACCAGTCCCAGGCAAACTCCTGCTGTGAGCTGCTCTGCTGTCCCCGCTGCTCCGCTGGTTCGCTGCCGCTCAGCTGGTTCGCGAGGCTCTCACCACTGCCAAAACCAGAACTGCTGTAATGAGAGCCAGAGCAGCAAGAGCCACTGGGAAGAGCAGCATCCTGGTTCCTGCTGCCCACATTTGAATTTTCCCAGGAGTGGGAGGAGAGGAAAATGGAGGCACTGCCACTGACAGTCACACTAATCAGAATTCATGGCAGAACCGCCTCTTTGGAGGTTTCCTCCCTGGGCAAATTCAAATGTGGGCAGTGGGAACCAGTGCATTGCTCTTCCCACAAGTTACAGAAGGCCACAAGCAATAGCAGCAGACTGCACTGGGTATATCTTGTGTTGCCAAGCAGCCCTGACCCTGCTAGAACCTTCCAAGTGCATGGGTCCCTGAGTAGCTGTACCAGCTATTCCACGCCTCCACTTCCATCTTCCCCCCCACCCTCGATTCTGGGGCCCCACCCTCACAAGTAACTGATTCAGTTGCCATGGCAAGGGTCCCCCTCGCTGCCTCAGGGTTGATGTAATTGCATGGGTTGCATGTGTCTAACACAAACCTAGGCCATCATCGACTTTTTTTTTAAAGGGTGACAGGGGACTCACGCACCAGTCCTGTAATGTCTTTGCAAAATTTCCACAGCATTTGACCATGCCCAAGAGTGGCTGGTAGTAGAAGGAATTCCCTACCCTGTCCTGGAGGTGTTGCAGCCACTGGACTTGCTCCAGTTCTGAAGGGACTGTCATTGTAATATGTAGGTTTTTTTCCATAGCCTTCTCTTGCTGTGGGTCATTGAAAGGTATGTGTCTGCCTGCCTCTCGCCACCCCACAACATTCTCCCCAACCACCCCCACATTAATTCTGACTATCACTGTTAATTCTGTAGAGAAAATCTACATTTTTTTTAGGGTTACCTGCTCAACTGAAGGATAAATTAAGCAGCACAAAATACACTTAGTTATTCTCATACTGGAGAGGTCTGAAAATGAAAACCATATATACACTAACAAGTCTGGTTTTAGAAAACAAAAAGAAAGAGACCGTGTTATTACTAACTGCCTCCAAAGATCCAAAGTAGCAGAAACTATCATTTTGTAAACTTCCTGATTAATCCCTGCAGTCTGAAGTAGAAAGTCAAGAACCCTATCTCATTCAGCAAGCCTGAATCTGTCATTGTATGAAAGTTTAAGTCAGGAAAACAGTTAGTGCAGTACTACTGAATTTGCACCTGTAACAGTAGCTGATGATATTCTAGAGAAATTTTGCTTGAAACCAGCACAAATGAAGATTCTGTAAGCTATAAATTAACAAAGCCAAACATCCCATAGATGATCTTAAAACCAATAAACCAAACACCCTGCAGATGAGCAGGTCAACAATGAAGCAGGTCAAAGCAACCTTAGTGATGACATAGGTTTGAAGTTCCCATCTGATAAAAGTCACTTTCAAAATTCAGTTTTATCACCTGAGCAATTGTGTATGTTTATAGAGGGATTGGCCCTTGACAGTCCACTGATAGTGATGTGCCAAGTGGACAGTTTCCCTTTTCCCTTCAAATCACCATTTTTTTCCTATTAATTGTACAGAATGAAAAATACACCCTATGAAGATTTTAATGACAAGTGGCTAGCATGCTCATTTATTTCAGATCATGCATATTGTCACATTTGTTGGTTGTTCTTGGATACAGAAAATAAACTTGGGTAACAGGTTTCAATGTCTGGAAGAATATACTAAAGTCAATGTCTGTTCATTGGAGGAGCAAACAACCATAAGCAGTGACATATGGCAGCTCTATAGTTCATGAAGGATCATACTATCAATGCATGTTTTGACAAACAAGTGTATGAAAACATCAGGAAATAGCAAGAAGTAATTCAAATATTGCTCACTTTAGCTAGCTTAGGTCTCACCTTCCATGACCATCATAAAGTGTTGGAGAGCAACAATAGTGGTATTTATTTGAGCATCATTAACCTACTTGCCAGACATAATACAACTTTTGCCCAACATATCAGTGACACCAAAAGAATCAAATACTTGAGCAAGACAATTACTTCTGAACTTATAAATCTTTCAACATCAGAAACCAGGAGTGCATACTTAGCTGCAAATAAGTCTTTCACCCTGTCATTACAGATGCAACCACAGATACTAGCCACATTCGTCAAATGCCCATTCTGCTTAGCTTTATTAATATTGATCATATCAAAGGAAAAGTAGATCTAAAAGAACATTTTGTAAGCTTTGTGGCAGTAAGTGAGGCAGATGCTGCATCCTTGTATGATCAGTCAACCGTTTTATTCCGAAAGACCCCAAACGTGTGTCTGGACAGAGATATGATGGGGCCAGTGTTATGAACTGGAACTCATGTAGGATTCCAAACAAAAATGAGAGAATATGTTTCAAGCAAAGGAAACAAAGTGCATGTGCCGCATATTCATTGTTCAACACATCAAATTAGCTTAGTTTTGGTGCATACTCCTGAAGATAAAGCCAGTCCAGAAATGAAGGTTTTCTTCACAATTTTGCAGGAAATGTATAAATATTTTGCAGATTCTTCCCATCAATGGAAAAAACTAATGATTAAGTATAAATATTATCTTTATCTGAAAATTCTTGCTCAAGAGAGTACAGTTTTGCCAAGGGAAGAGGAACTTGATGATGAAATTCAGGCCCCTGAAGAAGTTGACATGACTGATGAAACAAATTAAATTGAATAGGTTTCTGAAGAACAAAGGAGGCCTTTTCACCTAAAAGCACTCTGAAAGACTAGATGAGCAGCTCGAATGAAAGCCACTGGGGCAATGATAGTAAGTTTTCAGACTATAATTGAATGCCTAGAAGATGAAACTGTCACTGAATGCAGGAGCACGGGGAACACATATTGTACGAAAAGCAACCTATGTTTGGCTCTACCTCAATCTATTATGGTGGTATAGTATCTTAGTTATCAAGGCTGCAGAGTATGGAATACCTCTGTCAAAGAAAATGGACCTGGCCTAAGTCCTCTTGACATTTGAGAGCACAGTGAATGGTCTCAGCAAATGCAAATCTAAAGAAAAGTGTGAGGAAATTGTTAAAATCTCAGAATAGTTAGGAAGCAATGGATTCTGAAAATGCAAACTTTCCACACCACAGGAAGAGATATGTATACAGTATAATTGATGAATTTGGTCATGAATATGTGTTAGAAGCAAAGGATAACTATTGAAGGAAATATTTTGAGGACATAGACAATATGATCAGTGAGCTAAAATCTGAATGTGGAGGATTTTCAGGGGTAGATATTCTATTTGGGTTTCCTACATCTCTGGAGATTTCAAAATATAACATTAGAAGAGTCAAAAGAAGAAGTTCTTAAACTCATGGGAATATCCTCATTTTTCTTTAGACTTTGTTCATGAGACTATATCTTTCAATATGAATTATTCTACAAAAGACACAGAAGTATTCAATTTTTCTTTTGGAATCCAGAGGTACCTTAATTTCATATTGTCAAGTTCTCTTGATGATGTTTTACCAGAAATTAAACATTATATCAGCTATTTCTTTCCATACCAGTTGGAGTAGCTAATGCTGAAAGTGTAATGAGCTCATTAAGACATGGCAAAAACTATGTGTATTCAACACTATCACAGACATGGCTGAATGATCTTGTTCTCCTTGCAATTGAGAAAGATGAGGCAGCACGATTGGAGCTGGACAGCATCGCAGAACAATCTGCCAATGAAAAGTGTTCCCATGGTGCCAGATGCCAGTAATTGGACATGCATGAGCCAACACAATTTGGGTAAAATTCCATTTTTCTTTAGACCCCTGATTTTTATTTATTTGTTTTTGTTAAATGTTTCTGTTTAAAAAAGCCTAAGGTGACATAAGAAGATGGTTGATGTAACGTCTTTTAATGGACCAACTTATGTTGGTGAAGGAAACAAACTTTCAAGCTACATAGAGCCCTTCTTCAGGTCATGTGACATGATGTGATGTGACCATTTGGTCCCATGTTGCATGTTCGTTTACCATGATCTGACCCTTAAATCTGCCCCTGGAATTATTTATATGACAGTGCTTCTCATGGAGCTGAGCAATGCAGGAGTTGCACATGAATATGAAGGATGGATATTTAAAAGGACAATGTAAACTTGAATTTTGCATTACATTTAATGACATTTAATTTAATAAAGTTTGGGACAATTTAAATTTTGTAAAACCAAGCTTTGGTAAAATCCAAGTCCAACAGAAATGATAAGAAAATGTTTAACAAGTGCCATGAAAACAGTTTTTAAAGAAAACTGAAATCCAAAAGATGCAGCGCTATGAACTTGCAAGTGAAAATAGTTAGAAAAGTTAAACTAGTATTATTTTTAAGTCCAAATTGAATGAAATGCAAAAAAGCAAACAACAAGCAAAAATGGTTGAAGTACTGTAAATCAGATTTTAAAATTCTTTCCTTTGTAATAATCTGTGAATATTAATACACTACTAATTACCATTATTTAAAGTTAAGAAATAATAGTTTATGAAATATGAATGTTTAGCTGTCAATGTACCTTGAAAACTATCTGTATAGATATTAATGATTCTTATAAAAGCATCCTATGGAATTTTATAGAGTGGCAACCTTTTAAATTTTTTTAACCATTCTATAGAACTTATTAGACAACAATAGGTATGTGATAAAATTATATAAATTGATTAAATATAGAAAGGACATCATTTAGCTATTGAATTTGATAGGTTTTACAGCAATTTCTACGGATTTTAGTGATTTCTAGTGATTTCATCTTCATTTAATGGTACAGGACTTTTCTTTTAGGGTAAAAAGAATGTGGCACATTATCTAAACTTCTTTATGGCTTTTTTTATGCTGTTTTCTTGACCTGATCACAGATAAGCAGAATCAACTGCAGGTGGAATAGTATGCTGGGTAGCATTTGAAGGGCTAGATTCATAAAAGACTTAGGAGACTAACTGCCACGTGGGATTCACAAAACCCGCACATAGCTGCCACCGTAACCTGTAGGTGCCTAAATTCACTCAGTGCCTAAATTTTTGCAGTAAAAGTTCCCTAGGCAACTATACTTCTGCCTCTGAGCATGCTCACTGTAGCCCCATGCCAGTCTTCCAGACACCTAAGCACCAGATGGATGCACATAGAGTGGGAAGTTAAATGCTTTTCTTCCTAACGCACCTGTGGGACCTGATCCTGCAGAATTTAGAGATTACCTACTAGATTGGGCCTCTATAAGCAAGCTTACACAAATGCCTGGTGGGAAAATATTAACCCAATGGTTAGGGTACTCCCCTGGGATGGGGAGACCCCCAATTCAAGTCCCACCCCCTCCACCTAAGGTAAGGGAATGGATTTGAACAGGCATCTACCATCTCTCAGGTGAGTATTCTAACTACAGGGAAACAGGATATTCTGAGGTGGGGCACTGTCTCAGTCTCCCTTGGTAAAGTGGTGCCCCTTGGATAAATAATTTTAAAAAATAACCAGAACAGGGGGACTAGATCTTGGGTCTCCCATGTGAGTGCACCTATCTCTGTGAGCAGAGCAAAGCTTAGCACACACCCCTGTGCCTAGCTAATGGGAGATGCCATCTTTGGGCAGGAGCTGCCTAATATTCTTGCTTCAGAATCCCATTCTGAGGCACCTATCTCTCCCTATTAAGGTATTAGGCCTACGTGCCTAATTCAGGCTTTATGAATCACAGTGATTTTCTGGGCACCTAAAAGTTAGGCACAGCAATGCTCAGCGTCAACATGACTAAGTTTCTGTGTGAACATAGCCCATAAGGTACAATTACCAGGCACAATCCTTATGGAAAATTTCTATAGATTTTAAAAGAGACAAAACTAAAAGGTTTAGAGAAATACTTAGGGATGTGTAATAATTACAGTAAAGTGCTACAGAGTTTAATAAAGAATTATAACCAATCTATAGGTTTTTTGAATCACCCTATATACTTCTGTAGCAGGAACATAGAATTTCCTAGGGGATAGTATTCTTCTCATAGGTTTTGTGAGACACATTGTTTAACTTGAAAGAAAACTATCAGACATTTCCAGGTTCAGTAGGGTTCTGAACTTTTCACTTTAAAATCTTTCCTGATGTAGTAACAGGATTTTTGAGAAGTGGGTAGAATGTTATCGGTCTAACTTCTGAGTCTATGGTGGCACATACAGACCCTGATCTAGAGCACATGCTTAATGTTAAGCATGTGCTTTGCTGGTTTGGGGCCATAAAATGCCGATCCTACAAACATTTTCAAACATACTTTACTTTACATATATAAGTAATTCCATTGTCATCACTGGGACTAAGCATATGCCCACAGTTAAGCATGAGTATAAAGTATTAGCAGGATTGGGGCATTGCCAAGCAATTGATAGTAGAAGATTCCCTTCTTCAGTAGCCAAAACCAAATGAAAAGGCTATGATACTTTTGCAAGCATAAAAAGTCTTTATTAATTACATTTAATTATCAAGTCCTACCTCAGTGAAAGATTTCCAAAAAGTTCAGTGCCATAAAAAGTCCATTCTCTCTCCTCTTTGCTGCCAAGTTCACCACACTTATCTTTTTCACCTTATTATCAGTTTCATTAAGATCAGAGTTGTGTCTCTCTTGTATTCCTTTCCTTAAATAGAAGCTGGTTTCTATTTAAAGCGACAGCAAAAATTAATTCAATTTATCAGAAGCTACAGCTTCTAAACAAATATCCAATACTTTTATTGTTTCAAGCTATTATATAGAGACTAAAATGAATCATTGTTCCTGATGCAAAATGTTATAAGTCATCCAGCTTCTGATTAGAGAAAAATGAACCAAAATAGGTTGCAATTTATCCTCATATTTTGGCCCTGCAGGATGAAATGAGCTTTCTTATGAATTTAGAAGACTCCCTAATATGAATACAATGTGCTATCATGGGAGAACATTACTGAAATGTACATATAAAGTAGCTGTTTGTAGTAAGTGGTAAAATGTATTATGAGAACATAATATATCAGAATTGAATCACCATAAACTATTGCACTAAAATGACATTCTTATCCAATTATAATTGTCATAAATTTTGGGTCTATGTATAGATCATTGAAACACAGTCCTGTGTTTACATAGATCATTATCAAAGGGAAATAAGTGCTCCAGAATGAAACCAAGATTAAGATAAATATTGTTAGTTTAAGGAAAGATACATTAATATCATTATGAAATCAGCTACTGAAAAGATATTGTACTCTGGGAAAATTAATTGATTCACAGAGTGCAGTACTAGTTTTGTTAGCTAGACAGAGATAAATGAAATTGGTCATATTTACAGGAAAAAATTAAACATTTAGATAAGACAAAGATACCTGGGAACAATTAATTTCCCACCTTTTGTTCATTTCATATTGAGATAAGGGGATACAGTCAGAGTTGAGTCAACCTAAAATGGTAATTTACACCTTCTTCTGGGCCCCTCACTTGTATGGCTTGTCTACATAGTGGAGTGATGTGCTCTGTAGGAGTGTGATTTCTAAAGCACACTAACATATTGCACATTAATTGGTCTGTGTAGACCATTCTGGTGAGAACTAAAGATTCCCAAGTGAGCTTTAACATAGTACTATAGCACTACATTAAAATGCACTAGGAAACCTTTGGCGTGCACTAGCAAGGTCTATGTGGACCAATTAATGTGCAGCATGTTAACATGCTTTAGAAATCATATCCCCATAGAACACATTACCCCACCTTGTAGACAAGCCCTAAATTATAGCAATTCAGGCTCTGTTAATCAATTCCTACTTTAAATTAAACCAGCTTTTTCTCTTTTCTGTTAGTTCCATCTCCTGCTCCTTCAGGGTGGTAGTTATACCAACTTTGTTTCTGTTACGCTCAGTGGGCCAAATCTAGAGATGAAATGTAAGACTATTCATTGGCATGTGAACAGAGATCAAAGGGAGTCTATTTGATCTGAAGAATCTAAGGTGCGTAAATCACAGGCTCATAGGGCCAGAAGGTGGCATATATTATATTAGTATAGACTCCTTTTGATTCACTTTAATTTATTTATATCTCTGAAAATGGACCAATGTATACATGTTATCATGATAAATTTGGTAATGAAGACTGAAGCTCATAAAAGCTTTAATTCCAATACTAAATTAACCAGGGGACAAACTGAGACAAGCATTCTACTTCCCACTGGCCCATTGTTGTCATGCCATTGGTAGGTTTCTTCTACCATTTATGGTACAAGAATAAAACATAATCCTTACAAGAATAGGATTCCCTGTTGAGCAATGATTACTGTGAAGAATTCTAAGTGAAAATGCATCTATTGTTCAGCATCCTCTTGGAAAGTCTTGAGCATATTCATAGAATATCAGAGTTGGAAGGGAACTCAGGAGGTCATCTAGTCAAACCCCCTGCTCAAAGCAGGACCAATCCCCAATTTTTGCCCCACATCCCTAAATGACCCCTCAAGGATTGAACTCACAACCCTGGATTTAGCAGGTCAATGCTCAAACCACTGAGCTATCCCTCCCCCATGTTGGGTAATAGCACATTTATGTTTCCCAATTCCTTGGGGAATCGAAAAAATTGCTAAATCTTAAATTCACAAAGATTCATGTGTATGTGTTAGTTGGTGTATTTTTAGCAGTAGTGATTTTTAAGGGATGAAGTTCTACCAGTGATCAGGGCACCAGAACTTCAACCAGACTCTTTTCTATCATAAATGTGTGCCACCACTAGTGTGTGGAACCTGACATAGGGGTGATTTTCAGATCTGTATTTCAGAAACATAAAGAAACAATATATGTTTTATCAATGAGTAGCTACACTTAGGCTACTCATTGATAATGATGTGTCTTAGGCAGATTGCTGGCAACAGAAGCAGGAGTTGGGCATAAAAACCTAGATAATCCCCACCTCCAAATCCTCCCCGCACAGAACTCTTTCTGGCTTATAACTTCTGAGGCACTATCTTGTCTCCTCTGGATTCTCCAGAAGCCTATCTTATGGGCTGGGATCTATACTGTGGAACAAGATTGCAATGGGGTTGCTCACAGTGTAGGATTCACATTGTGCATCCACCCCGCAACTCCACTGAGACTGG
The DNA here is from genome assembly GCF_009764565.3 of Dermochelys coriacea. Classification (NCBI taxonomy): domain Eukaryota; kingdom Metazoa; phylum Chordata; order Testudines; family Dermochelyidae; genus Dermochelys; species Dermochelys coriacea. Next base: position 129,159,574 of record NC_050069.1, read on the forward strand.
CCCAGAAAGCCTGAGGAGGATCTCCACCATGGGGTTCCACAGTCAGCTACAGTCACGGGGAATCCATTGTAGCTTGTGTCTATTGGTGCCATGCTAGCAGTCAGCATTGGTGCAAAGTTACAAGGGCCCTGTGTGGATGGCCCCTACTCCCCAGTGGATCCCCTGGGACTTACTAACATTAGATACATGACTCACTGTGTTTACTGTGAGAGGGAAAGGAAGCCTGCCTATGATGGGATGATGCATGAGATAACTGGGAGAAGATCCTCATGGAGATTTTGTCCTCTAAAACTGCTGTGGTAGGAGGTTGGGGGGAGGGAAATAAGTTCATTAATTATCACAACTTTCTTCTAATGTGCTTTGTAATAGAATTGCCAGTATACAAGTTAGTTTGCAAAAAATGTAGTTTCTATATGATATGATCTAGATTTTCATATTTCCTGTAGTCTCTTTTGCCCTTGTAAACTACTTGCTGTAAATCTTTCAATTAAATTTACTCTTGACACTCCTCTTTAAGACTCACACTCATAACACATTAGGTACAACATTATGTGTCAGTCCTAATTAGCAGAGATACACATGAAAATGCTTGAATTACAGCCATGACACCTCATAGATCCCCTTCCACTTAGTTGTAAGCACAGACATATATTCAAGGTTCCAGTTTTTAATAGGAGCAAGTGTTGAATGGGCATGGGATTAGAGTATCTCAGATACACATATGTGACAGACATCTACAGATTTATTGCAACTGTAACAAAAATCAAAATGGCTTTCCCCCACTGATTGCAGTGGTCCTTAAGGAAGAAGTGCATAGACAGAAGTGTTTGTTGCTTTTCATGCATCAGATACTGTTAAGACATACATGTTTTCTAGGTTCTTCAACAGCAGCTCCTTCTGAATAAGGAGCCAGCTCAACACTGTATTTAGGTTTTGTTTGTCCACAGTAAGCTTTAGAAGTGTTGGAGTGTCGGTATCTCTTACTGTCTAGCACCATTACACATTCACTGGGCACAAAGGAACTGTGCTACTGTACTCTATATCTTACGTAAGACTGGAAATAAGGTGTAAATTTTTAATGGGAAGAGTTATTAATCATTGGACCAATTGGCCAAAGGCCATGATGGATTCTCCAGCTCTTACAGTTTTTAAATCAAGATTGGGTGTTTTTCTAAAAGATAGTCCCTAAGAATTTTTGGGGGGAATTTTATGGCCTGTGTTATACAGGAAGACAGACTTGATGATCACTTGATGATCTTGATGGCTCCTTCTGGCCTATGAATCTGCAGAATCACAGTGGGAACATCTTTGAAGTCTTTCCATGATTTTTTTTTCACTTGCTGCAGCTAGTTCACCTAACTCCTGTTTCTCTCTTCTGGTAATTCTTTAGGGCCCATTCTAAATCTCATGTCAGTTTGATGGTGATTCCACAGGAGATGCATTTAACTAACTTGTCTGTCCTGGGTGCTGCTACAAAAACAGTTGTATTTCTGTTCCCAACTCTATTAGCAGCTTCAGAATTAATGAAGGGCAGATGGCTTGTCAGGACTCTGAATCACCTCTGAAATGTCTGAAAATTTCCAGTGTACTGAAATAAGAATGGCCATAATATTAAGGAATATGGCACACTTTGGTTGCACACTTTATGAGCCAAATTATGCCTTCCGAGAGTGCGCATTACAGTTCTCACTAACATGATTATGAGAGATGTACACATCTCTGAGGACAGAATCTGACCCTGTAAAAATAATTTTAACCACCTGTGCTTCCTCTGAATAATGGTTTTGGACAACATTTGTAAAAGTGATTAGTGGTTATGGACAAACCCAGAGAGAGCCACCTTCCTTTTCCTGCCTTGTAAGGTGTCTCCAACACAAAGGCACCGTAAATAACTAGTCACTTTTGAAAATCTTGACCTTTTGTTTTTGCTTAGTCTTATAATACTTATGCTGCTGGAACTAACAAATGAAAATGTGAGTAAATGAAGGTATTCATAATACTACTCTAGTTTCAAAAATAGATTGTATAATTTCTATGAAGGAGTGACTACAAAACTTGCTAGAAAATTACCAATCCCTCTATAGCACACTCATCTTCAAATACAAAACCAGTATGCATGTTGCATAGAACAAGACAGTAAACCACTATTGCAGTAAGACTTAACTTAAATGATTTAGCTTTAATAATTTGAATATTTTGGAATATAGAGAACTCCCATACCAGACATTAAGCACACAGCATTAAACACAGAGGATTCATATTAAAAAAATGCAAATTACCATCACCCCTTTAAATCTGCAATTCTTAATTACAAAATTATATCTACAATTCTACATAAGTATAAAGTTTTACTTACTGTTACAGTTAAGAGCTGTCCTAATTAAAATGACAGCTCTGCCTATATTTGGTTCACATTAAAATTAATGACAAAATAAGATTCAGACATAACACAAAATAAAATTTATTGAATAATTAATACTGAACACATAGTTGTATACCCATTTTAATGGGATTGCTCTCAAAAATCAAAATAGAACAGAAAAATTTTGCTCAGAAATCTAACCAAGAGACTAAGTCACCAAAAGACATGCAAGTCTCAGTGTGAATTAGAACATATGTTTACCATCTGTTGAAGATCTCCACTGAGAAATTATGTTACTTCTGAACTGGTTCTGCTTGAATTTTCATCTCCTCTTGTGCCTGTTTCTTTCTCCCATAGTCTCTGGATGCTAAATTGCTCTACATCTTTCCCAACAGATGCCCAGGGAACTTCTTATCTCCCACACCAGTGTTTTCCAAGAGCCTAGTTTCCTCCCTCTCTCCCTTCTCTGGCTGGTAGCTTATATATCCTTCTCCACAGTCTTGACCAAATCATGTGAGCCAACTCTATTGTAAGGGTCAACAAGTCAGCAGAGATTATCTCAATGCTTTTTAATCAGCTGTCTGGAAACTGGCAGATTTCAAATTCTGTGCTCCTAGCATCCAGATTACATGAGTGAAGGAAGGGCGTGAGGGAGAACAGTCGAGAGATCACTGTTTATCATGTTGAGCAATGACTTCTGGTTTCTTGAATCATTTTTTAACCAATTGCTATGACATGACTTGAAATCGGCAGCCCTGGAAATGTTTGGGGGTGCAGTTCAGATAAACATCTAAAAGTTCACATTACAAGTATAGACAATAGAATGGAAATCTCACTAGGATAGCATCTCTCATAAATTTTATAGCACAGTACTTTTGTTCAGCCTGGATGTGTGCGTGGAAGGGGTGAAGGGCAGAGATGCCTTTTCTCTTATGAGAGTGATCCAGTGACCAGAATACAGAACTAGGAGTCAAGAGTTCTGGGTTATATTCCCATCTCTGCTATTGCTTGCTGTGTAATTATGGTCCAGTGATTTAGCATCACTGTGCCTCAGTTTTCCATTTATACAATGAGGAAAATACCATCTATTCATAGCAGAGGAAATTTGTGAGGCATAATTAATTGTTTTTAAACCATTTTGAGATGGTTGGGTGAAAGTTACTACAGAAGTGCAAAAAAAATATCATTGCTTCTTCTAGTCCTAGCTGAAAACAGAATGCACAGAGATATCTAGATTTATTGAACAAAGACTGAGTTATTTTCTATAAAGTTTTATTTGGTTTTATCCAAATTATTATTTTTTTCATTATTATGTCCAGTGAGATTTTACTCACTCAACATAGAATCATAGAACTGAATCATAGGACTGGAAGGGATCTCAAAAGGTCATCTAGTTCAGTCCCCTACACTCGTGGCAGGACTAAGTATTATCTAGCCCATCCCTGACAGGTGTTTGTCTAACCTGCTTTTAAAGATCTCCAATGATGGAGATTCCACAACCTCCCTAGGCAATTTATTCCAGTGCTTAACCACCCTGACAGTTAGGAAGTTTTTCCTAATGTCCAACCTAAACCTCCCTAGCTGCAATTAAGCCCATTGCTTCCTATGCTCAAAGGATAAGAACAACAATTCTTCTTCCTTCTCCTTGTAACAACCTGTTATGTACTTGAAAACTGTAATCATGTCCCCTCTCAGTCTTCTCTTTTCCAAACTAAACAAACCCAGTTTTTTCAATCTTCCCTGATAGGTCATGTTTTCTAGACCTTTAATCAGTTTTGTTGCTCTTCTCTGGACTTTCTCCAGTTTGTCCACATCATTCCTGAAATGTGGTGGCCAGAACTGGACGCCATATTCCAGTTGAGGCCTAATCAGTGTGGAGTAGAGAGGAAGAATTACTTCTTGTGTCTTGCTTACAACACTCCTGCTAATACATCCCAGAATGATGTTCACTTGTAGTCATTTGCTCTCTTAGTACTTAGCTAAGCACATGTCACAATGGTGTTCTTAGCACAGGCTTTACTGCAGGGAATTCAGAAGATAGAAAAATAACTGTGTTAGGGGAAACTAGAATAATGCAAAATATGCACAAATGTGGCTAGAAGATACTATGTGGTTCCTTTGTGGTCAGATGGTGACAATATTAGTTGGGAATTGGGCGAGTCTACATATCTGAGCTCCCTTATGACTACTACTGCTGGGAGCTGCTCCTCTACCTCAGAATTAATAGCCACTCCCATCTTACTGACAGCACTATATATCCTCATCTACTCTCATCTACCCTCCTGCTAATACTGTTTCCTGGGATAGGGTAAAGGAGCACTGAAAACAGCTCCTCTTGGAATTGCAGCAGCTGTCTCTAGGAGCCATTCATCTACTTCGGCACTCATACTCTCTTGTTGGGGCTAGAAGCATCTTTCAGAAATCTTCATGCCCATAGGAAAAAGGAGGTGATAATTCTTATAGTTTTGCTGCCAGTGTGCTTGGGTTGTTGGAATGTTAAATGAAAAATAAGATTATAAGCAACATAGTATTCCTGATGTCAATTTCTTTATTCTCTAAACAATGCTGTGTCATTCCTGGAAATGTCATAGTTGGTGGGTACACACAACTACTATACAACCATCCAGAGATACAAAAAAAAACTTGAGAAATCTCACCAGCAGAAGTATCTTTAAGAAAAGAATTAGAGGAGATCTGGGATAGGGCCCACAGAAGTAGGTGCATCCATTTGCAGTGTAGTCTTGCCTTTTATGCCAAGTATAGGTATCAGGAGGGTCTATTTCAGAAGAAAGTGAAGCTGCCGCTATGTCTTCTTAAATATTAAAAAAAAATTGAGTATGGATTCTAAAACAGATGTTTTACCCCAAGAAGTTTCAAAATCCTTTGTAATAAGTAAACAAATCTTAATGATAAAGACAAGGTGGAAATTTGTAATTACTCTTAGATACATTAAAGAACATACTTTATTGAAAAAAAAATGTCATATAAATATTTCTAGGAAGAAGACTATATATACATACATGGTATTGGAATTCCAGGAAGATTTGGAGGGGCCAGAGCCCTTAACTAGTCACCCAAAATTATTGGATTTTAATGTGAGGCACATGTTGAGGCACACTCTTACAGAAAACTTCTTTATTAGAAAAAATATATATTGTACCTGAGAAAGACAGACAGATAACATGAAGAACTTAATTATATCATGGACCTAAGATGATTAAAAAATAGTATGGAAAGGATTCCCTTTCTCTATTCAATTCTATAGAACCCTATAGGTTTTAACCCTGTTAAATAATACAGGACTTTGTCCATAAGCAGAGAGAGTGTTTTGTGTCTCAGATGTGCTTTCTGGTATTTGTGAAGTTATTGGTGGCAGGATTCTTATTCTGAATCATGCAAAACCCTCACTGTTTTTTTCCTCCTTGACAGGTAAGAACTGAGTTTAGTTTTATATCTGATGAGAAGAAATGGTTACTTATTCAGGACAGTGTATATTTTTATGTTCCCCTTATATATCCAGGGTAACTCAGATTATAATGCATAAATCTGATGTACTGAAACCTCATTTCATAAAGTTTAGGACTGCAATGATATTTTACTTCACTAAACTTTAAATAATTTTGGACAGCAAGAAATTCATCTCCAACACTTTGGTGAAGCTAAAAAATTGTCTCCTTGAGAAAGTTGTACCAGTTTAACTTAAAGCATCAACGTCAACCCAGATAGTTAAACCTTGGCTGGATACTCTGATTTCAATTTAAGGATGGTTTATAAGAGTTTAGTTTAAATTGATTAGGACCAGATTCAACTAAACCAAAATAGGTCAATTTCAGTCAGAAATAAGTGTCCACTTAAAAACATATTTAAGTTAAACCTTTTGCCATCAATGAGTGGAACTTCCATTGATCTCAACTAACAGAAGGGCTTCAAAGTTAAACTACTACCTTCATGGGAATAGGAATGACAATGGTCATGGAAAAAAATATTATTGTCTTCTATTGTAATCTATTTTTTCACCTTTTTAGTGCATCTTTGTCGACATTATTAGAAATGAGCAACCAATCAATTTTTAGACAATAGAAATGTTCCACTACTTACTCTCAAGTAACTATAACTTTAAGGGCACCAGATTTTCTGGCAACCAGTGATTTTAACCTAAAATTTCTCCCTTTCCAAAAATATTTGTGTGTTTCATTTTTAAGTGACCAAAAAATCCGAAACATCTATTTTGCAAACTTGATTTTATCCTGTGTTGTGTACTTTATTTTTGACGGTCTCTTTTTTAGTAAATGCCAGAATAAAAAGTAGATTACTCCTTTATAATTCATCACTTCACAGAGTAATAGGATTATAACAAGTGGAATTGGAACCAATCTCTTGAGTCAGAATTATTCTCCCCCCCACTTGTCACCCACACTGAAGTAAGTGATGCTGTTGTGGTTGTAGCACTAGCTATACCTCTGTCTCCTTTTTGGCCCCGAGCGTACCCCTAACCTGTTTTACCAGTTGGAATTGTTCAGTTCTCCTACTCTTAGATTAGGACTGCTTGTCACCCTGCAGGTCCATCACAGTTTGGGCATCTGTATTCTTCCTTTTGCAAACAGTAACTGTGACCAATGTCTTTTTCACATTAAGTATTCGTTTAGCAGTTACAATAAAGCACTGGGAAAAAAAAGATTTAAAAATCCCCCAAATCCTGTGCATATAGGACAGGTTTTTCCTTTAAGTTAAGAAAAAATAGCACCCTAACACATTCTATGAGATAGCAAAGAGCCTCCTGTATGTCTGTCTGGTTCTCTGATCTACCCTGTTCAAATTGGTTTGGGTTCTCCTCAGGACAGCGGGAAACAGCCATTAAGGCTACATACTCTAGCATTTTCTCTTTGCCACCCTTTCACTTGATTCTGCTACCCAGACAGAACCTTAGGAGGAAACACCCCCCCCTCCCCCGTATATGGTATGGAAGCACCATGCTAGCAACAAATCCAGATATTATAAGAGCCCTCCCCCTCCATTTGTCACAGACAGACCTAACAGATAGACAGGGCCTTAAAACCAAGGATTTGGAAAGGGATAAAAAGGAAGGCTAAGATAGTAGTAAATGACCTTTAAAATTCTTCCAGTAATGGTAGCAGATAAAGATAGAGGGAGAGGAATGATGGCTAGTGCAATTAAGGCACTAAACAAATTTAGGAGACCTAGGTGCCCAGTTAACCCAGACTTTTGTGTGATTTGGGCAAGTCACTTAATCTCAGTTTGCCTCAGTTCTCCTTGTGCAGAATGATGCTAGTAATATTTATTTATTCCCATTCTTTCTTTCTCTAGTCTCAGACTCTTTGGGTATTTCTACACGACAATTAGACATCCATGTCTGGCCCATGTCAGGCTTAAAGGGCTTGAGCTGTTAATACAGTTTAATTGTGGTGCAGGTGTTTAGGATTGGGCTGGAGCCCAGTCTCTGGGACCCTGCAAGATGGGAGGATCCCAAAGCTTGGCTAAAGCCCAAGTCTGATCATCTGCACCAAAATTAAACAGCCCCCTAGCCCGAGTCAGCTGGCATGGCCAGCTACGGGTGTCTAACTGCAGTGTAGTCATACCCTTAGGTGCAGGGCCTGTCTTTTACTACATGTTTGTACAGTTATTAGTACTTCAGTACTCTGATAGTGGCTAGAGTCCCTAGGGACTGTAAAACCAAAAAGTGAGACAAATTGTGAAATGAAGAAGTAGGGGAGAAAGGGAAGATTTTGGACTCATGAAACATTGATCTTCCTTTGGCATGTAGAGACACAGTCTCCTTTTCCTTATACCTGAGTTTTAGCCAAGTAACTCCATTGTCTTCAGTGGCATTATACCAGCATCGGTAAGAGTAAAATCCAATTGGGAGTACTCATTTGCAAATCCATCACAAGGGATGGTTTTGTAAAAAAAAAGTCTGTGAACCACTTATATGGGCTATAACAGTCTATCATGGTAAGCTGTAATGCTTTACTGAGCCTTTATGTGCTTTTCTGTCAACATGGTTTATGTGCAGTGAGTCCTGATGTTAAAAAGTCTCTGAACACTTTTGATGAAAAATACTTTTACAAGTGCAACAGTCTCTTTTATAAATATAAAACCTGTAAAAATATTTTTGCTAACTAGTCAAAAAGGAGAAAACAGCACAGAGATATGAAATATCATAAAGTCATTGGCACAGAGAGAATCTTATAAGAACTTACTCCTCCACCACTAGGGAACTGGCCTTAACTGCAGCTAAGTCATGACTGACTTGGGCAATATAAAGAGAAACAGAGGAAAATAGAGGCTGATATGAACCTCAAAATTCAGATTTTCAGTACATTGTGGATGGCCACAAAAATCATCACCATCTCTACAGTATTGTCAACTCCAAACTTTCTCAAGCACCAAAAAATCAAATAAAAAAACAGTATTTTTTTTAAAACCAATGAAAACAAAGATTCTCACCCAAGCATATTTCCAGGAGGTGGGGGTTTAAATTAAAAATCAAATATTGTATGACTCATGATAAAAATCATGAGAGTTGGCAGTATTATCTATGGTTTCCAGAACTTACTGCACAACTGACCTGAAATTTTCCATGAACGGGACTTTTGAAGATATTCCAGGTACTTCCTGCTTCAAATCAGGTCAAAAATACCCCAAGGATAGTCTTTTGCTGTATTTCATCAATTTTATTCCCTGTCCTAACCAAAACCAGGAAGTACAAAGACAAATGAAAAGGAGCTATAATGATGGGGAACATTATCTTAATGGTTTCAGACCTAACGGGTTCATTTTGAGATTTGGAAGAAGGTTCAGATCAGATGCCATTGTGTTTAAACTAGTTCACCCATCTCCGATGAAAATCAGTTACAATGATGTAGGAGCAACATGTGCATGTGAGTCAGGAGGACAGAAACAATGTTGAAAGGGCTGATTTTTTGTTGTTGTTGTTAAAATATAAAGTCCACATTACTGTCTGACATCTACCCTATGATGCCTCACTCACTTCAGCAGATTTGCACAGAACATAATTCTGCCCTGACTTACCACAGTCAGAAGAAATAATTTCTACTAGAAACTGGAGCTCATTGATGATTATTTTTACAGTAATTGTGATCTATTTTTGTAGACATTTTGGTAATATTTTTCCTTAAAATTTCATTTTTTTCTAACTAGCTCTATTAAAAAAAACATATACAAGTCTAGAGGATTTTCTCTGCCAGTCACATAGCCCTGGTTTTTCAAATACACACTTAGTGGCATTCTGGCTCCAGCAGCCATTTTCAGCATCTCAGCTAAAAATTGCTCAGACCAGTTATTATTGATGTGGTACTGAAAATGGCTACCAGACCTAGAGAACCTCCTACACTAAATTTGTCATATCTAAATTTGGGCAGATATTAGGAAATTTCTAATTGTCACAAGAGTGACGTTCTAGAACAGGCTTCCACTAGGAGCAGGGGTACACAAGGGATCCACTAGGAGTGGGGTACACAACTTAACTTGTCTTAATACATTTAATAAATAAAAAGTTTGACAATTTTATTAATGAGATTATGTGACAGGTTTGCCTACAATGGCAATTGTGGGGACTTGATGAAACAGGAGGTTGCTTCCATTCCTAACTTCCCATATAACATTTTTTTTTAAACTCGCTGATACAGGCTGAAGAGTCAGGGGCACAGCCAGAAGTTGAATTTAGTAACATTGATTCCATACTCTCAAATATTTTTTACAAATATACTTGACTGTACTGATCATCTTACGCACAACAAGAAAAAACCATGCAGTGTCAATGAGAAGCCTTCAGGTGTTGATTAGACCCATACGAATATATGTGCTGTAATATCTAATACAGAAAACATCTCCAAAAAGGAAAGTGATAATTAATCAGATGTTTATTGCCTTGATATAATCTCACAATAAATCTGCTAACATTTTCTGTTAAATTGACATATTGTGATACCTGAAATTGGATATAAATGTCATATTTTATAACTAATTTACTACATGAAAGTGATTAAACTGAAACTTGATTATGGTATTAAATCACTACCAGTGAACATGATCAATTTTCACAATTTTTTACAGCAGTTACTTGTACAAGTTTCCATTCTGTAATGTCATGCTGCTCTACAGTAAGCAAACCCCATTTGTTTCAGTGACAAGAATAGTAAAACCAAATGTCAACAGATGAATTATGGAGTTAATGAAGAGGTGGGAGCATAATTCATTGGTTTCATACCCTATAGCAGGGACTCTCAAACTTTTATAGAGCAGCTGTCGTGGACCATATTCGCTCCCTGTAGCGGCCTCACGAATCTCCTCAGGATCAGGCAACACCCTTGTGGCAACCACAGCAATTGCTTTCATAGAAAAATCACGTTAGCAGAATGTTTATTTATTAACCCTTCTATATGTGTCACTGAAGGCAACATCTGTAGCAGCTGTTCTCGTGAAGTAGTGGCTACTAAGCAGAAGCATCTCAACTTGTTTCCAGTTGCTTTTAAAGACCTCCACACTCTTTTTTGAAGTAAAAAGCATATAGATCTTTCAAAACTCATGGAAGTAATGAGGTGGAGCCAGCACTATGTGACCTACCAATTGTCCCCGGATCACAATTTCAGAATCACTGCCTTACACAGCCTGTTTCTTGGAGTGATAAAAGGGTCAATTAGCGCTGGTGGTTTCTTCCTCAAGAAATTTTGCAGCAGAGCTCAAGAATCTTGAAAATTGATTGTAAATTCCCTGATATTTTTGCCTGAGTTTCAGCAAATGCTGCACGTTCTCTCTCATATGAACAATTTTGCTTGCCTTCATGAATTTTGCAGCAGTCCCATTTTAAGTTTTAGGATATTCATGGAGCTTGCCTGTGCACATATAAACTGCTTCTATGACATCCATACTGCAGCAAGGTGATATTTTTTGACCAAAACCCAGATTTGGGTCAACAAACAATCCCTGAATGTGTGTCAAATTCCTCAAACTGAGTTTGGGACTGATGGGGTCAGGGTGGGTTCATGGCCTTGTCCCTATTAATACCCCCAAAATCAAAACATTTTATTTTGACATTTTATAAAAGAAATTTTCATTTTTCAATTCAAAATGACGTTTATTTTCAATATTTCCTTCAATTTTATTAAAAGAAATTTAAAAAGTAAAAAGCAAAGATCAAAATGAAACATTTCCTTTGAACTGAGACAAATATTTTTTTAACTTTTTGGTTTGCCAAATATTTGTTGTTATTCACAGCTGCCAGCAAACCCAAAAGTCAGTTATTTGTGCAGCCTCAAACTCTACTGTCACTGGGCTGGTCTTTGATTATTTTAATCAACACACTTTCTGAGTAGAAAAGATGAAAACTGAGATGGGGCAAATGATACAGTAACTTCTATGCTACCCTTCATGACATTGCCTCTGCAGATCCCTACCATAGGAGCTGACTGCCCTGCTGTGGTAGCCATGAAACCATTAAAGTAGTAACACCTTTGGATCCATCTCTCTGAAACAGAGAGGATAAATATATCTAGCTATTTTTCTGGTCCACATCCCCACAGCATCTGAGGGCCTCACAAAGTTAATTCATTCTGTTAAAACCCTTTTTGAGAGATGGCTTTGGTCTGACTAAGTTGAAGTGACTTCACTGGAAGCTCAGCATCACTGAAAAACCAACCCAGAAAGGGTTCACCCAACGTCACAGTGACAGAGTTGGTAACCAAAGAGTTCTAGAGCCCCAGTCCTTTACTCTGAGCTCTAGGGAACATTATTAATATCTAGATGCCTAATTTATTGAGCATGCTAAAAGGAAGAATCAGATCACTTTATTTTTTGGAGATTGCAATATGCATAAAAGTCAGATACTATAGGGACAAATTGAGTGTGTAACAAAGCATATTGTGCCTCTTCACAGGTGCTGTCTACTGCGTGGCTGGGGATTAGTTGCATACTATTGCTATTAGCAACGCCAGACCCTGATGGGGTCAGGGTGGGTTCATGGCCTTGTCCCTATTAATCACTGGCCATTAGAGTTAGACTATTCGAAGAGGAGAGCACATACTGCATACTTTAAAGTATGATAGGGTAGAGCTGCTGCTGCCTCATGCAACCCAGATCTCCGGGAGGAATTCTACGTAAACCGCATATCTACAGTCTTGCAACATTAAAAAGCACAATCCAGTCCTCTATATTTAATTAACAGATACTTTATGTCATTCAGGTACAAAAGCCTGATACACATCAAAAGCACGGCAGAAGCCCTGATGTAGTAATGATTAATAATATGGTAGCTAGTTGTTAACACACACTTAAATGCTGATATTCATCTCTTCTTTAGATGTTGAAAAACCTTGACAGAAAGAAAGGGACACTGAACTGCAGTGAATACTCTCCAACTCATAAAGGTTGCTGAAAAGTCTTTCGGCTAAAATAATCTCTGAATTATGATGACATAAATCTAGATTAACTCCATTGAAATCATTTGATTTATACTGGTATAAAATCCACGTAAAACAGATCAGAATCAGGCCCTTTTAATCTAAAGAGGAAAACTGGAGCTACAGAAAAGGAAAATCTCCCTTGAGGATAAACAACTTTCTATCTATAATGAAAATCAGAGAGCTTTGCTTTTGGTTCTGGAGAGAAGGGTTCATTGTCTACAGACATGCCATTCCTGTTCATTACATTTTGAACAATGTAATCACGTTTACAAAATTTTGCTTACATGCTCACTAGTGTAGTCCAACCCTCAGCAATTAATATAATCATTATTTGATTCAGATAGCTATAAAGTTCTCTAATTATGTAGCTTGTTTGATAAGAAAAGAAAATGATTTCATTCTGCGGTGAATGTGAAAAGATGTTTTAAAATGATGGCTTTGTTCACCTCAGCACACAATAGGCAACAAACATTCATGTTTGAAAAGAAGGGAAAAATACAAAAGTAATAAACGCAGATGTTCACATAATTGTGTGAGGCTCAGCTATAAAGTACAAATCACAGTCCCAGTAGGGTGTGGCCAGTAGTATCTATGCTGCAACCTTCCTCATGCCTCATGGTTATAACTGATCATAACTAGAGGTGTTGCACAATTTTGTTAACAAAACAAAAAAAAAGGCAAAAATCATCTGGTGTAGCTAGAGACCAGCAGCTCAACAAAAATATCCTTTAGAGAGCAAGCTTGTTGGAGGCAGGGAAAGTATTCATGTCACGTTTTCTATAGTACTAAGCACATTGGCAATGCTTGACAAGTAATAAGTAATAACCATCTCCAAGATTTGATGGCAGGTTTGGAGGCATATCAAGCAAACATGAGCTGAGTTTTGAACAAATCCCTTCCATTCCCTTGGGATTTGTGTGTCTGGAATGAAACGAGGCAAAACTCAGTAGTTTTGTTTTGAGATTTTTGGGTGCATTCCAGCCTGAATTTCAAAACAAATCTCAAGATGGGCAAGTCCATGTGAACTGAAAATCAAAACTACTTTGCTGAAATCCAGGCAAACTGAAAACCATTGACAGCAATGGAAAGTAACAAAGAACCACACATGCTCTTCCAGTTAATACGAAAAAGGGAAGAAAACCATGGCAGACAAACCCTGGAGCAGGTGGAAGCTCACTGTATGCACTTCCTTGGGTTCCAGGCACAATGGAGAGCCTATTCTGGAGTTTTGGGGAGGAGGACATCAATCTGAGGGCAGAGCTATTAAGTTATGGAGTAGCAACCCTTTATTAGTATGTTTTCCTCATAACTGCATGGTTACTCAAATTGGACTGAGTAGCTAACTCTCATATTGGTATGTGCAAGTCCTACTGTATTTAAATGATGAAATCTTTTCTACAGAAATTTTAAGTTGTCGTATGGAAGTTAATAGAGAATTATAGCCAGGCTGTCAAATTCCATTGGGTATGTTAAAGATTAGATATAGAAAATATACACTTTTCTATAAATTCCTTACTTTTTATAGCAAGTTCTGTAGTTTTCTGATTTAGTTTCTCTATTATTTATCATTTGTATTACCATAGCAACTAGACGCCCTAGCCATGGCCCCCATTGTGGTAGGTGCTGTACAAACACAGAATCCTATTTATCACTTTCTGCCTTAGGACAGGTTGGCAAAGGTCCAAGGACCATAAGCCAAGGTGGCAGGTTTTGTAAAGAGCCATTCTGTTTAAGAAAGAGAAAGCTCAACAGCTGGTGAAGGGGATGGCCATTAGCAGGATCTGTGCAGATCTGCATAGAGTTCACAATAGAGCCACAGGATTATTGCCCATGCAACTCTTGCCTGGAGGGAACATTTGTTGGTAACTCAGTGCATGTGGTAACTTATTCAGTTTTGGGCAAATGCTTTACTTTCCAGATGATTTATATCGGTTAGCATGTGCCCCATGGTAAGGAAAATGCATAGCTAGGATAAAAGTCAGGGAGACAAGTGGAAAGAACACAATAAAATGGATGCAATTATTTCTATAACAAACATATTTTAAATGGATAAGCACCCCCCCACACACACACACATACACCCCCATGCATATAACCTGTTAATACTCCATATTCTTATTGTGCTCTCCTCACATTAGCTTTCTGCTCCCGTGTAATTCTATTATCTTCAATTGAGTTACTCCTGATTTACCACTGTGCAAAAGAAAGGAGAAAAAGGCTTCAGTCTTTTCTTTTTGCCTTTAATATTTTTAACCAAACATAAGATACAAGATGAAATTATACACATTTTAACTCTTGAACCTGATTGAATTCAATATATGACAAATAAAGTAACTACAAAGATCAGCAAATGCAATATGAGTAGGCTTCATTGCCTTTGCTTACACAAGCCTAAATCATGATTTTTTTCACTTTTTTTGACAGTCTTCTATTATAAAAAGAAAATTTGTATTAAAACTCTGACTTAAGCATATTATGTACACCAAATTTACAATCACTAATAAAAAAGTGAGTACTGAAGTTTTAACTTAAATAAGCTGAAGGTAGTGCTAAGAGGGTCTTAAAGCCAATTTTCATATAATAAAAGATGTAATGTATTGCCAATTTTCTAACCAACAATAGATCATGTTAAATACCATTATCATTAAGAGTTAGGCTAATTAGCCTTATGCTTTATCTCATTTCTGTAATTACAGTTTGTCCTCCGAAAGAAGCTCTCTATTGCTCTGGAGGTACAGTGTGATGGTGTCCAGCAGCAATATACCAAAAGTAGCTGTGAATCATAATGGAAAGGAACTCTTAAATCCTTTTAAATTAATTTCTTTCTCCCTTTTTGCCCCTTTTGCCTTTCTCATTCAGAAAGCAATATCAAGAGGAATGTCAGATCCAGGATATAAGAATTATATTGGATCAAAAAGTTGATGTTATTTCTTGCCTTTCACTTTGATCTAAAAATATTTGTTTTCAATAAAGAAATGACCCCATTGTATTTCAATAACATTCCGAATAATGAAATAATTTAAAAAGTTTCCATGTAGCTCTAAAATTAAAAACCTGACGATGTTACACCATCAACAGAAAATCTTGCCCCCGTGCCAACATGCATGAAATTGAGACTTTTGTATACAAAGCTGCAGCTCGTTCACAACAAAATTAACAGAAGCCTCTGAAAAGTGCCATGCTGTAATAGAATATTTGGGGGTGGGGGAATTATAGAAAAAAGTCACTATTCTAGTAAAAACAATAAATACTGTTTGTTAACTGGATTGAACCCTATGGGGCTCCACAGGTGAGAATGCTCAAAGAGGAGCAAGAGCTTCCCTGTTATGCCCCTATGTGATCTACTATAGTGAAATAAGAACATCGAACATAGGCTACGCCTGCACTGGCACCAGAACATGGGCCCATGCATGAAATTGTGCCAGAACTCCCCATACCATGCTCATCACCCCCCCCACACACACACACTCACACATACCACCACCCAGAAGCATAGGTTTTGAGGTGTGCAGGGGGCAAGAATGCTTCCACACCTGAGGGATATGGGTATGAACATGCCTTGGGCTGTGGCACAGCCCTGTGCCAGTTTGTAGTCTGGACAACGGTAAGGGACACATACTGGGTCCTGAGTTCAATAGTCCTCCAGCCCTGTTTCCACAATACACAGATCCTTTCCTGCCTGACCCAAATCTATAAAGTTTCCCATGCCCCACTCTCATTCTCACTCACAGGAAGCTGTACTACCCACTTCACAACACTTTAAGCATGACCTGCTCCACTACTGCAAAGTTTTGTAGTGAGTCAGCCACACTTTATGATCAGCCAGTGTCAAAGGTGGCTTCATCACTATTACTACAGATTTATCACCTATGGCAATGAGATCATCCATCGATTCAATCACCACCATAATCTGCTCTAAAGCCTAACTGCAAAGTGGCCTAAAATGTCTGTGGAAGTCAAATGCTGCTGTGCTGGCTCATTACTATCTTCTTGAAAAAGAAGGGATTTGAATGAGTAAATTATACCATGAGCACATACAATTGAACTATCTTTATGTTTGTTTGTACATGTCAAGTTGTACACACTCAGATAAATGGAAGACAGGTTGAGTAGGCCTGACAGTTTGGAAATGTTTTGATATATTTTTCATATATCAAAGGAGCCAGAACCAGCAGTAATGAGATACTACAAGAGACTGATTTGTGACACATTCTTAGCTGTGACAAAAATGCAACACATCTCAACCAAATGCATATTCTTGAGATATCTAACCAAATTTTTCAAAGGCTTAAGTAATGGTGAAGCAAAATTTCCTCCCTCTCCCTCATCCCCAATGTGTTCCTTCATCCCCAAGCAGCCTTCTGAAAAGGCCAGCACCAAAGGGTTAACTCACCAGCCTATTTTTCCCCTCTTTTCATTTAGCAGGCTTCAGCATATTTAGCCCTTTTCTCATTTGGTTTTTAAAGTCACCTTTTATAAGCTAGCATAATTGTAATGCATTTTGTTAGATCCATTTTCTCTCATGCAGGATTCTTTTTGGTCCTATGCAAAATCACCACCGTGTAAAAAGTTTGACAGAGTTAGGTGTTTTGGACACTGCTAATTCCTAAATCATATGCAGCTGTGCATATATTTGATAGGCCCTATGGCAAACAAATTCACTTCAGCATTGCAACAGCCAGTGTTCTTTCCAGGCAGACACTAATAAGTTCCTTCAGTTCCAGTCACTCTTATTAAGACATATCACTATAAATAAGCAATACTTAAAGGCTCGGGTATAGAGGAATCCTTTGTGCATTTTAGGCTGTGTACTTTTTATTATAAAGGCAGAACAGACCTCTCCCAAAATGCTAATGGTAATTATAATGAAAATATTAGGGCTGGTTGAAAAATGCATCTCATTTTGCTACCTTTTCTAGAAAATACTGAGCTAATGATCCTTAGAGCTTCAAATTGTCAGTGCTTTTTCATACATTCAGGTTGTGACTTCTGAGTAGAGTCACTTGCGAAAGTTCCCTGGACTTCAATAGGACTACTTGAGAGAGTAAGCTGCTACTCACGGTATGGGTGGCAGAATTGGGCCCCAAATAATTAATCCTTACAACTTGTCTGAGAGGGTAGGTAAAACCAACAGGAGAGTGCGTCTGGAGGAAAAGTTAGCAAGGATACCATCCTGAAGCATTCTTCACATTACTTCACCGGGGAGGAGCCATTGCCACAGGATCCACATACAACCTCTGTGGATCTACATGGATATGTGCAGCTCTGCATTTCAGTGACCTCCTGCAGGTCCCTAGCACCTGGAACTCCCATCACAGAGGGAAAGCCATATTTTTTTCCAGTTTTTCCATGGGGAAGGAGGGGGAATGATGTGCATTCCTTCCCAGCCAACTGTCCTCTTTTCCCAGCCTATGTAGCCCCCTCCCCATACCCACTAGCACCTTGTGGGGCCTAAGATGGAAAACTATGACACAGGGCAGCCTAGCTTCTCTGTGCAGGAATTGTAGACCTGCACACAATGTCCTCTCTTTACATATATTAGAGAGGAGGGCATAAACCCCAGCTTATTATTATTATTCCATACTGAAAATTTCCATAAATGGATTAAAGATGAGAAATCAAGAAGTCAATTAACCAGGAGATTCCAACCAGAGTTTAAAAGATCAGCTTTAACTTTGTATGCAGCAGAGGTCAATGTGTCTCTATTATAAGCAGAGGTCAATGTGTCTCTATTATAAGCAGAGCTGTCTGCATTACCTATAGTCAAGGTTGCTTGACATTTCCATTATAATACCCTATTTATAGGTGCTTATAACTTCATATGACTTTAACCATTCTGGCTGAGATATTCCATGCAGAGGTTCTGCCTCAGACTGAAATTGTTTAGATTCAGAGAATAAAATTAGCTGGAAATAATGATTTTTTTCAATATGGGCAAAAACAATGAAATTATTTCATTGATAAGCTCTTAGACTTTCTTGCTTTGGAACAGGGAGTTGAAATTTGGCAGGGGAACGGAGACAGGACAGGGTAATAGGGTCAGATGGATCTATAACCCACAGGAAAACACTCCCTTCCAAAACCTGAAATTGAATCCAGGAGTCCTGCGTCGCTATATGACTCTACTGTTGGTAAATAGCTGTGACATCCAATGGCAAATGGTATGTCTCATCTCCCTATAAAGTCTGGCTCACATATAGATTAACAGCATAGTACTGCTACCTGTTACTTCATTAGCTCAAGCATCAGAGGTCTGTACTGTCCATCTGAAGACCCAGACCTTGCTGGTGACTCAAGTAGGAGGTCAATATGAAGTCACATGATGGAACTGCTGTGCTGTTTTTCTTTTTTTAAATGAGGAAATTGCATGCAAAAAGCCACAATAAAATAACATTAAGGTTGCAAAATCAAGCACTCAAAGTTAGGAAATGCCAGATTTAAGATTGCCCATACAACTTTAATTCAGACCATCTTGATGCAGTCTTTATATGATCACATACTTCCCCCCCCCCGACTCCACAGGACCCCTGCTTCATTCATTGCACAAGATGGAAGGTGCTCTGGGGATGAATCAAGGTTGCATAGTGAAAGAGGCTGTTTATTGTGTCCCTGCCTCATTTGTTGCAAAAACTGGAAGGTGCTGAGTGAATGAGGCAGGGGACTGCAGGACAAGAAAGGGCAGTCTCAGAATTAAAGCAGTTTAATACTGCCCTGGAGAATTGAATTCTATCCTTGCCTCTGCCACAGAAATCCTGTGTGATGCTGGGCAAGTCTCTTAAATCAAACTTTTCTCAGATGGTCACTAGTAGTATGTGACTCAGTTTTGGGTGTCCAACTTCAGATAGTTGGGTCCTGGTTTTTTGAAGTACATAGTGCTCACCACTGAAGTCAATGGGAGCGGCCTTTTTGAAAATAGTACACTCCTGATTATCCAAATAGCACTGGGGAGGGGACAAAGATTTTATATAGATAATCAGGATTTCAGATAATCAAGAGGACAAGAGGCATTCAGCATGGTTGGGGGCTTATCTTCCTTTTCCTCTTTGCAGTCCTGGCTGAGAGTCTCTGCTCTGTCCTACCAGTTCTGCAGCCTCTGCCCTGCCAGGACCCCAGCCTCCCTTCTGGACCTTGTGCCTGCAGAGATCGGGTGTCACTGTCCCTGTGGCAGCACAGGGAACACTCTTCAGGTCCACTGTCATGGTCATTGTCACTCAAGCCCATAACAGTGGGTCTACAGAGGGTTCCCTGCACTGCCACAGGATCCATTTAACAGCAGGGTGGCCTCCCATATGACCACTGTCTTGCCCTTCTCTACCTCTTCCTTACAGTCCTGACTGGGGATGTATCTTTACTCTGTTATCCAAACCCTTGCAGTGTCCAAATCCCTCCCTTTCACTCCAGCATGAGATACATGCCTTCTGCAGCCTGTATCACATATGTAGGGGAAGGGAGGGAGAAGGGATTTGGATAACAGGGTTTTGGATAAATGGGAGTGTACTGTAAAGTACTTTCTTCAGAGTACTTAGCGTTATTAATCAGGCTCTAGGTATCTCAAAGTGGGCACCCAAAATTAGTGGATACTTTTGACAATTTTTGCCTTCATATCTGTGGGCCTCCATCCCCCAGTTCTAAAAGGGAAATAATACCGCATCACTTCATGAGATGTTTTGAAGATATTATGGTGACAGAACCATAAAAGCACCCAGTCGGAAAATAATTGTGTATTTATTGCAAGGTTTGGATTGTGTGCATTAAATAAGGTCTGGGGTCATACACTGAATGAGGAAGATAAAAAGAAATATTGAAAAACTACCATACAGCAAATACAGGGGTTCTGTTGAAACATTTGCATGTCATCATGTAATTAAAGACTGTATCATGATGCATACATCCAAGAGGGCTGAATTGTTTGCACAGGCAACCTTAATTTTAGCATTTCCTAACTTCTGAATGCTTGATTTTGCAACTTTAATATTTTTGTAATGTAATTTTGGATGTAATATCTTTCATGGTTTGATAAATAATTTATAGTGGAAACTGGAATTTCTTAGAGTCTTAAATCTTAATAAGTAAAATGTAGAAAAAGAATGTGGTTCTAATGCTTGACATATAAGCAAATATACTTCATAATCTTATCAGTCTTGTAAGTGAGATATGGCCTTTGACTTGGTTTATTAGTGAATAAACCAGTTCAGAAAATGTATACACCAGATTAGATTTCATTTCTATAGAAAGTTTTGCTTTTAGTTAATCTGGGTAACCAGAGTTAGGGTCCTAAATCCATATTTAGGTATTGTGAGAAGGTATGGTACATCAGCAATATGAAAAGGAAAGCATCACAGTTATTAAGAGTACTTACTAGCTAAAAAAGGGGAAGATGCAACAAGCAGTAGCCAGTTACAAAATGACAATGTTAGGGCAGCAACTGTGGAAGGGCCAGCTCTACTGCGCGATGTTAAAAAAAAAAAATCCTATAGGAGGGCAAGTCTGAAGTAGGAAGAGTCAGTTAAAACCAAAAATTAACTAAGGGAGAAATGTTCATGTCCTGTGTATAATGCAGATGTGTAAATAAAAACGGTTTGGTTTCAGCAGTGCTGAGTATCTATAGCTTCCACTGAATTCAGTAGGATATGTAGCATTTCTGACAATAAAGCTGCTTTTAAGCAGATGCATAACTTTATACATTTAGCTTTGAAAATTTTGGCCTAGACCTTTAAGGTACAAAAAATATGGTAAGTGAGCCTGCTACCACATGAACATAGCTGCACTTAAAGTCTCTTACACACCTTTGCTGAATTAGTCGTGTTTTAGCTTATATCACAATACATCCACCATTAAACTCTTTACAGCATTGCCTAGTTAACATGGCTACTATATGTGGCAGTGATTTTTTTAAAATGTGTTATTTTTCATACCTTAACATTTATAATATCTTTATTTTAAATGCTTCTACCCCTCCCCAGCCTTTTGATTCATCAAACCCTGACATTGAGGAGGGTTCGGTATTCTGGAGATTGCAATCTTTAAAGGTGAATCTAAGCAGGAGGTAAAACTATGCTATTGAGACTTTCTTTTTGTTCCCTTGGTAAACTGTTCCTGAGCTTTCTGAAAGCCTGAAATAATGAATAACTCCTCCCTCCAAACATTTATGGATAAATATTAACTATTTCATTCAGTATTTTATTTTCGATCAGTCTTTGAAATTAAATCTACACACAGTAATCATTCCCTTGGATTAACAATAAATTAATGTGCCTATGACTAGGAAATAATTATGAACAGGATCAAGAGGACAAGAAGTACTGAAGTAAAAATAAGAATGCAGTGCTTGTTAGAAAGAACCATATATATGATCATATGTTTGACTATGCTTTGTAGACTCCAAATCTGTGAAAGTCTAGGATATGTTTTTTTTCCCTGTTTCATGCATCTGAAAGTTCTTCACATATATAGCTGAGCTCAGAAAAGAAGGATTAAATAAGTAATTCATTGTAATGGAATGACAGGGTCAAGTTTCAGGCAGAAGACAAATACTTTCCAAAAGCATCAAAAAACACCACAACTGACAAAGAGCACTATGTTCCCTCAGATTTTTATTAAGATATTGATTATCTCTTACCATACCATTCAGGGTAGCATGGCAGCTCCTTTCCCTGAAAGAAAATTGAAGAAAGAATGTCATGTGAAAAGAAACATCACAGCTGTATTCACCTACAGAAGTCCAACCTATATCTTTCTCACAGGGTCAACCAGATCCATGAGAAAAGCTTCTAGGAAGAAAACTTAAGGATTTACTTGTCTGTTTGTACTGTAAATGGTGCTGTTCTCTGCTATGCACCATTATTATTGTTTGGGATTGTTAACTCACTCTTGCCCTGCTGTAATAGATTATGGGCATGGCTACACTTGTGAATTAGAGTGCATTAAAACAACCCCGAGCGCCCTAACTGATGATGGGTTCACACTGGCAAGGCACGTAGAGCGCCCGTACTCCACAGCTGGAGCGCTCCTGGTACTCCACCTCGACGAAAAGCATAATACTTGCTGTGCCATGGCTGGAGCACCGCAGTGCCAGTGTGGACGCCTGGTCTATTAATGTGCTCTGATCGGCCTCCAGAAGTGTCCCACAATGCCTGTGCTAGCCACCCTGGTCATCACTTTGAACTCTACTGCCCTGCCCTCTGGTGACCAACCATCAGACCCGCCCTTTAAATTCTCTGGGAATTTTGAAAAATCCCTTCCTGTTTGCTCAGCCGGGTGCGTACTGCTATCAGCAAATCTTTTCAGGTTACCATGCCTCCACGTGCCAGGCGAGCCCCAGTATGGAGCAATGGTGAGTTGCTGGACCTCATCAGTGTTTGGGGGGAGGAAGCTGTCCAGTCCAAGCTGCACTCCAACTGTAGAAATCACGATACCTTTGGACAGATATCAAGGGACATGATGGAGAGGGGCCATGACCGGGATGCACTGCAGTGCAGGATTAAAGTGAAGGAACTGCGGAATGCCTACCGCAAAGTCTGTGAGGCAAACCGCTGCTCCAGTGCTGCCCCCATGACCTGCCATTTCTACAAAGAACTGGACATGCTACTTGTGGGTGACCCCACCTCCACTCCAGGAACCACCATGGACACTTCAGAGCCCAGTGCAACAAGGGAGGAGGAGGAGAAGGAGGAGCAAAGCGGGAGTGAGGGTGCTGAGGTGGAGGAAGACACCCTGGAATCCCTAGATGCATGCATCCAGGAGCTGTTCTCAAGCCAGGAGGAAGGTAGCCAGTCGTGGCAGCCGGTGCTTGGGAAAGGACAAACACCAGAAGAGGTTCCCGGTAAGTGGCTTTTATTTTGGGAAGGAAGTTACGTGGTGCAGGCTCTTGGGGAGAGGAAGGTTAGGGCTGCATGCATGCCTAAATGCAGAAAAGGGCATTGATGTGCTCTCTCACTTCAGGGTAATCGGCCTCAGAGATCTCTTCAAAGGTTTCATCCAGAACTTGGGCAATGCACTTGCGCAGGTTTCTCAGCAGATCCACTTTGGTCTTTGTCCCAGTCAGGCTAACCTGTCCGCACCACTGTGCTGTGAGGGGTAGGGGGACCATAGCTGCACACATGCAAGCTGCATATGGGCCAGGGTGGAAGGCGCATGCAGTAGAAGACCCTCCCCTTGCTTCCCAGGTCACCCTCAGTAGTGAGATTTCTTCCAGGACCAACTCCTCTGGAAAATGTGGGGACAGTGTTCGGTGTAGGGACCTCCTGAAGCTGTTGACTCTCCCCAAGGCACAGAACCCCAGAGGACAGTAAGACCATGAAACAATTAGTCCCCCTTGCTCCTGTGCTTACTCACCATTTTGGGGCTTCTGTGGTTATGTGCACTCGCTTTGGGACAGGCAACTTCTGCTATTGTGTACACTGTGCTTGTCTTTAAGTATGGCCGAATCATTGATTTGTCTGGTGTGAACAATGCTGCCTCTGTTAAATGTTGAATTTTGGCTTTACAGATGAAACCTTGAGATCCCAGCCATCCTTGTTATTAATGGCTGAAAGACTCCAAAGAATCAGGAAGCAAAGAGGACATGCTACATGAAGTCATGCAGCAGTCCCTTAATGAAAATCAAAAAGCACAGGACTGGCAGGAGAGTGAAAGGAGGGTCCTCTAGCAGAATGCGGATCACCAGCACCAAAGCACAGAGCGGCTGATAAGCATCATGAAGTGCCAAGTGGACTCGAGACAGGTGATGCAGGCAGAGCACTTCCACACACACCCCCACAGCCCTTGTCCCAAAACTCTTTCTCTTGTGCCCCCATGTCACCTCCAACCCACTTTCCTCAACATCCAGGTTCTTATCACCACCAGCTGCCTCCAACACCTGTAGCTTCACCATCCAGCCCTGCAAACTACAACCCTTACCTACTGCACTCAACCCCCATCACCATGCATTTTAGTCAGCCTGAAGTGCAGCACTCATTGCACAGCACTCCAGACAGGAAGGCTGAGTATGATAACAGGACATACACAAACCTATGATTGTCCCGTTCCCCACTCCACCCCCTTCCCTCATCCCACATAGCACAGTTTCATGCCCTTTCTGTTTCCCAAGCAGTTGTGTTTCTTTTCAATAAATGAATTTTCTTTTCAATAATTGAATATTTTGGCTTTGAAAACATTCTTTATTATTGCATTAAGTAAAAGATATCGTAGCCCATGAAAGCAACAGGCACTGCAAGTCAGTACATCATACGTAGCAAACACAGATTCCTACTAACATTCGAACCACTGCACTTCACTCCCATGCAGGGCATCAAACATTACTGGTGGCTTTCAGCCACAAATTGCTCCCTCAAGGCATCCCTAATCCTTGCAGCCCTGTGCTGGGCCCCTCTAATAGCCCTGCTCTCTGGCTGTTCATATTCAGCCTCCAGGTGTTGAATCTCCAAGGTCCATGCCTGAGCGAATCCTTCACAAATGTTATGGATGGTATAGCACACGGATACAACCACAGGATGCTATCATCAGCCAGGTCCAGCTTCCCAGAGAGCACCAGCAGTCCTTTAAATGGCCAAAAGCACACTCCACAGTCATTCTGCACTGATTCATCCTGTTGTTGAACCACTCCTTGCTGCTGTCAAGGTTCCCTGTGTAGGGTTTCATAAGCCATGGCATTAAAGGGTAAGCGGGGTCTCCAAGGATCACAATGGGCATTTCAACTTCCCTATGGTGATCTTCTGGTCTGGGAAGAAATCCCAGCTTGCAGCTTCCTGAACAGGTCTGTGTTCTGAAATATGTGTGCATTATGCACCTTTCCAGGCCAGCCTACATTAATGTCAATGAAATGCCCACAGTGATCCAAAAGTGCCCGGAGAACCATCAAGAAATACCCCTTCCAATGAATGTACTTGGAGGCTAGGTGGACTGGTACCAGAATTGGAATATGTGTCTGATCTATCGCTCCTCTACAGTTAGGAAAACCCATTTGTGCAAAGCCAGCCACAATGTCATGCACGTTACCCAGAGTCACGGTTCTTCTAAGCAGGATGCAATTAATGGCCCTGCAAACTTGATTCAACACAAATTCCAGTGGTTGACTTTCCCACTCCAAACTGGTTAGCGAACGATCGGTAGCTGTCTGGAGTTGCCAGCTTCCAGATTGCAATAGCCACCTACTTCTCACCAGAAGGGCAGCTCTCAATCTTGTGTCCTTGCACCGCAGGGTGGGGGCAAGCTCAGCACACAATCCCATAAAAGTGTTTTTTCTCTTCCGGAAGTTATGCAGCCACTGCTCATCATCCCAGACTTGCATGACTATGTGATCCCACCACTCAGTGCTTGTTTCCTGAGCCCAAAAGTGACGTTCCACAGTGGTGAGCATGTCCATGAATGACACAAGCAATCTCGTGTTGTATGCGTTATGCAAGTCGACATCATCTTCGCACTCCTCACTGTCAGTTTGTAGCTTAAGGAGTAACTCAACTGCAATTCATGACATGCTGGAGAGACCCATCAGCATATTCCTCAGCCATTCGGGCTCCATTCCTGCAGACTGAAAGGGAAGACAGAGCATGCAGTACAAAAACCACTGAAAGATAGCACCAAATGTGGATGGAAGCACAAGGATTGCTAGGATACGAAGCGATGCATCACAGGGCATTGGGACAGGACCCAGAATGCACCGCACTCCTCCTCCTCCTTCCCACAAGCCACAGCATCACAATGGGAAGAGATGCTCTGTGGGGTAGCTGCCCATAATGCACCACTCCCAATGCCGCTGCAATTGCCGCAATGTGGCCACACCAGTGCGCTTGCAGCTGACAGTGTGACCACACTGCAGCATTTTCCCTGCTGAGGTCTCCAAGGGCTGGTTTAACTCACAGCGCTCTACATCTGCAAGCGCTCTACATCATGCTCTATATGTGCAGAAGTCTACAGTAGCTTTTTATGTTGCCATGGTTTTGTCAATTAACTTATTGGCTATGAATGATGTAAATAATAAGTTGCATTAGTACAAATAGGGAGTGAGTGTGGTCAGATACTTCCAGTTATGTGTGCTTTGGAAAGACCTAATATGATAGCAGGGAACATTAATCAGAATTTCTGAGTTCCATGTTTTTCCTGACCAGTAGGTCAGCAGATGACCTACCATAAACTATTTAAGCTGAAGTTCTCAAAAGGATCTACTAATGTTTGAGATACTTAAGGCCTGATTTTCAGAATTACTGAACAGCTGCTTCGGCTCTCAATGAAGTCTAGTTGAGCTGTGGGTGCTCAACACCCTTGAAAAAAGTCAGCATTATCTGTAGTTGGGAATGCAAAAATTGAGGCAGATGAAATCAGTGCACACTTTTGAAATTTTAAACTTCCTGTGTCATAAATCACACAAGCCCTAATTCTCTGCTGAATCCAGCTCACCTTGGACATAGGAGGAGTGGGGGAGCTGTCAGGGATTGAGTTATAGCTCCCTGATTCTCTTTCTGCCCTGGGCCCAGGTTCAAGCAGCTTGGGAGCAGCTCTAAATTCTGTCAGCTGGTTACTGAATCATATGCCAGCTGAGGATTGCTGGAGAGAATTATGCCTCAACCACTCTCGCTACCACCAACACATTCTTCCCCACTCCCCGTCAGTGAAAAGTGGTATAGAAGTCAGCTAGGACAATCAAGGCTTCTGAGGACTCACATACATTGTAATCCCTAGGAGGAGATTGGAGACAGATTTTCCCTCCCTTTGAGTCACAGAGTGATGCAAAGGCAGCAGAGCAGGGCAGAAAATCTGGCCTGCACTCTGTGAATTGAGTATACGAGTACTTACCTATCAAATAGGGTGTCCTAAGGCTTAACTATTTAATGACTGATGTGTTTTGAGACACATTGGCAAAGCATATTATGTAAGTGCTAAGTATTATGCTACGCTAAATTGTAAGTGTAAATTTGAGGAGTGGATGGACCTGGTATTACAGTTAGACCAATTTATGGAGCAAGGAGCCAGGTATGAAATCTAGAACTAGATCTAGGTTCAGATTCTTCACTTCTCTCACCACCCAATGGGGGAGAGACAATAAATGGTGTTTGGAGCTGGAATTTTGGTTCAGGCTCCTCTCTAATTATAATCTGGAAATGCTGGGTCAATATAATTCTGCAAAAGAGATAGCCATCTGCATCCACCCTCCCCATATTAAAATCCTCCCTTGTTTCTCTCAGCAACCATCATCCTATCTTTGATTTCTGCTTTTTTTAAAGTTTGCATGCTCTCTGCCAACTGAATAATGCACAAACTCATCTGTGTACACTGATGAATACTGATTGTGTAATTTAAATGAAAGACATGCTGCCAGATTTTTCTTTGAAAAATACATTTTAAAATCGTGTAAATAACATTTTTTACTTTATCCATAACTGTGGTATGCCAATGTAGCATTAAAGGAAGCTAAAATGTATAATTTTCCCCCATATAACTGAACAAAATAGAATAAATCCTTGAGAGATATTTTATTGAATTTAAGCTTTGACATAATACATCTATAGTATTTCATGATGGCAACAGGAGCTGTCAAGGTCAGAACACTCACCAGAATATAGAATTGTTCACAATATTATTATACTGTACAGTTTTTGAAAAGAAATTACAATTTTCTACTTATAAATGTTGAGTTCCTACTATTAAAAGGACTATTTGCTGGTGTCCTGAAAAGACCCTTTTGCCGACTGGCTCACATGCCCTCCACTGCAAGTCATGAAAATAATTCAGTGAAGTCAATAGTAGTTGAGGGTACTGAATGTCTCACAGGATCAGGCCAGGCATAGTTACGAGGGGTGTGAAAGTGATTCTATATTCAGATTTCATCTTTCCAAAGACAGGTTTTTTCTTATGAACTCAATTCTCCACTGCTTCTGAGCTCCTTGATTTAACTATCTGCCTGTCTTCAGCCTTGGGGGCTGCTCTAATTCTGGCAGGTGAGATCTAGCCCAGTGGAGCTTTGATCTGATATGCATCCCACCTACCTAGGCTACAGTTTTCTCTCTCACTATGTACCCTAGGTCAGAGTGGGTACAGCTGACACTGGAGCAGACACAACTAGCTCCATAAGCCTTTACACCAGTGAGAAGTTCCCTCGTGTGATGGGAATTATCAGGTTGCCTTTTATGGACAGAATCATATAGCAGAATTTGGGCCAAGATATTTTGGCCCTGATCCTGGAATCCTTGCTCCTGTAAATAGTCCTGCTTGAGTCCAGGGGTCAACTTTTACAAGGATTTTTCAGGCAAGAGCTGGAGACAGGTGAAAATCTCTAGCAGAAAGTACATATGTTTGAAGCTTGTGTGAAAATTAGCATGAAAATGACACAAATAGCAATGATACACGTCTTAGGGTTTCAAAATATAGTACAAACATTGATTATGATGTAAAGATTCCTGTGACACAGAAAACTCTTTAACCCACTTTAAATGTAGAGAAACTGAGAAACAGGGAAATTAAATGATTTGAAAATGGCAGTTCTGGAAATACAATACAGGAGTGGTTAGCAGAGAAGTGAGAGAGACTTGCACCAAACCTCAAAATCACACTGAGTTTCAGATTCACTGTGTTTTGTCAATGGGGAAGGAGGCTGTTTCTACTGCATGAAATCCAGAAACTGCTTGAGGACATGCTCACCTGAGTCAACCTGCCTCTCATCTTGTTCCCAAAAGCTTTCACACTCAAGAAGCCCGTTCCTGGGACAGAGGAGGAAACTGCGGATGGGGAAAGTTTCTTCACTGTACTCAGTGGTTGTGCTGGTAAGCCAGTGGAACATAGCACTAGTGTCCCTGTGTAACTGTGTGCTAATGAAGAAAAGGAGCATAGTCCCTTAATTAGATTGTAAAAATCTACATAGTGTGTCTTTTTAATGGAATTGAACAGCACCTACCACAACAGGGAATGAATTCAAAGTTATCTGGTATCCCGATACCATAATGGTTCCATCTGAGATGAACTTCTACTGAGTTGAAGAATTTAAGATTCATTGAAATAGGTAAGGAAGTATTTCACAGGATATTTCATTACTTGGCTAACATGCAAACTATATTATGCTGCTGCCCATAAACAAGTCAAAAATTTTATTTTTAAATATGGAAGTTGTTTTGTTGCATGATTAGACAGCTATTGCTTGTTACTAGTTAAAAAGTCATCATTAATAGAAGGAGGCCCGATCCTGCAAGGCATTGAGGCCCAGATTCTCGAAAGTATATAGGCACCTTCCCATGAGAAGTGAGTTGAGGCTCTGCCAATTTCTATCCCTTCCTGCCCAATCTGATGTGAGGATCCTTTGAGGATCTGGCTCTGAGTTACCTGAATTCTCCTTGATTTCAGTGGGAATTGAGAGTTCCCAGTCTGTCAGAGGATTAGGTCCTCAAGCAGGTATATACTACCTCAGGCATTTTGGTCATTACTTGGATCACGGTGGGTCAGAGAGGTTACACATTGTCAAAAATCCAGCTGGGTTTGTTTTTGCCTTGGATCACATTAATCACTTTTGACAGATCAAAGTTGATAGGACTGCAGTGAGTGTTACTGTATCTTTTTAGCCCTCTTAGTAAATCTCTGTCAGATAAATAACCATCATTTCCTCAGGATCTCATATGCTCTTGTTCCTTCTGTGCAGTTTGTAGATTGCCTCCCTCTTTTTTTAACAAACACTCCAGCAGATCATTTCCTTCTGAATTTATGAAG
This sequence comes from Dermochelys coriacea, assembly GCF_009764565.3. Taxonomy (NCBI): domain Eukaryota; kingdom Metazoa; phylum Chordata; order Testudines; family Dermochelyidae; genus Dermochelys; species Dermochelys coriacea. Next base: position 129,190,063 of record NC_050069.1, read on the forward strand.
TTTCCTGAGTTGGTGTCATTTGATTTTTAGCCCTGGCTATTTTTAAGATATCTGCATCTCAGTGCATCTGACTGAAATCCAGAAAATTTTATCTTGAAAGCAAGGGCTTACTCCTTTGCACAGAAGCTGGGTTTTTTTGCACACCAGGAGCAAACGTTACAGTCTGCCATACAGTTCCTGATTAAGGGGCAGCATGCAGCTGTACTGCTCCAAGTGCAGGCCAGGGAGTGAAGTGTGGTCAATTGAGCCTCAGTTCACTTCTTGCTTCTCTCCCCTAGCTCTTGGTGGGAAAGTGATCTGCTTCTGCTACTAGCCAATAATGGAGGACTTTACCCTGTGACAGATCATACCGGCTCACTAAAACGTTCTGGGGATATAAATTGAGGTTCTGCCCATTTCCCATCCATGCCTACTTTTGAACGCTCCATGCTGCTTTTTAGCTTTCCCATGATTTCAAAAACATAGAATCATAGAATATCAGGGTTGGAAGGAAACTCAGGAAGTCGTCTTAGTCCAACCCCCTGCTCAAAGCAGGACCAATCCCCAATTTTTGCCCCTGAACCATAAACGGCCCCCTTAAAAATTGAACTCACAACCCTTCCTTTAGCAGGCCAATGCTCAAACCACTGAGCTATCCCTCCCCCCAACTCAGGTAATGCACACCAACAAATAAGGAAGTGAAATGTGCCCCCTTATCCCTTTGCATGAGAATATTGGGCAAATAATAGCCTGTTAAGTTTTTGACACTGTAGATTGCATTGCTGCTGAATTTGTGAATGATAATTCTGTTTTGGGATAATCATACTTGGATTTTGGACCTTCAGTAACAGCTGAGTCATGCAGGTTTTTGATTCTAATTAATTTCCATTGTCAATCAATACTGATTCCTTCTGTGAAGCTAATGGGCATATGCCAGAGAATGTTACATTGGCAGCTTGTCGTTGTCAGAGAAATGCACATTCTAGAAGTTTTCCTGAAGGAAAAGGAAGACAGTAGAACAGTCTGGATAAAGACTTTCCTTTGAATGGAAGCAAAGCCCTGTTTGTCCAGGGAGTGGCCTGAAAGGCTGAGATTTTAGAGTGAATTAGTTGTCCCTTCTAGGGAGTGGCCAAACTACAAATGACTCTTGATGTGTCAGAGGGATAATTTCTCCAATTCTCAAGATCAGTATTAGGAGAAATAATTATTAAGAGTAAAATAAAACACATAAAACTGAATATGAATGTAGGTTTGTATTCCTGTGATGATTCTTACAGTTCTTATTGTTATACTTTTGAGCTTGGTTCAATTTTACTCTTCTATTTTGTAAATAAATGTGTACCTATAGCCCATTTCTAATTAGATTCTGTAGCCATCTTTTATCATTTTATCCATCTTTTCCTGCCTACGGAAGACTGACTTATATAAAATGACACCAGTGATATACCAAAAGGGGGAAAGAATCTACTTTGAATATCTTCACAGGACATTGCTTAGTATTTAGAGTGGGATCCAGACAGATGATCCTTAGGTGTGGTTAACTGAAACACTTAGAAGAGTTAACTAGGAGGCAGTGATAAGTGGGGGTTAAAATAGATCAAAGTCAGAGAGGGGGAAATCTCATCAATTTTGCTGGCTGCACATCATCAAGGGTATGCAGGTCATCTGCTGAAGTCAACTTTCATCAATTTGCATAATGGGAAATGGCACCAAGAGGAGAAGGGAAACAAGGTAATACATGCATCTCAAAGAAATCCATGTTTTTCACAGAGTGGAGCTGTGTAGGGGAATATTCCACACATTCCCAATAATCAGTCTCACCAGAGCTATTTCACCTACACACCCTGGAGTAAACACTATGGAGTTTCAAGCAGGGAGAAGGAGTTGTCAAGGCCCTTCTGGCTAAGTGAGAATAAACCATTGTCAAGGTCTTTCTTGACTAATATGGGACATGGAATCCTGAAAGGAGACCTCTGTCTATTTTTACTGCTTGACAATTTGCAAGTTCCAATGGTAGGAAGCACTTCTAAACATTAATGCTGCATGGAAAGCATTTGAAAAGAAAGCCACCTGCTTTGTGATCAGTTATAGTTGTCATTTCTGAGATTCCTACAGATGCTGACCATTGCTGAACACTTGACAGGGTGGGAGCCCAGTACAATGTATTTTAAAACACTAAGAGGTGGACTCTGGCTGGTCCTGCTCGGGAAACAAGCTACAAAGAACCTTCTTCCTCTTGTTGCAATTCAGCTGGGGACAGATCTCTGCTCCATGCTATCTCTGACAGTATTAAGCCTCCCAAGGTGGCAGGAAGAGAATACAGGCATAGTACAGGCTTATGGTCCTTCAATGATTTATGCACGAGCTCAGCTATGTTGTATAATTGACACTGAAGTTAATGGGACTACTCACTGTGTGTAAAGTCACAGCTGTGTGAGAGTCTTTCAAGATTGTGGACTAAAGGTGAAATTCAGCCCTGAACAAAGCCTATGTAACACTCACATCCTATTTTGATAGCTTATGTAGGATTTAACTGGTGCATAAGCCTTATGTAGGCTCTTGGCACAGGTAAATTTCACCCCAAATGCTCAATTTCACTGCTAGTCAACATGCAATATCAGAGTATGCACCTTTATCCAAAGGGCAGACTTATTGCCTCATCTATGTCTCAAGGTGTTTCCTTTACACAGAGTGAAATACAAGGTCAGGAAAGTGAACTCAGATCTCAGAACAGCACCAATAAACTACAAGGAAGACTAAAATCTTTTTCAGATCCCCCATGTTGTTCATTATCTACTCCTGAGACTGTAGTGATGGTTTATTATTTGAAATTTTTGACGAGTAATGTGGTCCTCAACATCCTCTGGGAAAAACTTTACCATGGTAATTCCTATTAGTGACACTCACTTTTGGATACTTGTTTCAAAAACTATGATCCCTATTTAAAGTGCTGTTTGCTATTTACACAGTTCACTATTTGCAATTCAGCAACATTTGAGTGAGTCCCCTGTTGCCACATTCTACTACAGCTGCACCACTAATGCCACATGAATAATACCAAGGACCAAAAATTGCAACTTGTTTGGAATCTGAAAATATGGACATCAACATTCTCAGAAGAAGCCTTTTTATTCCAGATGGGAACAGTCATCAAAGGTCATTAGCAAACCCAGCTATCTATTTAGAGCAGGCTGTTGAAGGAATTAGTGAAAGTTTTCATCACAGACATCTATTTTAACAGGGGTTGTAAATCTATACAGCCATTGTTTGAAAGGGGCCTTGATTCAATTGCTGTAATTCAGTACACAGGGCCTTTTTACATCTAAGTTTGGAGCATGTGTTTTTAGAACCACTTTTTGAACGTTTCACCTAATTTCATAGTATTCAGATCCCTTGAAGTTGTCCAGATGAATACAAGAGGCAGCATATTTCTCCCGTTTGGGGGGGTGGAGAAGAGTACCACACAATAGGGAGGAAAGAAACAGAAAAGAAGGTCTTCACCTACCAATGAAGAAATTAAATGAGATATTCTGATAGTGAGGTGAAAAGAACAGTAACAGACTACCACATCTTGTGCCAATCTTCACTAATATTTGAATTAGGAAAAGTATGCACCATTTTTAAATCCAGCTTTAAACTTCACATTTTTTTGCTGGTGTCACAGGATATTTCTTAAACTATCTGCTGTACTTCACCGCCTATCCTGCTTCTATGGTCCCTCACTCACTAACACACTCAGCCTGTTTCCCTTTCACCATAAGTACCTTTATTCCTCAGTTCTCTAGCCAACAAAACATGACACAAGTATACATCAGGAGAAGACTTCTACACAGCTTTTTCCCTCTGCATAGCTCACCCTCCAAACCTCCCCCTGTTTTCTGTTCTTCCCCATTAGATCCTCCCAATTACTGCAAATTGTATCATTTTTAGCCCAGCTAGTGCCACCCTGGTGTTTATAATCTCAGAAACTGTTTAATTGCTCCCAGCTGAGGCAGCTGCCTGTTCTCTGCCACAGTAATGTCAGTGATCAGGGTACTATGACTAGCTTTCTGTCATAGCTGGTAACGATGATTTTTCAACGCTTATTGGGATAAATTATGAATTTGTCCCAGTCACAATTTCTCTAGTTTTGCCGAGAAATGTCTTTTCATGTTGAAAGGACAGTTTGTGCAATAAGAGTCTTTCCATTTGGGGGGAAATTCAAAGCAAAAATTATTTCTGTTTTGCTTTTTCACAAACTTGTAAAACAATGCGTTTTTACACCAGTCCTGATAACCTATGTGTTTTTTTTCCAGACAAGAAGATGTGTGAATATTTTCGTAAATACACAGATTGTACAGAGTAACAGAGGGGTAGCCATGTTAGTCTGTATAAAAAAAAAAACCAATCAGGAGTCCGGTGGTACCTTAAAGACTAACAGATTTATTTGGGCAGAAACTTTCGTGGATAAAAAACCCACTTCTTCAAGTGCATCACACAGACTGTACAGAGGCAATGAAAATCATAATGATCTTTTAGCATTAAACTGCAATGATAAGATGTTCTGTATTCCACCCCAGTCATTTATGTGCTATATGAATTTCAGAAGCGGAAAACTAAGGCCATTGATATCAGCATATATTGTTTGATTTTGTAAGCAGTTTCCTGAGTTAGTGGGGGTTTTTTTCTGTGTGTTAGTGGAAAACAATTTTTAAAGAAGAAACACATGATGGCAATATTATATTTATATAGCACCTTTTATCCAGAAAATTCACAAGGTGCATTGTCAATCTGTTATACTCTACAAACTATCAATAGGTGTTATTTTATCTAACACTATTGTAGCCACTTCTGGAATGAAATATGGCAACTGTATAACAACAGCATTTTAGGCAAAAATGTGAAGATCTCTGTGTTTCTGCAACAGGATGTATGGGGGAATGTAGGTGGCCAGATAGTAATGGGATGGAATTTATCTAGACCACTGTATATAATGGCCCTACTTTTATGAAAAAGCAACATGGAGTCTTCAAGTAGTTAAACCTCAGTTTTGCTTCTTATGTGAACAAAAGCACTTCGTGCAGCATAATACTCCCTGATATTATGGTGGGGCATCAATTCAACAACTGACTCAAAGAGAAGAATGTCACCTACTGAATCACCAACACCAGTCTAAAGGATTTCCATTACAGTGCTGACACAGCCTAAGCATCTACAATCAATTATGGGATCTAATGAGATTACAGCCCACACAGGCATTGTTGCAGCCATTCTATTAAATATATCAACAATATCTACATTGCTGGAATCCACCAGTAAGGATTATCTGAGGACATGGAAGGAATTAGAGGAACACACACATCCATATACATCTTGTTTACATTGTCAAAATGTTCAGATCCACTGGTATTAGCAATGTTGAGACCCATACTGTAAATATGCTGCTGACATTTTTAACATCAGCTCATATATCCCGGTCAGCATAGGCGCCTTAGCGTAAATGGCTAGCAGTGGTGGTGTTAGTAATGTGTTTTATAATACTCAGAGGGATCTAAAAGTTAAGCTGGGTTGTTGTCCCCCTCCCATAATTTTGTCCTCTTTGCCTTTCATGAGTTTATACAGGGGTAACTGATTTGAACTTAGTAAACAGTTCTATTAGTGAAGCACAAGAAAGACTAGAATACCTCTTGGTCATTGGGCTGGGTCCCAGTCTTGCCACTGACTTTCTGGGTTACCTTGGGATTGTCCAGTTACCTCTCTGTGCCCCTGTTTCTTTCCCTCCTCCCCAGTCCACACTCTTGTCTTTTCTATTTAGATGGTATGCTATTTGGGACAGGAACTAACTCTCACTGTGTGATTGTAAAGCTCCTAAAACATGGGCTCGCATTCCCAGTTGGAATCTCGAGGCACAACTGTACTATAAATACAAATATATTATTACAGTTCTATGTGACAGAGTACACACAAGGAGCAGACCTGTTGAGGTGAAGATGACATTATTATATATTGACTGTACAGAGCAGAACATTTTAACATGTCTATAAATCACTTTCCCCACCTGTGAAAAGACAGGGACAAACATCTGCTTACTGGGGGGAGGCGGGGGGGAGGCTCAATTCCTAGTTGTTTGTAACGTGTTTTGAGATCCTTAAAAAAGTCAGCTAGAAAATTTTAGAGGTGCTTTATTACTGTCTCTAAATTCAGTATAGAGTAAACATTATACATTAGCAGTCCTCTTGAGTCTGCAATTATTGAGCTGTGATTTTGATGAGAGTGTGTTTCCAACAAGTCATTGTAACTTCACTTCATAACTTATGAAAGAATTTCCTTTGCAAGTAAATATGCATGGCAATCAGCAAGATAAAGCATTCAATTTCCATCCAGTTTATCTTTTTTGTACTCTATTTTTGCATTTTCCATAAGCAGTAGCATTTATTGTATGGCATTTGTGTTTCGCTTTGCAGTATCACAGCTGTAACAACCAAATATAAAACTTCTTTTTTTTTAAAAAGAATAAAGGAAACATCAGGAAAGATCTATAGTTTCACCCTAATGAACCAATTCAATACATGTTTATTCATCGTGTTAGCAGCTCTCGTGGGATTGCCAGAAGCTCCAACAGTGGGAAGAAAATTGAGGATCTGATGTTTTGTTTTGCTTTGTGCAGTAGCAGGATTCAAATGTTAGCTTAATGAGTATTTAAATCTGATGATTGCATACTGTATCAATAGCAACAAAACAAGTGGAGAACTGCAGCTACCAGATTAGTTGAGTTAGACTAATATAGTCTGAAAAAGAAATTCCTAAACATTAAAGAGAGAAATACTGTACTGCAAAAAAAAGGACAAATGGGAGTGTTTGCTTTTATTTTGGTGGAGGGGGACACTTAGCCTGATCTGATGCTCATATTACTCTATTTCTGTGTAAGTGGCTTTAAACTATGTTAGCATTTTTTGTTCTTAGGGCCTGTGGAGTTGCCTGCCCAGTTCTTGGTGTAAATTAGAACTTTCCAGGCCTTCCTCGGAGCCCTGCCACAAGTACTCCTTTTCTTTTAGCATATAAGGATAGTGCAGTACATTTTGGCCATGCCCACGAAATCTTCCTATTTCCATGACATAGCCCCTAAACATGCTGCTGGGCCAACATGAATTGGCCCTTTGTGTTTTGCCACTCCCCCGCAACCATCTGCCAATATTTTCTTATGTGGGGCATCTTAAACTGTAGATTCTTTCCTCTGACACTATGAAAACATCATTGTGGCAATCATCCTGTCACTTCTCAGCACCCTCAACTCAGATCCAAAACATTGATTTCCTCTGCACACTCAGCTCTAAAGCTCTGTTCCTCAAACAAGCCTCTCCTCTAGCTTTCACTACAAGAACTTGGCAGGAGAGTCTCTCTGTCCAGGTTTGGGACCATGGCACTGCAGATGCCCTACATCCCTACTCCATAATGCACAGCTGGCCACATGCAATGAAGTCAATGGGAGGTAAAATTCTTTCGTGACCCCTGCTGACCATGAAACTGTGGATCTTACCTTAGAAGTCACCAAGTAAGAATGTTGTTTCACATGGGAGAGAAAATACTCACAGAGGTTAAACCATGACAAAAATAAAGGGTTTCAGTAGAATAAATATTTTCATTTTCAACATGCTGGCAATGCTGTGCTGTTTTGCTCACAGGATGCAATTGGCATGCTAGTAGTGCCAAGAAAACCTGTGTTCACTGGTACCAATGTCAGGACTTTACCCTCAATACAATTAATGAACACCTAAGAAAACTGGCCAAACCCTGTCCCTCAGGAGGCACACAAACTTCCCACTGTTCAGAGGGAATGCACAGCTTGCTTCATCCTTTATGATAGTGCAGCTTTTTCTTTTTGGTGTACCTTGTAGACTGGTGTGAAGACAGTGGAGATTCTTGTCCCAGCTCCGTGGATTCATAACAATAGTAGTGATTTTCCTTCCCAGGATACAGGGACTGTTTGACCATGAGCACTGTCTCAGGTATATGTGAAAAATATACACTTGCACACTGTTCTCCTTTGGTATCCATTGGAAGGCACTGCAGAACCTGACCCTAAATAATTTCCATTGGATGTACAGTGAAGAGTTTTAATATACATACTAAATACTGCTACAGTAGTGTACAGACTATGAATTCTCTGAACCATTGGATGCCCCTTTTGGATAATTTGAAACTGCAGTCCCCATGTGATTGGAATAACAGAGACTTGGTGGGAAAACTCACATGACTGGAGTACTGTCATGGATGGATGCAAACTGTTCAGGAAGGACAGGCAGGGCAGAAAAGGTGAGGGAGTTGCATTGTATGTAAGAGAGCAGTATGACTGCTCAGAGCTCTGGTATGAAACTGCAGAAAAACCTGAGAGTCTCTGGATTAAGTTTAGAAGTGTGAGCAAAAAGGGTGATGTCGTGGTAGGAGTCTGCTATAGATCACCAGACCAGGGGGATGAGGCTTTCTTCCGGCAACTAGCAGAAGTTACTAGATTGCAGGCCCTGGTTTTCATGGGAGATTTCAATCATCCTGATAACTGCTGAGAGAGCAATACAGCACTGCACAGACAATCCAGGAAGTTTTTGGAAAGTGCAGGGGACAATTTCCTGGTGCAAGTGCTGTAGGAACTAACTTGGGGCAGAGCTCTTCTTGACCTGCTGCTTCTCAGGAAGAACTAGTAGGGGAGGCAAAAGAGGATGGGAACTGGAAGGCAGTGACCATGAGATGGTCGAGTTCCGGATCCTGACACAAGGAAGAAAGGAGAGCAGCAGAATACAGACCTTGGGCTTCAGAAAAGCAGACTTTGACTCGCTCAGGGAACTGATGGGCAGGATCCCCTGGGAGAATAACATGAGGGGGAAAGGAGACCAGGAGAGCTGGGTGTATTTTAAAGAATCCTTATTGAGGTTACAGGAACAAACCATCCCTATGTGTAGAAAGAATAGTAAATATGGCAGGCAACCAGCATGGCTGAACAGTGAAATCCTTGCTGATCCTAAACACAAAAAAGAAGCTTACAAGAAGTGGAAGATTGGACAAATGATCAGGAGGAGTATAAAAATATTGCTCAGGCATGCAGGAGTGAAATCAGGAAGGCCAAATCACACCTGGAGTTGCAGCTAGCAAGAGATGTTAAGGGTAACAAGAAGGGTTTCTTCAGGAATGTTAGCAACAACAAGAAAATCAAGGAAAGTGTGGGCCCCTTACTGAAGGATGGAGGCAACCTAGTGACAGAGGATGTGGAAAAAGCTAATGTACTCAATGCTTTTTTTGCCTGTCTTCACGAACAAGGTCAGCTCCCAGACTACTGCTCTGGGCAGCACAGCATGGGGAGGAGGTGACCAGCCCTCTGTGGAGAAAGAAGTGGTTCGGGACTATTTATAAAAAGCTGGACGAGCACAATTCCATGGAGGTGGATGCACTGCATCCGAGAGTGCTAAAAGAGTTGGCAGATGTGATTGCAGAGCCATTGGCCATTATCTTTGAAAACTATGGTGATCAGGGGAGGTCCCGGATGACTGGAAAAAGGCTAATGTAGTGCCCATCTTTAAAAAAGGGAAGAAGGAGGATCTGGAGAACTACAGGCCAGTCAGCCTCACCTCAGTCCCTGGAAAAATCATGGAGCAGGACCTCAACGATTCAATTCTGAAGCACTTAGAGGAAAGGAAAGTGATCAGGAACAGTCAGCATGGATTCATCAAGGGCAAGTCATGTCTGACTAATCTAATTGCCTTCTATGATGAGATAACTGGCTCTGTGGATGAGGGGAAAGTGGTGGACATGTTATTCCTTGACTTCAGCAAAGCTTTTGATACGGTCTCCCACAGTATTCTTGCCAGCAAGTTAAAGAAGTATGGGTTAGATGAATGGACTATAAGGTGGATAGAAAGCTGGCTAGATTGTCAGGCTCAACAGATAGTGATTAATGGCTCCATGTCTACTTGGCAGTCAGTATCAAGCGGAGTGCCCCAAGGGTCAGTCTCAGTGCTGGTTTTGTTCAATATCTTCACTAATGATCTGGAGGATGGCATCGATTGCACTCTCAGCAAGTTTGCAGATGACACTAAACTGGGAGGTAGATATGCTGGAGGGTAGGGATAGGATACAGAGGGACCTAGACAAATGAGAAGATTGGGCCAAAAGAAATCTGATGAGGTTCAACAAGGACAAGTGCAGAGTCCTGCACTTAGGACGGAAGAATTCCATGCACCACTACAGACTAGGGACCGAATGGGTAGGCAGCAGTTCTGCAGAAAAGGACTTAGGGGTTACAGTGGATGAGAAGCTGGATATGAGTCAACAGTGTGCCCTTGTTGCCAAGAAGGCTAATGGCATTTTGGGCTGTATAAGTAGGTGCATTGCCATCAGATTGAGGGGCGTGATCGTTCCCCTCTATTCGACATTGGTGAGGCCTCATCTGGAGTACTGTGTCCAGTTTTGAGCCCCACACTACAAGAAGGATGTGGAAAAATTGGAAAGTGTCCAGCGGGGGGCAACAAAAATGATTAGGGGACTGGAACGCATGACTTATGAAGAGAGGCTGAGGGAACTGGGATTGTTTAGTCTGCAGAAGAGAAGAATGAAGGGGGATTTGATAGCTGCTTTCAACCTAAAAGGGGGTTCCAAAGAGGATGGATCTAGACTGTTCTCAGTGGTAGCAGATGACAGAACAAGGAGTAATGGTCTCAAGTTGCAGTGGGGGAGGTTTAGGTTGGATATTTGGAAAAACTTTTTCACTAGGAGGGTGGTGAAGCACTGGAATGTGTTACCTAGGGAGGTGGTAGAATCTTCTTCCTTTGAGGTTTTTAAGGTCAAGCTTGACAAAGCCCTGGCTGGGATGATTTAGTTGGGAATTGGTCCTGTTGTGAGCAGGGGGTTGGACTAGATGATCTCCTGAGGTACCTCCCAATCCTGATATTCTATGATTCTATGTTTCTATGTGCCAAATAGGTAAAGGGGATTAAACCAGCGTTCTACCATGAGAAAAAGTAGTTTTGAGTGCTTTATTTCCCCTCATTCCTTTGAGTAAGGTCCACCTTTATATAGTCCATGGGAGGAACAGTGTAGTGATCACAGAGTAATTTAAACTACATAAACCTTGCAGCAAGGTCTTGGAAATATGGCTTCACTGTCAAACAAGATAGCAGAAAGCTTTATCCTGTTCTGATGAAAGATCCATCTCATGGGAAACACAATTCAAAAATGAATCATAGCAGTCCATCACATCTTAAAGACACTTTTCTATCTTTTGTCTCCTTTGAGAAAGATTGACAGGAAAATTTGAGACTATGTATTTTGTTCTGAGTTTTGGAAGGTTATCTTTTAGGTTGATTTTAGGTTCCATGAAACACTGATAGCAGGCTGTCAGAGTTCATGTTTACGTAGATTTTTTCAGAGGTAGGGAACGCATATATCTTATGAACTGAGCTGGTCTGAAAAATCTCAGTGAATTTCAGTACTAATCACTTTATGATGAAAAAAGCGGAGTCAAAAGTCACACACTGGTAGCATACTGAAAACTAATATCAGCTTTGAAAAATCCTTTTGCTGCTGGTTTGATTATGAATTTTAAGCTGTGGAATTATTATAAAAAATGTTATTAGATTTCCTTCAGCTTCCTAGATGTTTGGCCTCCAGAGTGGAGAAGAAGTCAATGCCCCAGGATAGCAGGGGAAAAAAGAAGTTGTCATGGTGTCACTTATCCTGAAATACAAAGCAGAAGATGGAATTTGGTCTGCATTACCAGGGTTACATCGGGAGCCTGAAGCTGAACAGCTGTGACCCTTTATGAAGCAAGAGTTGACAGGAAAATGTGGTGTTGGATTTGTTTTTTCACTAAAAAGTGAAAAGATTGGAGTAAAGTAATTCTCTCTAATATAAAGTTAGGTGCATGTTAAATGCTAAAATTGAGATACTGTGCTGAGCCTCTAAGAGGAGCAGAACAGAAATCAGAGTCAGGGTGGAATGGGGGTATCTTTAAGCCACCTTTTTGCCCTCTGGATCCTGGTCTGCACTGTGGCCTCCAGAATAAATTAGACAATTCAGGGAGCTCATCTAAATTATCATTTCATGTACCATGTGCTGGGTAATAACACAAGAGCCCTCCATATTTCTAAAATTAAATTGGCTGTCTATTAAGAGAACTATTTACAAAGGTGCTGCAACTACATCTGGCATTCAAGCCATGTGCAGAAAGACTGGCTTCCTTGTGCATCCTCCAAACTCTTCTCTCCTGCAACCTGTGTTCCTCCCCCAAGTTCCAGGTGCCACAATTATAGTAGTTTGTCCCCAGTTGTCCATGGATGGAAGCACTGCCTGGAATCTCCAGATCATTGTGTGCTGAGGTCTCACCCCCTACAAAGTTCACCCAGCTCTAGCCTCCAACCTGGAATGTCCCCACCCCAAGGCTTTTGAGGGGGTCCTTTGAAAGTAGCATTACCACTGTCTTCTCACCAGGGCTTTTATTTTAGTAGCTCATTTATTTTAGAGATTCTTTACACAACTCCAGCCCCTTATGCTCAGTATAAGGAGGCCAGAATGGGGTGAGTATTAGGGGTTTTCAATATAGTTCAATATGTGTTTGACTCAGTGTTTCTCTTTAAAATAATGGTCAACATGGAAGTCCAGAGATTGCAATAAAAAACAGTTTATTTCACTTAGAAAGATGCTACCAATTTGAAAACTATTCCCTATATTTAAAATGTGGGATACTGTTAGAACTGGCAGTATCTCTCTAAAAAGAAAAAAACTTTCTGCTGTGATTAATTAATATCTATTATATGTTTATTAACTATCCCAGAGCTATCATGTTAAATATCTTATATATATATTTCTAGCATTCATTTATAATTAATCAAATAGTAATTTTTTTAAATTATTTGGCGCTTGATCCAAAGCACACTGAAAACAATGGTAGTCTTTCCATAGACTTCAGTATCCTTTGAATCTGGTCCTTGTTGGGAATTAATATTTCTGTAAGAGGTACATATTATAAATTTAATTGTTATTTGCAATTCTTTAGCAACCATATTTTCAATCAAATAATATGATATGTTGTTAACAAAAGATGTAATTGAATTAAGCATATATATATTGTAATAGGGTCGGGCCGGATGGCTAAAGGAGAGTAATAGAAGGCAGATATATTAGCCCCAAGTTAAGTAGGTTCCTTTTCCCTGGGTAAGGTAACAGGGAAGGTTCCTGAGCAATCAGGAACCTTCTGGAGACAATTAAGACAGACAGGCTGATTAGAACACCTGCAGCCAATCAAGAAGCTGTTAGAATCAATTAAGGCAGGCTAATCAGGGCACCTGGGTTTAAAAAAGGAGCTCACTTCAGTTTGTGATGTGCGTGTAAGGAGCTGGGAGCAAGAGGTGCTAGGAGCTGAGAGTGAAAACGCATACTGTTGGAGGACTGAGGAGTACAAGTATTATCAGAGACCAAAAGGAAGGTCCTATGGTGAGGATAAAGAAGGTGTTGGGAGGAGGCCATGCGGAAGTAGCCCAGAAAGTTGTAGCTGTCACATAGCTGTTTCAGGAGGCACTCTAGACAGCTGCATTCCATAGGGACCTGGGCTGGAACCCGGAGTAGAGGCCGGGGCCTGGGTTCCCCCCAAACCTCTGAACCTCTGAACAGGAGGAGTTGACCTGGACTGTGGGCTCATGAAATTGGCCATACTGAGGGCTGCCATGAATCTCCAAGGTGAGCAAATCCACCAATAAGTGCAAGACCCACCAAGGTAGAGGAGGAACTTTGTCACAACTTGTGTCAGCAGTGGGATCTGGTGTCCACAGCATGGTGGAAGAAGGAGGGTGTTGGCGGGGGGGAAGGAGAGGGTTTATTTTTTTTTCACCACAATGGAGGAGGTAGTGCAGGCACTGATACAAGCCATGGCTGCCCAGCAGGAGGCTACTCGTGTCCAGGCAGCCGCCCAACAGGAGGCAGTGCGGCTGCAGCAAGAGACTAATCACCTGCTGATGGACCAGGCTGCTAAAGACCAGGGTATGTTGTGGGAACTGGTAAACCAGGTAAAGGCCCTTACAGAGCTGAACCATGGCCATGATGGGACGCAGATCATACAGGCCAGCAATTGGCTGCAGAAAATGATGTGGGAGGATGATGTAGAGGCATACCTCCTGGCCTTGGAGAGGACAGGGGAAGCTTGGCCCCAAGAACAGTGGTCTGGCATCCTCACTCCTGTGTGGGGAAGCCTAGAAGGCCTACTATGATTTGCCTGAAGAGTCTGCGTCAGACTACCCCCAACTTAAAGCAGAGATCCTGGCCAGATCTGGGGTAACAACCACAGTGCAGGCCCAGTGATATCATGAGTGGAGGTACCAGGAAAACAAAACCCCACGGTCCCAATTATATGACCTCATCCATCTTGCACGAAAGTGGTTATGAACTGAGTCCCGGAGTCCAGAGGAGATACTAGAAGTTCTTGTCATCGACCGGTACATGAGAGGACTACCGCCAGACCTTTGCGCCTGGGTAAGCCGAATGAACCCTCCACCTATGATAAGATTGTCATGCTGGTAGAAAAGCAAAGGACAGCGAGGGAGCTGACCCGACCAGTTAAGAATGAAGCACCCCAGGTTACACTAGCAGCACCAAGCCCTAGAGCTCGGGTGTCTGGAGACACAAGGAGAGCCCAGGTGGAAAAAGAGAAGGGCTGAAGGCCCACCAGAAGCCAAAAAGAGTCGGAGCACTGAGGGGGAAGAGGATTGTGATGTTAGACTACCCAAACCAAGAACGCCAAGGGTTCCAAACAGATGTTATACCTGCGGGGATTGGGGACACATAACTGCACAGTGTCCCAATGCCGAGGAGCCTATGCAGTGTAACGTGTGGAACTGGGCAGACCCATGCTTCCTAATCCACCTTGTGGGAGTCTCACTAACCCCACATATGTACACTAGACCAGTGAAGCTAAATGGGGTAGAGACCACAGCACTGGTTGATTCGGGGAGTGCTATCATGCTTGTCTCGGGGAAGCTCGTGAAGCGTAGTCACTTGCTGTGGGCTAAGAGTATGGGGATAACATGCATCCATGGGACAGTTGGTTATTACCCCACCATCCCAGTAAAAATCGAGATTCAGGGGAACACTACTGAGGTAGCAGCAGGTGTAGTCCCTAAACTCCCATAGCCGGTGCTCATAGGGAAGGACTTCCCAGGATTTGGAGACTTACTCCTGGTAGGGGAATTGGAGAAAGGGGGAAGCCCTGAAAGTAGTGAGGCATCCACAGTAGACTGTCAACTCCCAACCTTCTCTGAAATATCCCCAGATTTGTTCTCCTCTCCCAGAAAGCATAGAAAGATGAAAAGGGAAGGAAGGCAGCTCAGGCCTTGGGAACCCGAATACTGGTCCAAAGCCAGAGGGTCACTCTCGTAGGTAGGCAGACCCAAGCAGATGAAAAGGAGGCCACCCAGGAGGGAGAAGAACCTGAGTCTGATACACACCCTAACGCCTCTGAACCAGTAGAGGCAACAGAGACTGCCCCCCTAGATCTCAGGCAGATTAGCCCCGGAGAGGAAATTGTGGATGGGACCAGGCTGAAGACTCAAGGTATGACAACATTAGGAAGGAGGTGATAAAAATAGATGGGGGTCCCTGTGGAAGGGAAAACCCAGGGACCAGGACCCTACTTCATAATGAAGAAGAATCTCTTATTCTAGGTTGCACCAGTAGAGGGGCAGAAGGTACAGCAGATTCCTAGTACCTCAAAAACACCAGAATTCTATATTAAGTCTGGCCAATGGTCATCTTTTTTTTTGGGGGGGAGGGGGCATTTGGGGGTAGAGAAGACCCTGGCACGGGTTCTTTTGGCCCGGAGTACATGAAGAAGTGTGGAGGTACTGTGCGTCCTGCCCAGAGTGTCAGGTGCACAGTCCCCATCCCCACTTGAGGGCACCTGTAGTACCCCTTCCCATCATAGAGGTCTCCTTTGATCATATAGCCATGGACCTAGTGGGACCCCTGGAGAAGACAGCCCGGGCCACTAATATATACTTGTTGTTCTGGATTATGCTACTTGCTACCCAGAAGCCGTTCCTCTGCAGAACATGGCCTCTAAAACGATAGCTAAAGAGTTGGTGGGGATCTTCGCCTGAGTGGGGCTACCAAAGAAGATATTAACAGACCAAAATACCCCATTTATGTCGAAGCTAATGAACGACCTCTGTACGCTGCTCCATATACATACCCTGAGAACGTCAGTCAATCATCCGCAGACCGGTGGACTGGTAGAAAGGTTTAACCAAACCCTCAAGGCAATAATAAGGAAAGTGGTAATTCGGGACGGGAAAGATTGGGACACCCTACTACCCTACCTTATGTTTGCAATCCAGGAGGTACCTCAGGCCTCAACTGGGTTTTCCCCCTTTGAATTATTATACGGACGCCACCCCCGTGGTATACTAGATATCACAAAAGAAATCTGGGAAGAGGAACCCAATGAGGAGAGAAATATAATTGGGCATGTGTTGCAGATGCGAGAACGGATAGCCTGGGTCACCCCTATTATACGGGAACATTTGGAAAAGGCGCAGGAGACCCAGCAAACCCATTACAATCGCCAGGCAAAAGTCCAACAGTTGCAACCAGGGGATCGGGTGATGGTGTTGGTACCCACGGCAGAAAGCAAGCTTTTGGCGCAATGGCAGGGGCCCTATGAGGTGGTTGAACCCGTTGGGGAAGTAACCTACAAGGTGCGGCAGCCAAGATGCTGGAAATAAGAACAAATTTATCACATTAACCTCTTAAAGCCTTGGCACCAACGAGAGGCGTGTATAGTGGCCCAAGAGACCGCAATCCAGGGAAATAACATGCAGGAGCACATCAGGATATCCACTGATCTGACACCAAACCAGACGAAGGAGGTAACTGAGATGATCAACCGATACCAGGATGTGTTTTCAATCAAACCAGGTTGGACCACCAAAGCCTATCACCACATTATCACAGACCCTGGGGCAAAAGTAACTTTAAGGCCCTATCGGGTCCCAGCAGCAAAAAGGGAGGTGATCAAGGCAGAGGTAAAAAGGATGTTGGAGCTGGGAGTTATCAAAGAGTCCCCAGTCAGTGGTCAAGCCCCATTGTGTTGGTGCCCAAACCCTATGGCACCACTAGGTTTTGTAATGTCTTTCACCGGTTGAATGAGATATCCAAATTTGATGCATAACCCATACCTCATATCAATGAGTTAGTTGACCGCCTGGGCAAAGCCCAATTTTTGACCACCCTTGATTTAATGAAGGGATACTAGCAGATTCCCCTTGCCAAAGATGCGAAAGAAAAGACATTATTCTCTACACATCTGAGGGTCTGTTTCAATATACTCTTCTTCCTTTTGGACTGCATGGGGCACCTGCCATCTTCCAGTATCTTATGGACAAGCTCCTATGGCCCCATACCAGTTATGCAGCGGCATACCTGGATGATGTGATTATTCACACCCCTGACTGGGAAACCCACTTAGGAAAGGTGGAAGCGGTTCTAGACACGCTAAGATGGGCTGGCCTCACAGCCAACCCGGCCAAGTGTGCTAAGGGCTAGACGAGGATAAATACCTTGGCTACTTTGTAGGAAGGGGCTTGGTCAAGCCCCAACAAAACAAACTAAAGGCTTTCCAAAATTGGCCCCGGCCGAATCAGAAAAAGCAAATCTGGGCATTTCTGGGTGTGGTGGGGTACTACCAATGATTTATTTCCCATTTTGCTACCAGAGCGAGTCCCCTGACAGACCTGACAAAAGCCCGGGTTCCATACATGGTGAAGTAGAAAGATGTCGCAGAGAAAGCATTCATGGATAGACGGGCAGCCCTCTGCAGTAACCCCATGCTTATAGCCCCAGATTTCAACAAAGAATTCATTTTACAAACAGATGCATCTGAAGTAGGATTGGGAGCTGTCCTATCGCAGATGGTCAGAGATGAAGAACACCCAATCCTCTACCTCAGCAGGAAACTCCTCCCGAGAGAGCAGAAGTATGCCATGGTTGAAAGAGAGTGCCTAGCTGTGAAATGGGCCATGAAAACACTACATTATTACATTCTGGGATGATGGTATACCCTTGTGACCGACCATGCACTCCTCCAGTGAAATAAAGAGAAGAATGAAAGGGTGACCAGGTGGTTCCTGTCCCTACAACCTTTCCAATTCACCATACAACACCAGGCTGGAAGCCACCATGGCAATGCAGATGGCTTGTCACAAGTACACTGCCTGACATCCCAAGTTGCCCAACCCCATAGTGTTGAGCAGAGAGGGGGATAAGTGACAGGGTCGGGCCGGATGGCTACAGAAGAGTAATAGAAGGTAGATATATTAACCCCAGGTTAAGTAGGTCCATTTTCCCGGGTAAGGTAACAGGGAAGGTTCCCGAGCAATCAGGAACCTTCTGGAGACAATTAAGACAGACAGGCTGATTAGAACACCTGCAGCCAATCAGGAAGCTGTTAGAATCAATTAAGGCAGGCTAATCAGGGCACCTGGGTTTAAAAAAGGAGCTCACTTCAGTTTGTGGTGTGCGTGTAAGGAGCTGGGAGCAAGAGGTTCTAGGAGCTGAGAGTGAAAACGCATACTGTTGGAGGACTGAGGAGTACAAGCATTCCACAGGGCCCTGGACTGGAACCTGGAGTAGAAGGCAGGCCTGGGGTTCCCCCCAAACCACCCAACTCCTGGTCAGATATAGGAGGAGTTGACCTGGACTATGGGTTCACAAAAATGGCCAAACTGAGGGCTGCTGTGAAGCTCCAAGGTGAGCAAATTCGCCAATAAGCGCAAGACCAACCAAGGTAGAGGAGGAACTTTGTCACAATATATATATATTGGTTAATGGCTACTAAGCATGGCTGAATCTTGGTCACATTATCTCCTCATCTTGCTTTCACTTTATAAAATAAAGTTGCTTTTATATTGAATAAAATATTATTAAATATTGAGTACTCTCTGCTCCAAGGAGGTGTTTGCTTTGGCAGTGACTGAATTGTACTTAGTGATATACAGCACAGAACTACCTATGGTCACTATGTCTCCACCATCCCCTATGGTAATTGAGCTTATAGACATATAATTGGGGAATATGGACATATGAGGGAAATCTTGGTTCTGAGGATCCAGAGATCCATGCTGTGCATGGTAAAAGCAAATCCCTGCACCCCAGGCAGGGCCTGTAAGGGTAACAGAGGAGGTAAAAATTGAGCCACTGCAGTAGCTATTGCAGTGATTGCAATATCAGTCCTGTGCTAGTCCTGCTTTAAGAGATGGCAGAGCAGATAGTATCTTCATGTTACCTGCCTGAGTGAGAAGAAAGCCCACAATTCTTCATCCAGTCTCTCCAGCCAGCTGATCATTTTTATTGGTCATCTCTGAATTCCCTCTACCTTGTCCATCACTTTCTGATATTTTAATAATAATCCACTTCTATTTTCCAATTGGCTCATGAGAAAACATAGATTTTTCTTAAAGAATACCTGTGCCTATGTCTTGCCTTTGCAAGGCTTTTAATAATCTTTTCCCACAGAACCAAGAACCTTCTTAACGTTAACAAATTCTAGACTGTGTCTGGTAATACTCATTTTTATTTTGAGCAGCTCATTTATTGCAGTGGAGTAGCTCACTCTGGGATATCCTGGCCGAAAGCTTCTCTGCATTCTTAATTGTTCTAGTGATACAATTGCTCAATAACTTAGTGTTTGATAGGCAGAGGGGTTATAAGTTGAAGTTTGTAACTAGTATATTACTTTTTTTGTGCAGATGGATAGTAATCGCTCATTGTATTACTTCATTTCTCTGAATTTGTCCTCTTTCTCAAACATTCTTTTAGCTATTTTGATGGTTATTTTTCTATTGGAATTTGTATCTCTTATAGTATAAATAGAACTCCTGTCCTCCCAAGCATTTCCCCCCCCCCCCCGTGATCTTTGGGTGCATATTACACCTTTTCCTTAAAAGTAGGAAGGATATATTTTAGGGCTGTCAAGCAATTAAAAAAATTAATCACAATTAATCGTGCAATTAAAAAAAATTAATTGGGATTAATCACACTGTTAAACAATAATAGAATACCATTGATTTAAATATTTTTTGATGTTTTCTACATTTTCAAAGATATTAATTTCAATTACAACACAGAACACAAAGTGTACAGTGCTCACTTTATATTTATTTTTATTACAAGTATTAGCACAGTAAAAAACCAACAGAAATAGTATTTTTCAATTCACCTAATACAAGTACTGTCGTGAAATCTATTTATCATGAACACTGAATTTACAAATGTAGAATTATGTACAAAAAAACCTGCGTTTAAAAATAAAACAATATAAAATTGTAGAGCCTGCAAATCCATTCAGTACTACTTCATGTTAAGCCAATCACTCAGACAAACAAGTTTGTTTACATCTGCAGGAGATATTACTGCCCGCTTCTTGTTTACAATGTCACCTGACAGTAAGAACAGGTGTTCTTATGGCACTGTTTTAGCCAGACTTGCAAGATATTTATGTGCCAGATGCACTAAAGACTCATATATCCCTTCATGCTTCAACCACCATTCCAGGGGACATGCATCCATGCTGATGACGGGTTCCGCTCGAGAAGAATACAAAGCAATGTGGGCCGAAGCATGTTCATGTTCATTATCTGAGTCAGATGCCACCAACACAAAGCTAATTTTATTTATTGGAGGTTCGGGTTCTGTAGTTTCCGCGTTGGAGTGTTGCTCTTTTAAGACTTCTGAAAGCATGCTTTACACCTCTTCCCTCTTTAGGAAGGCACTTCAGATTCTTAAACCTTGGGTCAACTGCTGTAGTTATTTTTAGAAATCTCACATTGGTATCTTCTTTGCGTTTTGTGAAATCTTCATTGAAAGTGTTCTTAAAATGACCAACATGTGCTGGGTCATCATCCAAGATTGCTGTAACATGAAATATATAGGTTTCAGAGTAGCAGCCGTGTTAGTCTGTATTCGCAAAAAGAAAAGGAGTACTTGTGGCACCTTAGAGACTAACAAATTTATTAGAGCATAAGCTTTCGTGAGCTACAGCTCACTTCATCGGATGCATTTGGTGGAAAAAACAGAGGAGAGATTTATATACACACACACACAGAGAACATGAAACAATGGGTTTATCATACACACTGTAAGGAGAGTGATCACTTAAGATAAGCCATCACCAGCAGCAGGGGGGGAAAGGAGGAAAACCTTTCATGGTGACAAGCAAGGTAGGCTAATTCCAGCAGTTAACAAGAATATCAGAGGAACAGTGGGGGGTGGGGTGGGAGGGAGAAATACCATGGGGAAATAGTTTTACTTTGTGTAATACTCATCCATTCCCAGTCTCTATTCAAGCCTAAGTTAATTGTATCCAGTTTGCAAATTAATTCCAATTCAGCAGTCTCTCGTTGGAGTCTGTTTTTGAAGCTTTTTTGTTGAAGTATAGCCACTCTTAGGTCTGTGATCGAGTGACCAGAGAGATTGAAATGTTCTCCAACTGGTTTTTGAATGTTATAATTCTTGACGTCTGATTTGTGTCCATTCATTCTTTTACGTAGAGACTGTCCAGTTTGGCCAATGTACATGGCAGAGGGGCATTGCTGGCACATGATGGCATATATCACATTGGTAGATGCACAGGTGAACGAGCCTCTGATAGTGTGGCTGATGTGATTAGGCCCTATGATGGTATCCCCTGAATAGATATGTGGACAGAGTTGGCAACGGGCTTTGTTACAAGGATAGGTTCCTGGGTAAGTGGTTCTGTTATGTGGTGTGTGGTTGCTGGTGAGTATTTGCTTCAGATTGGGGGGCTGTCTGTAAGCAAGGACTGGTCTGTCTCCCAAGATCTGTGAGAGTGATGGCTCGTCCTTCAGGATAGGTTGTAGATCCTTGATAATGCGTTGGAGAGGTTTTAGTTGGGGGCTGAAGGTGATGGCTAGTGGCGTTCTGTTGTTTTCTTTGTTGGACCTGTCCTGTAGTAGGTGACTTCTGGGTACTTTTCTGGCTCTGTCAATCTGTTTCTTCACTTCAGCAGGTGGGTATTGTAGTTGTAGGAATGCATGATAGAGATCTTGTAGGTGTTTGTCTCTGTCTGAGGGCTTGGAGCAAATGCGGTTATATCGTAGCGCTTGGCTGTAGACAATGGATCGAGTGGTATGATCTGGATGAAAGCTAGAGGCATGTAGGTAGGAATAGCGGTCAGTAGGTTTCCGATATAGGGTGGTGTTTATGTGACCATCGCTTATTAGCACCGTAGTGTACACCTATCCTTGCAACAAAGCCCGTTGCCAACTCTGTCCACATATCTATTCAGGGGATACCATCATAGGGCCTAATCACATCAGCCACACTATCAGAAGCTCGTTCACCTGCGCATCTACCAATGTGATATATGCCATCATGTGCCAGCAATGCCCCTCTGCCATGTACATTGGCCAAACTGGACAGTCTCTACGTAAAAGAATGAATGGACACAAATCAGACGTCAAGAATTATAACATTCAAAAACCAGTTGGAGAACACTTCAATCTCTCTGGTCACTCGATCACAGACCTAAGAGTGGCTATACTTCAACAAAAAAAAGCTTCAAAAACAGACTCCAACGAGAGACTGCTGAATTGGAATTAATTTGCAAATTGGATACAATTAACTTAGGCTTGAATAGAGACTGGGAATGGATGAGTCATTACACAAAGTAAAACTATTTCCCCATGGTATTTCTCCCTCCCACCCCACCCCCCACTGTTCCTCTGATATTCTTGTTAACTGCGGAATTAGCCTACCTTGCTTGTCACCATGAAAGGTTTTCCTCCTTTCCCCCCCCTGCTGCTGGCGATGGCTTATCTTAAGTGATCACTCTCCTTACAGTGTGTATGATAAACCCATTGTTTCATGTTCTCTGTGTGTGTGTGTATATAAATCTCTCCTCTGTTTTTTCCACCAAATGCATCCGATGAAGTGAGCTGTAGCTCACGAAAGCTTATGCTCTAATAAATTTGTTAGTCTCTAAGGTGCCACAAGTACTCCTTTTCTTTTTATGAAATATATAGTAGGATGTGGGTAAAACAGAGCAGGGGACATACAGTTCTCCCCCAAGGACTTCAGTCACAAATTTAATTAACACATTATTTTTTTAACGAGCGCCATCAGCATGGAAGCATGTCCTCTGGAATGATGGCCGAAGCATGAAGGGACATATTAATGTTTAGCATATCTGGCACATAAACTACCTTGCAATGCTGGCTACAAAAGTGCCATGCAAATACTGGTTCTCACTTTCTAGTGACATTGTAAATAAGAAGAGGTCGGCATTATCTTCTGTAAATGTAAACAAACTTGTTTGTCTTAGCAATTGGCTGAATGAGAAGTAGGACTGAGTGGATTTGTAGGCTCTAAAGTTTTATATTGTTTTATTTTTGAGTGCAGTTATGTAACAAAAAAAATCTACATTTGTAAATTGCACTTTCACAACCAAAAGACTGCACTACAGTACGTGTATCAGGTGAATTGAAAAATACTGTTCCTTTTGTTTATCATTTTTACAGTGCAAATATTTGTAATAAAAATAATATACACTTTGATTTCAATTACAACAGAATACAATATATATGAAAATGTAGAAAAACTTCCAAAATATTTAATACATTTCAATTAGTATTCTATTGTTTAACAGTGCAATTTAAACTGTGATTAATCGCAATTAATTTTTGAGTTAATCACGTGAGTTAACTGCGATTAATCAACAGCCCTAGTATATTTTTATTTCCTATTCATTCTCCATTTTGGATCTCTCTGTATTTTGGATATACCTCAAGTACTCTATTTAAATAATACCCTCTTCTTCTCAGGTACTGCACAATTCTTTGTACTTAACTATTTCCTGTTCTTCATCCTTCCCCCTTTGCTATCCTGATTTAAGGAACTCTTTTATGCACCTTTCTAATCTTACCATTTTCTACTACTTCACTGAAAAGAACACCAAACCTTGAGCGTTTCCAGCCTCTTCCTGGGCCAAGGAAGTTCTTATACATTTGGCAAAGATTTGTTTAAATATCCAAACTCAACTGAACCTCCAAGACTTTTGAGATTCTCCCATCGTTTACCATAGCAGAGCTCCATGCAGAATCAACATCTATGAATCTGCATTAGCAATAGTGAGATTTTCAAACTACAAAAGCTTATGGCAGACATTTGGGCTTGCAAGCTAGCATGGAAGCCAACCAAAAAGTCCCACCCCAGCCCAGTATTTCTTCTCTAGCCTGTGATAAACATTGTGAGCTGGTGCCATGTGTCAGCACAAAGTGAGAGGGGGGTTAAGAAGAGAAAGTAGGAAATTTGTCCAGTTTGTTTCCCATTTAAACCAATTCCAGTCTCATAAATATCAGAAGAGACAACCAGTGGGGGATATAACTTGCCTACTCCATTACAGCCAGCCCAGCTAGACTCCCAGTAACAAACAAAGTTTAATATTTTTTTCCAAGTAAACCTGACATTCTTGCCTCAGGATAACAAAGACCACTATAAATCTGTTGTCCAGTCAGTATAGTCAGAAGCAGGTTCCTTACTGCCTCTCCCCTTGCTGTATGTCTCCCCTTTTTCTGTCAGTACAACAGTGAAGGAGGCACAGCTGAGAATGGCAGGGAAGCAGACAAAGGAGAGGCAGCTCTGAGATGAGATGTACAGAAATCAGGATCTTCCAGAGGACAGCATGTGAAAACTGGTGTTCGGTCAGTGATACGGAGCTAAGCTGTATCTTAGGGAATGTTGGAGTAGGGATGTGTGTGTGCTAGTAGCTCTGAACACATTGGGATGAGATAGGCGGCAAAATGGAGCAAAGATGGGTGCTGACAAATATTGCTGGAAACTGGAGTTTGTTTGGGGTGTTAATATAGCAGGAGACCGCAGTGTTCATGATTCAGTAGGATGAGCATGCTTGGGAGGTCTGTTTGTGGACAGGAGGAGGGACAGTGCTCCGATGTATGGGAGTAGGGAGGAAAGTGTCTTGGTTTGAATTATTTCTGTAGAATGTTGATTCTGGCTACTTTTATATACTGTATGTTTGTCTATGAGTCTGAGAGGAAAATGTGAACCTGAGCTAGGTGCATGCTTATGGGTACTCTAAAAAAACTTAACTTGCCACAGGTAAATTATCTTTGTAAAGAATTCTAGATCAACCCAGCTTCCTTTTTTGACACCATAAACTTTTTTTTATTATTATCAATTTATTTTTTATATTACTGGGAAACTGAGACATCTCAGCCAGATCAGGGTCTCATGATGCAAGGCACAGTGCATAGACAGAATTACATACATACACACAAACCTATGTTAAAAGGACATTGTTAAGGCTGCAAAATCAGCACTCAGAATTAGGAAATTCCAGAAGTACAGTTGCCCGTGCAACCTTAATTTGTCCCCCTTATGCATATGCATTATGATACAGTTTTTAATAATATGATCACATATCACTTTTTCCACTGGACCCCTGCCTCATTCAATGAAAAGAATGGATGGTGCTCAGTTAATGAGCACCTATTCAATATTTTGTTTTCTATTCACTATTCAATGTATGACCCCAGGTCTTATTTGCTGCACACTATTCAAACACTACTCTGAATACAAAATTATTAATTTCCTCATGGCTTTTTATGGCACTCATCACAATAATCTGAGTGCTTCAGGAAACATTACTGTTTATAACACCTCATTTCACAGGTGGGGAACACAGGCACAAACACAGTAAGGTCAAAAACATCAACTAATTTTGAGTGCCAAATTTGAGACACTGGGGACCTGATTTTTCAGAGTACTTAGCTTTACATAGGACTTAATATGTTCAAAGCACAGCTCCCATTGACATCAGTTCCAGTTGTATCTGCTTCTGCCACAGAGCTTCTGTAATCAGACTATAGTGTCTTAAGCCTGGCATCTAGGAAATGAGAAACACACAAGTAGTGACCACCTCTGAAAAGTTTGGCTCAAGGGACCTGCCCACTCAGGATCTTTGAAGCAGAGGGTAGGGTTAAAATGTAATTCTCTAGGTCAGCCTTCAAATGTCTTAACTATGAGACTGTTATGTTATTAATTTATTTAATTATCAATGATAAAATTTTAAAATAATTATTAATCCAATTTTAAAGTGATATAAAATAACATAAAATTAAAAATAAAATAAAATAAAATGAATATAAATAAGTCAAAATGAAATTATTTAGAAATTTTTGTTCTCTGGAAAATTTTGAAATTTCAACTTTTCATTTCAACTAGGAACAATTTTTTTTAATGTCAGAATTTCCCATGGAATGAAATTCCAAATTTTAACCAGCCCTTTTCTTGAATATGTGGCTGAATAAAGGTCATTATCAGAGTACTGTCTGTTTGGAGAAAGTTTAAATGAGGTATTAAGGGACTTCTTTATGTGAGGTATGCAAAATGACACAACCCAAAACCAGTTAATGACTGAGGCTGTCTTAGAAATTGCTGCATCAATGAAGACTGCAACTAAAAAGATATCAGAGACCTACAACAGCATCATCCGGTCTGTACAACTAATAAATAAACCTGGGTCAAACAGAAAGCACAACATGGAAAATAATTAAAGACAGTCTCACGATGAAAATGACTGTTGGTTCAAAGACACACCTGGAAGAAACTGCAGGCATTGGAGCACACATGGAAAATATGCAGGTAAGTGCAAAAAGCAACAACCACCACATCATAAGAGGACGTCAGGTCACAACATGAAGTACATTGAGAATGCTATGGCATCGCTGCAGCTGTTAAATTTAGTATACAATTAATAGAGCTAGCTGGAGGATGACAGCTGTAATGGCGCAGGAGCCAGCAAACAGAGCAGTAAACAGGAGTTTCAGTGGGAGTGTGCAAGGGGAGTTTGTATTGTGGTGCTTGTTTGGGGTTTGTTTTTGCTGTGGGGGGTGGTATTTTGGTGTGGTTTGTGTTTCCCAGATTAAAATAATTTAGGTGGGAAGGCTCTGACAGATACAGAGGCAGGAGTGGGAGTGACCCATGTAGTGGAAGACACAATGAGGATGACTGGATGTGGAAGCTGCGGTATGTACATGATCCTGGAGGGGGTATCTGGTAAGAGTTTTGTCTGCATGAAATGCCGTCTGATAGAGCTGATGGAGGAAAAGATCCGAGGTTTGGAGATGCAGGTGGAAAGTCTGGTTGAGTTTAGGAAGGGGTTTGAGCAGATTATGGAGCAAAGATATGAGGTATCTGAAGGGAAAAGCTCGGACTTGCAGATGGAAGCAGGGCTGGGGAATTCTGAGGGGAGACTGGGTGAGGAAAGTGGTCAGTGGAAGCATGTGACTAAAAGAACCAGGCAGAGGAAAAGATGGGCTAGTGAAGGAGAAATAGAGCTCAAGAACAGGTCTGCAGAGTTGGAAAATGGAGAAGGGGCTCAGCAGGTATTCTCTGAAGGTGGAAGGGCAAGGAAGAAGAGAAGAGCAGCTAGTCTTATAGGAAAAGGGGAAGAGTCAATGGAGACTACACCAAATCTGAGCCGCAGGAGGATACAGGATTGGTTGAAGAGGATTACCAAGGGAGAATAGAAATGGAAAGAACTTACAGCCAGAGGGAACAGGTGATAGACCGGAGAATAGCTCCGTCATCACGAAAAGGCAGGTCTATGTGATCGGGGATTCTTTATGAGAAGAATAGACAGGCCTGTAACCAGAGCTGATCCAGATAATAGAAGGGTGTGCTGTCTTCCAGGTGCTAAGATACAGGATGTAGACCTGAGGTTGAAAAGGATCCTAAAGGTAGCAGGAAAGAATCCCCTAATTATCCTTCCTGTGGGAACAAATGATATGGCTAGATTCTTGCTGGAAAGTATTAAGGGAGACTATGCTAGGCTGGGGAAGATGCTTAAGGAAATCGAGGCTCAGGTAATCTTTAGTGGGATCCTGCCTGTTCCTAGAGAAGGGCAACAAAGGTGTGACAAGATTATGACTATCAACAGATGGCTTAGGCAGTGGTGCTATAAGGAGGGCTTTGGGATGTATGGCCACTGGGAGGCATTCATGGACAGAGGACAGTTCTCTCGGGATGGACTTCATCTGAGTAGGGAAGGAAATAGACTTCTAGGATGGAGGCTGGCACAACTGATAAAGAGAGCTTTAAACTAGGAATTAGGGGGAGATGGTTGGGAGATGTCCAGCTAATCTTCACACCGGATTTTAGCATTGAGACGGAATAAAACAAAGTAAGAAAGGATACAGCCATGGATAGGAGAATGGATATAAGGAGGAAGGGCAGTGTGGATAACAGTCTAATACATTATACTGGCTGTAGAACGACCGTGCCTAATAGGGTACAGAATGTGAGCGAGGCCAAACAGCAAAAATTAAGATGTTTGTACAGCAATGCAAGGAGCCTAGGTAACAAAATGGAGGAACTAGAGCTATTGGTGCAGGAAGTAAAACCAGATATTATAGGGATAAGAGAAACATTGTGGAATAGTAGTCATGACTGGACTACAGGTATTGAAGGGTATGTGCTGTTTAGGAAAGACAGAAATAAAGGTAAAGGTGGTGGAGTAGCACTGTATATCAATGATGAGCTAGAATGCAAAGAAATAAGAAGCGATGGAATGGATAAGACAGAGTCAGTCTGGGCAAAAATTACATTAGGGGAAGAAAACTAGAAGAGCCTCTCCTATGACAGTGCATGAGTGTGCTATAGACCGCCGGGATCTAATTTGGATATGGATAGAGCCCTTTTTAATGTTTTTAATAAAGTAAATACTAATGGAAACTGCGTGATCATGGGAGACTTTAACTTCCCAGATATAGACTGGAGGAGCAGTGCTAGTAATAATAATAGAGCTCAGATTTTCCTAGATGTGATAGCTGATTGATTCCTTCATCAAGTAGTTTCTGAACCGACTAGAGGGGATGCCATTTTAGATTTGGTTTTGATGAGTAGTGAGGACCTCATAGAAGAAATGGTTGTAGGGGATAATCTTGGTTCAAGTGATCATGAGCTAATTCAGTTCAAACTGAACAGAAGAATTAACAAAAATAAATCTGCAACTAGGGTTTTTGATTTCAAAAGGGCTGACTTTCAAAAATTAAGGAAATTAGTTAGGGAAGTGGATTGGACTGAAGAACTTATCGATCTAAAGGAAGAGGAGGCCTGAGATTACCTTAAATCAAAGCTGCAGAAGCTATCGGAAGCCTGCATCCCAAGAAAGCGGAAAAAATTCATAGGCAGGAGCTGTAGACCAAGGTGGATGAGCAAGCATCTCAGAGAGGTGATTAAGAAAAAGCAGAAAGCATACAGGGAGTGAAAGATGGGAGGGGTCAGCAAGGAAAGCTACCTTATTAAGGTCAGAACATGTAGGGATAAAGTGAGACAGGCTAAAAAGTCAAGTAGAGTTGGACCTTGCAAAGGGAATTAAAACCAATAGTAAAAGGTTCTATAGCCATATAAATAAGAAGAAAACAAAGAAAGAAGAAGTGGGACTGCTAAACTCTGAGGATGGAGTGGAGGTTAAGGATAATCTAGGCATGGCCCAATATCTAAACAAATACTTTGCCTCAGTTTTTTAATAAGGCTAAAGAGGATCTTAGGGATAATGGTAGCATGACAAATGGGAATGAGGATATGGAGGTAGATATTGCCATATCTGAGATAGACGCGAAATTCAAACAGTTTAATGGGACTAAATAGGGGGGCCCAGATAATCTTCATCCAAGAATAGTAAAGGAATTGGCACCCAAAATTACAAGCCCATTAGCAAGAATTTTTAATGAGTCTGTAAACTCAGGAGTTGTACCATATGATTGGAGAATTGCTAACATAGTTCCTATTTTTAAGAAAAGGAAAAAAAGTGATCCAGGTAACTACAGGCCTGTTAGTTTGACATCTGTAGTATGCAAGGTCCTTGAAAAAATTTTGAAGGAGACATTAGTTAAGGACATTGAAGTCAATGGTAAATGGGACAAAATACAACATGTTTTTACAAAAGGTAAATCATGCCAAACCAACCTGATCTCCTTCTTTGAGAAAGTAACAGATTTTTTAGACAAAGGAAACGCAGTGGATCTAATTTACCTAGATTTCAGTAAGGTGTTTGATACTGTGCTATATGGGGAATTATTAGTTAAATTGGAAAAGATGGGGATCAATATGAAAATTGAAATGTGGATAAGGAATTGATTAAAGGGGAGATTGCAATGGGTCCTACTGAAAGGTGAACTGTCAGGCTGGAGGGAGGTTACCAGTGGAGTTCCTCAAGGATCAGTTTTGGAACCAATCTTATTTAATCTTTTTATTACTGACCTAGGAACAAAAAATGGGAGTGTGCTAATAAAGTTTGCGGATGATACAAAGCTGGGAGGTATTGCCAATTTAGAGAAGGACCGGGATATCATACAGGAGGATCTGGATGACCTTGTACACTGGAGTGATAATAATAGGATGAAATTTAATAGTGAGAAGTGTAAGGTTTAGGGATTAATAAGAAGAATTTTAGTTATAAGCTGGGGGCGCATCAATTATAAGTAAGAGAGGAGGAGAAGGACCTTGGAGTATTGGTTGATCATAGGATGACTATGAGCTGCCAATGTGATATGGCTATGAAAAAAGCTAATGTGGTTTTGGGATGCATCAGGAGAGGTATTTCCAGTAGGGATAAGGAGGTTTTAGTACCGTTATACAAGGCACTGGTGAGACACTACCTAGAATACTATGTGCAATTCTGGTCTCCCATGTTTAAGAAGGATGAATTGAAACTGGAACAGGTACAGAGAAGGGCCACTAGGATGATCCGAGGAATGGAAAACTTGTCTTATGAAAGGAGATTCAAGGAGCTTGGCTTGTTTAGCCTAACTAAAAGAAGGTTGAGGGGAGATATGATTGCTCTCTATAAATATATCAGAGGGATAAATACAGGTGAGGAAGAGGAATTATTTAAGCTCAGTACCAATGTGGACACAAGAACAAATAGATAAAAACTGGCCACCAGGAAGTTTAGCCTTGAAATTAGACAAAGGTTTCTAACCATCAGAGGAGTGAAGTTTTGGAATAGCCTTCCAAGGGAAGCAGGGGGCAAAAGATCTATCTGGCTTTAAGATTAAACTCGATAACTTTATGGAGGAGATGGTATGATGGGATAACGTGATTTTGGTAATTAATTGATCTTTAAATATTCAGGGTAAATAGGCCTAATGGTTTGTGATGGGATATTGTGATGGGTGGGATCTGAGTTACCCAGGAAAGAATTTTCTGTAGTATTTAGCTGATGAATCTTGCCCATATGCTCAGGGTTTAGCTGATCGCCATATTTGGGGTCGGGAAGGAATTTTCCTCCAGGCAGATTGGAAGAGGCCCTGGAGGTTTTTCGCCTTCCTCTGTAGCATGGGGCACGGGTCACTTGATGGAGGATTTTCTGCTCCTTGAAGTCCTTAAACCATGATTTGAGGACTTCAATAGCTCAGACATAGGTGAGAGGTTTTTCGCAGGAGTGGGTGGGTGAGAGTCTATGGCCTGCGTTGTGTAGGAGGTCAGAATAGATGATCAAAATGGTCCCTTCTGACCTTAGTATCTATGAATCTATGACAGTTTCATTTCACAGTCTCTGAGGTTTCATAATTTGTTTGAGTTCCTCATTGGAACAAAACCCAAGCCTTTTAAATGTTTTTGCAAAACAGAATTGTGGCAAAAAGTCCATTTTCAGATTAAAAACATCAGATTTTTCAACTAGGCTCTCTGTCTGTCTCTGATAAGAAGCGACACATGGTCAACCACTGACCTCAGCAACCTTCTGGGATAAAACTTCATCAGAACTGATACATCTCTATGAAACATTCTGGCTTCAAGAAAACACCATATTTTGTTGAAAATGTTCAACCAGCCCTAAAGATAAATTAATTGTCATTTGGATTTCTTTATAAGTGGAAGGAGTAAGACATAAAATGGACCTTGATTAAGTGTCTTTTTCTGTAGTTCCATAGCACAATATTTAGAAACTACTTAAAGAGGCAAGGTTTTGGAAAACCTCACTGCTCCTAAACCATATACACATACAGGGGGAATTCTCACTTCTCTTGGCATGAAGGTAACATAGCTGTAAACAGCATATGCTAAACTTCTCTAATGTGGAGCAAGAGAGTCATGTATTACTGTATTTGGTAAAGAATGGCTGAGAGAGATTCAGCCTGTGTGGTAAAGCATAAAGTATCTGCAGGCCTCAAAAAATATATATCTACTTGAGCCCAAAACAAACACTAGTTGAACTCTTGGTCAAGGTAAATTAGGATGATACTGAAGCCTTAAAATATCTGAAAGCAAAAATTGTGCTTGAAGAGAAAGCAATTTTGCGAATCTTATCCAGTATCATTTCTAATACAGTCAAAAATAGAGGCAGAACTTCAGCATTCACAGGACACTAGAATTATATTCAAGTTTAATTGGAGTGCCTCTATAATCTCAGTAACAAAGAAGAATGGGGCTGTCTGTAGTATCTGTGGTGAGTTGTCTTTCCATTTACCAAATATTGCATGCAGATGAGTATCCTTTTCCTAGAACAGAGAATTTATTTGTCTCATTAGCTGGTAGCAAACATTTGATGCACACAATAGCTTATTTCAGTATAACAGATAAGTCTTTGGAACAATGGCCACACTGGCTATTTGGCATAGAGCCATGGACAAGGTATTACAAGGCATTTTTGATACTCAGTGCCACTTGGACAACATACTAGTCACAGTAGCTTGTGATGAGTAAAACCCTGAGAACTTCCAAAAGGACTTGTGAGTCTGTCCAACTATGATCTTACAGCAAACAAGAAGAAATGTGTTTTTTAATTCCAAAGATTCATTTGCATATTGATCATTCTATTGACAAAGATGGTTTGCTTAAATCACAAGAGAAAGTTGAAGCTATTGTTAAGGCAACCCAACCTTTTGGGTCACAATTACATGCCTTTCTGGGGCTGGTGAGTTACTACTATATATTCTTACCTAACAGAGATAGCAATATAGTCCCTAAATGAACTGTTATACAATGTATACCGTGTCGCTGTAGCTGTATTTGTCCCAGGATATTAAAGAGGGAAAAGATGGATGAGGTAATATATTTTATTGGACCAACTTCTGTTGGTGAGAGAGAGAAGCGTTTGAGTTTCCCAGACCTGAAGAAGAGATCTGTGTAAGCAGAGGTTGGTCCACCTCTGGACCTATCTTTTCTCTCTGTTACACAATGGACAGAAATGGTGTTGGTCCACACAGTGCACCAAAGCTTTTAATGAAACTAGCAAGGTCATATAATCTGAAAGAGTCATTACACACTACAGTGCATCTTTGCGTGTGATGCTTCCCCTTATGGAATAGGAGTAGTAATTTCACATATGATGGAAGATCATCCAAAAAGCCAATTGCCTTTGATTCTAGATCTCTTAGTTTGGCAGAACAGAATTATATTCAAATTGATAGAGAATCTTTGAGTTTAGTTTTGGGAGTTAAAGTGTTTTATCAACATCTGTATGGAAAATTATTTATTCTTATCACAAATCATCAACCACTAGTTTTAATTTTCAACCCGCAGAGAAAGGAGTTCAGGCAATGATTGCATCACAATTAGAGATAGGCTTATGCATAAAAAACAACTGTATCCAACTTACTTTGTTTGAAAACAACAGTGTACACATGTAGGTAGGCCTTGTATATTTGTATCTAGTTGGTAAGCATGGTTATTTCTAACTCATTTGTGTTTGTGTCATTTCTGTATGGTCTTACTGTCATGTAGCAAGCAAAAACAAAATAGTATTTCCACTTATAATCTAATCTAATCTAATCTAATCTAATCTAATCTAATCTAATGTAACCTATCATTTTGTTTGTATGTGTATACCCTGTAGCTATCAGTTGTATATCTAAGAAATTGTCCAGAGAGATTCAGGAGGGGAACAAGCTTTACTCCTGTATTTGCTAGTTTCTAATAGAGAACTGCACCACAATTTACAACAAATATATCTGTTCATTCTAACTGGCTATGCATATAATTAAATAGAACTTTTTACCCATCTGTAATAGTGCCATCTGGAGACTCCCACTAGCATTACACTATACACATTGATTATTGGCTCACATTCTCTGCTATACCAAGCAGCAGCTCAGTGCAGTAAAGCAGGGTTGAAGAATGGTCAGGGAGCCATTTAAGACTTCCTGATTCTTAGGACAGAGCTATACCACATTGAGTTCTGGCACAGGATAGAGCAATCTAGGGCCTGTTCCAGCTCTGCAAGCTGGCTACAATCCCTAAGGACCGCAGTTGCAGAAATTAAGCTGTCATTGCATTAATTTCCTAATATTTTCTTCGTATATCAACATACTGCAACTCTATAGAGGCAGCCTCACCAAAATATGTTATATTCATCTCTCAAAGAACAGTAGCAACTAAGATATGACCACTAGCGTTATTTATATGCTAGCTTGTTAAGCAATTGAGTTGTGACAACACTGCATTTTAAATGAGCTAATTTTAAATTAACCAATGCCGTTAACACTTCTCAAAAACATTGTAATTCTCTAGCCCTCTATGAAATGCATCTTTGCACTGTTTCAGTCAATCTGTCATCTGGGTTGTGGACGTATGGTATGGGGGAAGAGGAATTTCTAGGAAGCAGAATCGATGAGAGAAGAAAATTTAAGGGGAAGACGCACCTACAGTGAAGACAGGCACATAAAAGATGACAGTCCTCTCCGGGTTGATTTTACAGATGTCTTTGCAGCAGGCCTTGGTTGAAACACAAAAAGAGCTGTGCAAACAGCGTAAGAGATAGGCAGATCATCTCTGAACCCTGCTACTTCAGTTGACAGTAGAAATGGAAGGTCCCTACGCTGATTAACAGAAATAATATTGACAGTATAACAGTAGTCTCTGGCATCAGTAGAGACTGACTCCTGCATTATAACCCATTTCTGAAGCATGTTATGTGATGAGGACCAATAAAGATATTTTCTTTCTGCATAGTAATCAATGAAGATATACCAGCAGACAATTTGGCCAAACATATTCAATTCTTTCTGGTACAAAAATCTGTTTTGGATGATCTGCCTAGGCCCTTTTGTTACAATCAAGGTACAGCCTTTCTTCATTAACTGCCTTTCTTTATTAACATTTCCCATTCGGATAGAAACTATCTCCATCTTATAAGAAAAGGTAAGATCTGACTCTCATTTAACTCAGTAGTAAACAAATATTTGACCTTATTTTGATCACAGAGGTACAGTGAAATGAGAACTGGCCCTTCTAAGAAGTCTTCATTAACAGACATTTGTTATCACTTTGGCTATATCTTCTCGGCACACACCTTATGGTGGCAGTTAGAATACATACACTGCACATTCCCCAGCATGGATATAAACAGCAGTGTAGGCAGTGAGGCACTGCTTTCGTGAGTTAACTAAAGACATGCTTGAATCCTATAAATACCTCTACATTATACACCACTGGCAGAGGTGTTTAGTGCACATGTAGCTACATGCTTGCATTGATAAGTAGGCCGCATGTAGAGCCCTACACAGATACAAAATTTATAGCCACAGATATAAAGTGGATATCTGCCAAGCTGCCGGGCTCTACCAAGAACTTTATATCTGCAGATATATATTTTGTATCCATGCAGGGCTCTAGGCTGCATCCACATCACAGTGTATACCTACATGTGTCAGTGAAAGGCTCTGGCAGAGGTGAGGCAGCAGGGAAAGGATTAGCAGCTCCCTGCTGCTGGAGCCTTTCCCCTCTGCATCTCTCCTTCCAGAGCTTTCCCCACTGCTGGACCCTTTCCCTGTGGCAGGAAAAAACTCCAGCAGCGAGAAGGCACCAGGATCTTATTCTGCTAAAAATATCAGTGTAGCCAGAGGATGCATGGTTTAGACATATAGAGAGCAATCTAGGGAATATACCCTAAGGTTCAGAGGTATCTTTACCCACCTAAGATGTACCTCATCATCAACACTACTATTTATACCTTTGCTAGGGAGGTATGAGTGTATGTACTCTATACACTACCATAAGAGGTGTACACCATACACACATTGATAGGACTCTGTGGGGAACCCACATTTGTTATCAGTGGATTTTCCCTATAATCTTATATTAGGATCTGATTCAGCCCCTGTCATAAATATAAAGGGAAGGGTAAACACCTTTAAAATCCCTCCTGGCCAGGAAAAAACCCTTTCACCTGTAAAGGGTTAAAAAGCTAGGATAACCTCCCTGGCACCTGACCAAAATGACCAATGAGGAGACAAGATACTTTCAAAGCTGGAGGGGGGGGGAGAAACAAAGGTTCTCTCTGTCTGTGTGTTGTTTTTGCCAGGAACAGAAAAGGAATGGAGTCTTAGAACTTAGTAAGTAATCTAGCTAGATATGCATTAGATTCCGTTCTGTTTAAATGGCTGATAAAATAAGCTGTGCTGAATGGATTGTATATTCCTGTTTTTGTGTCTTTTTGTAACTTAAGGTTTTGCCTACAGGGATTCTCAATGTTTTGAATCTGATTACCCTGTAAGGTATTTACCATCCTGATTTTACAGAGATGATTCTTTTACTTTTTCTTCAATTAAAATTCATCTTTTAAGAACCTGATTGTTTTTTTCATTGTTCTTAAGATCCAAGGGTTTGGGTCTGTGTTCTCCTATGCAAATTGGTGAGAATTTTTATCAAGCCTTCCCCAGGAAAGGGGGTGTAGGGTTTGGGAGGATTTTTTGGGGGAAGACGTTTCCAAGCAGTTTCTTTCCGTTATATATTTGTTAGATGCGTGGTGGTGGCAGCAATAAAGTCCAAGGACAAAGGTAAAATAGTTTGTACCTTAGGGAAGTTTTAACCTAAGCTGGTAAGAATAATCTTAGGGGGTTTTTCATGCAGGTCCCCACATCTGTACCCTAGAGTTCAGAGTGGGGAAGGAACATTGACAGCCCCACTAAGAAATCCTGAGTAACTTACCATGTATTGGATCTGATCCTAAAGTGACTCTGTGGGAATACCCTAATCATTAAAATTCCTCCTTGGAAGTAAAAGGAACTGAAAGTTCCCATGAGCAGCTTTGTAGTTACAGATGTCTTAGAATTAATAAGGAAACGATCAGAAGCCAGTCAGGAATTGCAGTAAATGCCAGTAAGGAAAGAAAAAAAATCTCAAAGGAGAAATAAAAAACAAACATTGTTTTCAAAGGATCATTCTTTTAGATTGGTTTTGAAACATTTAGCAAACTGTCAGAGGGAATGGACATAAAAAACAGCATGATCTGAGATCCACTAGCGCCTGCAGAAACTGGTGTGGGGTACTTCTACCCGATCCTTATGGCTGAGCCTTGCTCAGTGGGACTCTGAATTAACACAGGAGCCTGTATTAGCCAATCCTTATGCAGGAATAGAATTTATGGCATATTAGGAGGGAGAAGTATTAAGTCTCCAGACCCACTTTTGCCCTGCTTTACTTTTGCTTCACATTGGTGTAACTTCACTGTTGGCAATAGAGTTACAAAGATGTAAAGCAGGTATACATAAGATTAGATTCAGGCCCTCCTGAATAAGGAGTGGGGAACAAAATAAGCACCCTATCCTGCATATTGTTATTTACAGAGGTTATTCCATTGACACCAAATTTGATGGGGTGTATTTATTCATTCAGTAAATATGTTCTATATTTGCTTTTGGTATATATCTATAAACTTTTTTTTTTTTTTTGCATTTTGCAAGTTTTATATTACCACTGGGGGTGTGAATGGACCCACATATCACAAAATTAGCATATAGGTGTATTTTTACATGGTTGTAAAACCCAAAGAACACTGAAGTTTTGGCACACAAATATTTGGTTAAAAAGCTATGAAAAGCAGATTCAAAAGACTTGATTTGTGAAAATGTTCCAGCTTCATTTTTTGTTAAGAAACACAATTAAAATATACCTTTTAATTAATATTGATCCATTTCCAAGATTGATTTAATCCATCCCTTCTTCGGAGAGCAAGCAGTACATTCTTGTACTGGAACTAGATAGACCGCATCTGGGGAGAATAAACTCTTTAATGAGCATAAAGTAATAATAACTCACTCTTATTTAGGAGATCTGTAGATATCAAAGCACTTCATAAAGGAAGGTAAGTATAATTATCCCCATTTTACAAATGGGGACACCGAGGCAGAAAATGGTGAAGGGACTGGCCCAAGGTCCCTTGCAGGACAACGGCAGAGCTAGGAACAGACCCCAAGTCTGAGGCCAGTTCAGTGCTCTAATAGGCCATGCTACCTAAATGTATTTAAAGCACTTTACTTATTTTCTGCTTATTGGGCCCTAATTTAAACCAATGTAAATCAGGAAACAAGGTTGAGGTCAGTGGAGTTGCAAAGGTTTCACACCAGTGTAAATAAGAACAGAATTAAGCTTGCATGCATGTTCTTTTTGCTTCAATATCAGTAAATTATATGGGTGGGTCTAAAAGATAATTGATTGCAGAAAAGCAAATGACTTGAATTACAATACAGCCATTGTCACAACACCATTTCCATCTGCTTACCTGCTCTGGAGGACCAGTTCTGATTGACAAACCATTATATTTTTGTCATCCATTATGAATAGCAAACAAATGTGTTGATAATTCAAAACATTTTCTTTCATGAGTGTTAAAAGAAAAGCTAACATTATTTATAACACAGAAAAAGTATATGACAGAGATCTGGTAATACAATTACAGTTGCCTTATATTGTCATTCAGATGTTATTAGCAGCATTTTTCTGCCACTTCCCTCTCATCTTTTATTTCAGTAAGCCACATTCCCTTAAGGTCCCGTTCTTCAATTCTTACTCAACTAAATTCCCATTTGAGTCCATGAGAGTTTTTCTTGAGTACAGATGACAGAATTTATTCCATGATGTGTACATATTTGTACCCATAAAGTCAAAATGCACTTTGTTGCATCATGGATTAGAGATTCAAATAGGGGATTGGAATAGAAGAGGCCTGGATTGTATTCCACTTTCCAGTTCTGGCCTCTGTGTGATCTTGTGCACATCACTTAACCTCCCTTTGTTTAATGTTTCCATCTATAAAATGGGTATAATAATAAAGTACTTCCTACTTTTAATAAAGTATTTTGAGATATTCGGATGAAGGGCTCTATCTGCTGTGGGCCAGATCATTCATCATCATCACTCCCATAACCGCATTGGTCATTGGGACATCATCATTGATGAACAATCAACCAATTGTCTCCACCCCTGACGATTATGTGTCAGTGCTTGAGTCTCTGCGAAGTCCATTCCTGTCCATTCTTTTATGTTGTCAATCCATCTCTTCTTCTGTCTACCTCTTCTTCTCTTCCCCTGTACTTTCCCTTGGAGGATGATCTTGGATAGGCCAGATGATCTTGTTACATGGCCGTACCACTTCAGTTTGTGCTTCTTCACGGTCGTTAGGTGGTCTTCATATGACCCAGCACATTGGGTGATGATGTTGTGGACCTCTTCATTAGTGATGTGGTTGAAGTAGGAGATGCCCAGAATTTTACGGGAGTATCTCATCTCTACTACCTCTATTTTCCATTCAAGCTCTGCCGTAAGGGTCCATGTCACACACGAATGCAGAAAAATGGAGATGACCAATGCATGCAACAGTTTCAGTTTGGATCTCAGGGAGATGTTCTTATTCCTCCAAACTGGCTTTAGCTTTGCCCTTGCTGCTGTTGTTTGCGCAATGAAAGAAATTGCTCAAATTTCTGCCTGGGATACTTCATCAGCCATGATTGCCCCCAAATACTTGAAGTGTTTCATTGTTTCCAGCTTTTGCCCATTGACAGTGATATATGAGATGATCCCATCATGTTTGTTTGTCATCAGCTTAATTTTCTCTGCACTGATTTCCATGCCATATTTTGCGGAGGTTTCATCCAATCATTTCACAAGATTGTCAAGTTCATCTTCACTGCCTGACAGACCATCAATGTCATCAGCGAACCGAAGATTTGAGATTGTTCACCCCCCCACATGCTGACTATGCATATCATATCTTTAGCCCTTTGTCATGTTTCTGACATAGGGGAATCCCCTAATGGTGTGAAGCAGCATAGCCCATTTCACAATACCCACTCTCCCATCTGTGGGGGCAAGGGGGAGATGGAGGCCGGCAACTGTAGTCTGGCAGAACAGCGCATAGAAGAGCATTCCAACCAGTGTATGCTCCAACTTATACACAGGATGTGATCAGCCCCCAACCTGATCCAGAACTGTGGGAGGTGGAAAGGTGGATTACAACTAGCTTTGCTTTCTGTTCTTCATCTGTACAAAGCACAGGCTCCATGCCAGGTTTTGCAGCATCTTGTATAAACTTCATGCAGATTCATCAGTTCTACCTTTAATATCAGGAAAGCATCATTTCTTAATTCCTCAAAGCCAAATCATCATACAACACAGGTCAAATTCTTCCATTCCCAATGGTAGACTCTGGGACAAATTCACACACAGTCATCATGTTTTCAGTGGCATGGTGCCACTTACTGCCAGGGTGGGTTTTGCCCTTCAATCTGTCTGACTCCTCAGTCTTTCCTTTCCTGAATCTTGTTGCTCCCTTCAGCCCCCCTTCCCCAATTCTGGATTCTTTATATGCTTAATAAGAAAATAAAAGGATACTCTGCTGGTGATTACGAGTAGCTGCTAAATAGTCATCTTTCTAGTCCTCCTCACTTCATTTATTACTTCTACCCTCACAGTTCACATAAAATGTTCTCTAGTTCACTTACGTTCTGGCAATACAAACTTTTAAATCGTAAT
This sequence comes from Dermochelys coriacea, assembly GCF_009764565.3. Classification (NCBI taxonomy): domain Eukaryota; kingdom Metazoa; phylum Chordata; order Testudines; family Dermochelyidae; genus Dermochelys; species Dermochelys coriacea. The sequence goes on from NC_050069.1 coordinate 129,230,839, forward strand.
ATAAACAACTAAACCCAAACCAATTTAGCTTAACACAACCATATAAAACTCGTGTATGCCAAGTATAATAGTTTTAGACAATTACAAAAAAGTTACTGTGATGTTGCACTCCATATGATTCTATAAAAATATGCTAATAAATGTGAATATAATGTAATTGGAATATGCTTCATGCAAAAGGTCTCTTGTAAGGTATCATTACAAAGCTTATAATCTACTGAGTGTGGTCCTCCTATTTATATGTATGTATTATTCTTGTATCTGAAACTAGAAACATGAAATATAACTCTGAGGTCCTATTGTAATTATGCAGAGTGTGGGCCATTAACGGTGGTTTGGAATTTTGATGGCTTCCATTAACCAGGACAATTGTCTATAGATGGCTCTGTTTACTTGCAAGCCGTCCTGTGAGTCAGGCCAGGAAGAATGAAGTCTTGGGGTCTCATAGGGCATGTGACCATGTCACCTGGTAATGGAATCCATCTTAAACCGGTTGCTTTTCCATTTAGAAGGAGGGGTGGGGACCCAGAGAAACAAAAGATTCACGCACTGTGCCAAAGCTATAGAAGACATGAAACAGAACAAAGGGGGCTATAGCCATGAGAAATCCCCTAGCTACCACCTAAACTGGAACAAGGACTGTACCAGGGAAAGGATTGCACCCAGACTAGAAAGGAGTTTAATCTGTGAAAGAAGCTTATTGGAACATCCCTGAGGGTAAGATTTCATCTGTATTCAGTTTCCTACTGAATTAGGTTTCGACTTGCGTGTTTTTGTTTTATTTTGCTTGGTAATTTATTTTGTTTTGTCTGTTATTACTTGAAACCACTTAAACCCTACTATTTATATTTAATAAAATCCCTTTTTTGCTCATTAATTACCCCAGAGCAAGTATTAATACCTGGGGGAGCAAACAGTTGTGCATATCTCTCTATCAGTATTATAGAGGGAAAACAATTTATGAGTTTACCCTGTATAAGCTTTATACAGAGTAAACAGATTTATTTGGGGTTTGGACCCCATTAGGAGCTGGGTATCTGAGTGCTGAGACAGGAGCACTTCTTAAGCTATTTTCAGTTAAGCCTGCAGCTTATAGGGGACATGGTTCAGAGTTAGATCTGTGTTTGCAGCAGGTTAGCATGTCTGGCTCAAACAAAGCAAGGTACTGAAGTCCCAAGCTGGCAGGGAAAATGGGCTCAGAGGTAGTCTAGGCACATCAAGTGGCAGTGCCAAAGGGGTTTCTGTGATCCAACCTATCACAGTTACATTTTGACTAACCTGCAGAAAAACTATTCTGTAGTTCCATCTGGAGACGTTGAGATGCGAACATTAGAAGCAGGCTTCCAGATCTTTCACAATAACTGGTACAAGATTTTGAAGACTACACCATTGTCATTTTATCTACTGGAGAAAGAAAGAAAAAAAATATGTTAAGGTAATTAAGCTACCTCTGTTGTTTACTCTTATACAAACTAATTCCCTCTTTTCCCATCGCCAAGATTCCTTGATTATAAAATCCTGACTGCTTTTGTAGTGAGCCTTCTATACGGTAAATTCCTTTTTTTGCCTGTCTTTAAACTTACTAAATCCTCCCCTTCATACACATTTAGTTTTTCACTTCCACACTTTGTCAATATGCAAAATACTTCTGGTTCTTCTCCTTAAATATTTATGTTTTATAATCCTGCTTGATCCCTGTGACAGGGCACTATTAGTAGCACCCTGATCACTGAGGTTGCTGCAGCACTGGGAAGAGCACAGGCTTAACAGAAGCCAATTCATCAGTTTCTGTTGGGAGTTATTGATATTGGGGTGGCAATTGCTAAGCTAATGGCGCAATTGGTTCAGTAACTGGGAGGATATAAATGTGAGGAACAGAAAGCAGGGGGAAACTCAAGAGAGTGATTTGGGGCTAACAAAAGAAGGCTGTGTGGATGTCTTCTCTTGCTGCAAGCCTGCCATATGCACTGTTATACTTGTAAGTGATGAATAAATACACATCTGATGAAAGGGTAACAACTTGGTGTGTGTTTGTGGTTAAGAAACCAAGAAACAGGCCAGGCAGTGCGGCACCCTGGATAGCAGAGAGGAACTCTGTGACAGTCCCATTTCTTTTTTCATACTTAAATTCCTTTATTTCTGTGCAGTAAATATTATGTAGCTTTTATCCATTGAACTGTTGAAAATAAAGTTATTTATTTCATCATTCAGAATAATCATTGTTTTAATTTTTTTTCAGTTATAAAAACATATACATTGTGTGTGTACACATACATAAGTAGGAAAAAGAACAGGCTGTTAGCAGATGAACCAGATTCCCATGATCCTTTGTAGATGAATCAAAATCCCAATATGCTTTGCATCTATAATCTTTTGCAGTCATCTTAAATCTTAGTGTGCTGTTGAATGATGGATTGTGTGTGACCACATGCTCTAACCCACTGGCTCTTAGAAAATGTCCAGATGTCCATTGAAACCAAGAAATGGAATGCTTCTTGTTACAGGTGTATCATGACTGATGAGATAATGACTTGTGACAGATGTCTTTAGCTTATCAGTTATGTAAATGGAGATGCCATGAAAAGAACTCCACAGGTCGCAAGAATGGAATTTTCTTTGGTGGTGTTGTTGGTTTTTGTTTGTTTGTTTTGTAAACAACCATGATGTATAAACTGGTGAGGTTCTGAAAGATAGTGAAAATGGAGCGGGCTGTGGAACTGCTTCCCCTGATCAGTAAGGCATTTACCTTTCTACATTGTGCTGATTAATCTTTGACTAATAATCTTTGATAATAAATTGATTGAGTCTGATTATCTGACTGCTTAACAACAGAATTAAATCTTGAAATAAGAAAGCTGTATTATTAAGAATGTGGGGCCAAATTTTTCCAAGGTATTTAGATACCTAATGGGATTTTTAAAATTAGATTAAGTACCTAACTTCCACTGAAAAACACTTTTGTAAGTCCCACTGAATAGCTATCTGTATCTTTAGTCCCCTAATTTTTTTTTTAAATCTGGCCCCTACAGCCTGAATCAGAGCCCACAGAAATAAATGGAAAGGCTAGAATCAGTCCTTTAATGAGTGATTGGATGTGTTCCCCTGAGAACCAATATGCAAAGGAGAGTGTGAGAGACTGAGTGTGTGTGCGTGTTCTCCAACATATTTGGAAAGAGACAAGTGCCTCTTTTGTTACATGTAGCCAACTTTCTCTTGACCATGTAGGAGCCCTTCTGTAGGTGATCTGTAGCTTGCAGGTTTGGAAGGGGCCTGTTATAGATTTCATGTTTTTGAAATGATCTTTTTTTGTCCCAGACCACAAAACAATGATGTATTACCAAAAAAAAAAAAGTTTATTTATTCAAAGAAAAAAAATCCAAACTGACTTAAGTATTTTTTTAAAATATCAAATTGTGCAAAATATATCTTCCATTGATCAAGGATTGGTATTCTCTTTCTGCCCACAGGAATATCTTTAATGAGTTAAACATTCCTGATAGTAGCAATTAAATGAAAGTGCTTAAGATTGCTTGCGCTATAATAGTCATAATTCAAACATGACAATTGTGATTAAATCATCGGAGATGAAAATGGACATCTCATTGTTTTTTCTTATTGTAAGACGATTCAAAAATTAATATTTTAAAAACTGAGTTGGGTTATTCACCGTGTCTTAACATTATGCATTGCACCAACTAAAGAGACTGTTTCATTATCAAAAACCTTGTACTGGAACATTAGGGGGATCTAATGAAGATAAAGCAACCTCTCTAATTTTCTAATGGATGCATTTTTCTAATCTGAGCACTCTTTATGTATCTTTAATAATGATTTATTTGTTGGGATCCCGAGGATGACATCATTCTCCACACTGGAGTCTTGATAAAGCCATTTGGAGAGCATAAAAAAACCCCTTGAACAGCTCCTTGCAGCACAATTTTTGTAAACTGTCTCCAGCCTAGTAAAAGCTAGTTATAAGGCAATATGATTAGCTAGATTTAATATAAATAATATCAATGACTCATGTTCTCTCAGCATGATTCAGTTGAAACATTTAAATTATGAATAACCAAAGAAGTTTTTATACATATTGTTCCTGGGAAAGGGTAAAGTTGTTTGTAGAATGACTGCTTGGAGCTATAAAAAAAAATTACATCTGGAATATGTTACTCTTTTGAAGTCATATGTACTACCTCTTTCATGAAAAAAATTGAAGTTCTCTGTCCACCTGGTGGCAAAATACAGGAATTTATGAGGATTATATATATATATATGTTATTCTCCTTATAAGCTGAAGTTACATATATTTAAAAGAAATTTATTCATAATAAGTTATTTGAATTGACCACAAATACTATTTCATTGTTTACATCAGTAAAAAAAACTGTTTAAAATAGCCTCTTTCTACATATATTATCATAATATCTTACATTTAAATAGAGTCTTTCATCCCATCACCCACTGTGGGAGACTTTAAAAAACAATGTCCTGGTCATTAAATATTGCATACAGTTTTTTGAAAAATGGGGATTTGTCTAGGTTTTCTTAGCCAAAAATGTTCTCCACCTGCACCCATTTACACATGCTGTTATGGAGAATGCCCTTCATCAGTTAACTACCATCCTTCACCCAAGAGGTGGTTGTAATGCAGTGGTGATGGATTTTACAGTTTCATCCCAAATATCATGCATACACTAAGCTGTACAACACTCAGTATAACCACTGCTGAAGGACTGAATTAACTTCATCCGCATTTGAAGCAGTGGTTGAGGCAGTTTAGGCATTTTGAACATGTTTCAACATCTAAGCCAACACAAAGGCATGCTCTCAAAATGCAGCATTCCCATGGATATCTATCTTTCATGAAGTAAAGGCTGAGTCAAAAGCATTGACTTCAGTCCTATCCTTAGTGACCACTCCGTGAACCTACCTACCAAAACTGCACAAATCCTAAAGAAAAAAGATGGCAGTTACTTCAGGCAAAGGCACAAAGAACGAAATGCCACTGCTGGCCCAGATCTGCTGCCAGGGCCAAGGGATGCACAGGCAGCTAGCGATGGGGAAAGGGCACACTAAGGTGACTTTAAGCCACTTTTGTTCTCCTCCTCTAATCCTGTGCTGGCTGTTCATTGTGAGCCCAGGCTCCAAAAAATAAGGGGTGCTCTAATGTATACTGACTACGAATGATGCTGAGTGGCCAATTCAGCAACTAGTGCTGAGAAGTCTCGACACACCTTATTTCTCCCAGACATACCTCCTCTGAATGTGCAGGGGAAGGAGGAGTGGTTGACATAAAAGCTGACATGCCATTCATAAGCACCAGAGGGTCTTCCTAGAGTGGGATGAACCTCACAGTGGATTTTGGGGTGCAACACACAGGGTTGGCACTGTAGCTCAAGATCTGGGTAACTGACTGTGTCCTGAATGCTTATCCTATTCAAGAACTTGGGGTTCCAGATTTGTAGACATACCTTTGTTTCTTTCCTAATATTTGTCCGGCCCTCAGGTTTGAAGCTTGTATACAGCTCCCTTTACAGTGCATTTCTTCAGCATATAAAGGAGTAGATCTAAAGCCTAATGGAAAAAAAATATTAAGAAATCTTCTCCTACAGCAGATTGTTCAATCTGCCACACACATCTTACACGAGAGCTGCCACATTTTTTAAAAATTAAAAAGTAACCTAAGGTGGCTTCACCAACACCAGTCTAATGAGAACTAATCCTTGTTTCTAGGAAAATAAATTCTCAGGTCTTAATTTGCCCAGATCCATTTCTTTAGGTTACTGTCTTTCCCAATTAAAAAATGCTTTTTTTAAATATTTCCAGCTATGATTTTTAATTCCAAATCCTCTCAGCTTCTCTGGAGTGGAAAAAAATACTCTTTGTACACTTTTAATTTACAGTCTCTCTTATCAAGTGCTGAGAAGTGTTTCATAGAGGTGAAGATAATATCATCCAAAACATTTCACATATAAAAAGAGGCATTATGAAAAGAACAGTTCACCTATATTAAGATGTAATATCTCTTTAAAGAGTGCAATTATAAATGGAGCAGACATTTAGAATCATATCTAAATTAGAATTAACTTGAACTCTGAGACATACTCCATCTTGTACCCTACAAGGGAACCCTGATGAACTGGTGGGGGGGATTAAGTGAAACCTAATTGTGCCTCATTTTTAGGGCTGGTCATGTGACATAGAAAGTGATTGGCAAATAGTTTGGTGAGTTCAGGCCATGATTACTCAAGGAATCACATTGTTAATTGTTTGAGAGAACTCACATGACATCTGGTTTAACTGTAAAAATGCTTGTGCACCCAAAAAGTGCTATACATTTTACAACAGATGGTTATTTGGACGATGCACATTATTATTTATTCATCATTAATTGTTCTGCTGTTTAAGGATTTTCAGTGAGTGGGTCACAGAGCGGAAATATTACCATGTAACTAAGACAACCAATCATACTCTACCAACAGCAAATAATCAAAGCTAACAATTTGAAAATAATCCCTCACATGATATTTGTTTATATAAACTTGGTTGAACACTGGGAGAAACTGAGATCGCTTTGCAAATGATTCACACTCATAAAAAATAACGTCTAAAGAACTTATGGGTCTGATCCTCAGCTGAGGTAAATTGATGTAGTTCCATTGACTTCAGTGGAGATGTGACAACTTACACTTGCTATGTATCTGGCCCACAGATTTTAAAGAATTGAGACAAGAAGGAGTGGAGATATAAGGGACAGAAAGAACCCAATGTCAAAAATTGATATTTGCTTCCTGACAACATGGTCAACAGTTAAATCACATACGTAGCTTTGACTATTGACTTTATAGTTGTAGGTATCCTTAGGACCTTCATGCAGCAATAAAAGAAGGGGAAAAAACTAATATACCCCTTCCTGAAGAGCTGAAAGGGGGGAAGACTTGAGTTATAATATGGATCAACTGTAAAAATATCAAGGCATTGACACTTAGTACACCTACACACATAGGCATTTAAGGTCATGTTTATAAAGAACAAATATTTGATAAATTTATTCATGTATGATTGTTATTTTATCAATAATTAAATAAAGTTCTCTTGTGAGAGATATACCTCTATTCTTTGACCTCAGAGTGTATACATATAAGAGTATTTATCATTTTGGGGAGCCACCCAAAGAGGATAACACAGTCACATATCAAGGAGTGATTCTGACTTTCTATCCAGCAGAAATTAATAGTGTATCACAAATATAATATTATGGTTGCCAGTCACTCAAAACCAGCAACTGCCAAGGTGGCAATAGGAAAACCGCTACAGACTAGGGACCGAATGGCTCGGCAGCAGTTCTGCGGAAAAGGACCTAGGGGTGACAGTGGACGAGAAGCTGGATATGAGTCAGCAGTGTGCCCTTGTTGCCAAGAAGGCCAATGGCATTTTGGGATGTATAAGTAGGGGCATAGCGAGCAGATCGAGGGACGTGATCGTTCCCCTCTATTCGACACTGGTGAGGCCTCATCTGGAGTACTGTGTCCAGTTTTGGGCCCCACACTACAGGAAGGATGTGGATAAATTGGAAAGAGTACAACGAAGGGCAACGAAAATGATTAGAGGTCTAGAGCACATGACTTATGAGGAGAGGCTGAGGGAGCTGGGATTGTTTAGTCTGCAGAAGAGAAGAATGAGGGGGGATTTGATAGCTGCTTTCAACTACCTGAAAGGGGGTTTCAAAGAGGATGGCTCTAGACTGTTCTCAATGGTAGCAGATGACAGAACGAGGAGTAATGGTCTCAAGTTGCAATGGGGGAGGTTTAGATTGGATATTAGGAAAAACTTTTTCACTAAGAGGGTGGTGAAACACTGGAATGCGTTACCTAGGGAGGTGGTAGAATCTCCTTCCTTAGAGGTTTTTAAGGTCAGGCTTGACAAAGCCCTGGCTGGGATGATTTAACTGGGACTTGGTCCTGCTTTGAGCAGGGGGTTGGACTAGATGACCTTCTGGGGTCCCTTCCAACCCTGATATTCTATGATTCTATGATTCTATGAAAACCTTGACTTTGTCCCTGTGAGCGTATAATAAGAATAAGCTCTGATCACAGAATATCATGCTATGTATCAAACAACAAATGTTAATATCATACCATTTTAATACAATCTTAGGAGGTACTACTTCTCCTATTCAAAATCAATACAAGTTTTGAAACACACATTTATATTGTGTAGGGAAAAACATTACATTAAAAGTGTTATAGAAGCAAAGTCAAGCATTCAGAAGTTGGAAATTTCCAGAATTAAGGTGGACTGTACAACCTTAATTTGCCCCCCTTCTGCATGTGTATGCATTTTGATACATTCTTTAATTAGATGGTCTCATACTCTCCCTGCCACATGCAACAAGATCCCTGTCTCATTCAGTACATAAGTAAGGACCTTTATCACATTCTTGGGTGCAACCCAGACCAGTTGGGGTTTTACCTCCCCTGCAACCTTGGGTCCTTCATAATGCTGTGCCTTTATAGCTCTGTTTGCTCACAAACAGCCTTCCAGCATGCCGGTAAACCCTCAATGTCTAGGTATAGCTGCAGCCTTGGTCCAGCAGCTCTGATCCCAGCAGCCCGTCCGCAACACACTAGTCACAATTTGGCTTCTGACAGACTTGGCTGTTATTTGCAGGGTGACCCCAACACACTCCAATTCCCAAAATGTGTGTTATGTACTGTCCAGCCCTCTCCTGGACAACTCAGATATTAAAGGCTCGTTGCTCTTACAAAGAGTCAATACTCAACAGTTTGCTACTGTAACTGGTGTTACCAGACAGTTTAAACACAGCATTGTATGGAATTAGATTAAAAAAGAATACAAGTTTATTAATAAAAGAAGATAGAATTTTAATGTATTCAAGTATAGGAGATAAAGTTAGAAATGGTTACAAGCAAATTAAAGTGAAAACATGCATCTAAAAGTCTAAAACTTAATCTAGTGAGTTTGGGTTCAAGCTTTTGTTTAAGATGGCCTTTCTCACCCACAGCCTTCAACAAGATGGTGACTGACCTTCATTTCATCAGGACTCTCAGAGGCCCAAAGTGTCTAGTGTCTTCTTAGGTGAAAGACAGACACACAGAGAGAGATAACTTGGGGTTCTTTATCCCTTTCTTTTATAGTCCAGTGAATACTTGAAGTGGATTCTATTGAAGATTATTCATCAAAGTTTATTCAAACAGTAAAGGAGGTGACATGGAATCTGGTAGTGAAGGAGGCTCCATACGCTTTCTTCTCACTTCTTTGCTGAAATGCAAATTTGCTTTATTTCCTACCAACTCCTCTCCTTGCTGTCTCAAGGAACTTGTTTACTTCTTAAAAGTAAACTGAAGTAAACTAATATTCCTTAGTTTAGGATAGACCTGTTTAACATCTTTTGCAGGGCTGTGTGGTTTTGAATATGTGCTTATAACATAATACCAGGGGATTTCATAACTTTACAAATAATGTTGCTACATACATTTCACCATGATATTATAGACCAGTGTGTTATTAGTTTTCAAGTGATTACCAGAAGGCATATTTTGTACAAAGATTATTACAATACTATGTAGGGTATGAATACAGAGATGCTTTCAGTAACATCCTTTTTTTCAGTTTCTACTGATTTTTACCGAAAAATTCCTAAGTATTACAAAAGCTTTTATTTGGTTTTTTTAACTGGTTTTCAGCAGAATTTAGGCCACTCAAGTACATGAAAATGTTGATTATGTTAAGAGAATCCTTCACATTTCCTTAGATGTGTTTTGTTCATAAATTAGTCTAAGTGTAAATGTGAAGTTGTCTTAAGTAAGACAATGCAGTGGAAATTACACACAACATAGAATCATAGAATCATAGAATCATAGAATATCAGGGTTGGAAGGGACCCCAGAAGGTCATCTAGTCCAACCCCCTGCTCAAAGCAGGACCAAGTCCCAGTTAAATCATCCCAGCCAGGGCTTTGTCAAGCCTGACCTTAAAAACCTCTAAGGAAGGAGATTCTACCACCTCCCTAGGTAACGCATTCCAGTGTTTCACCACCCTCTTAGTGAAAAAGTTTTTCCTAATATCCAATCTAAACGTCCCCCATTGCAACTTGAGACCATTACTCCTCGTTCTGTCATCTGCTACCATTGAGAACAGTCTAGAGCCATCCTCTTTGAAACCCCCTTTCAGGTAGTTGAAAGCAGCTATCAAATCCCCCCTCATTCTTCTCTTCTGCAGACTAAACAATCCCAGCTCCCTCAGCCTCTCCTCATAAGTCATGTGCTCTAGACCCCTAATCATACATGGAGATACCCACAAACTCATGAGCAAGATACATATTTACACTTCAGTAAATAAACCACAGCATTAAACTGTTTTACATGCTCTATTCTTACTTTTCTCAATTTGTTGCTTTTTTATTTTCCTGTTGCCCCCAAAATTAAACCCAAAATTTATGCAGAAAACTGTAAAGTTAATTTTTGCACAGATTTTCACCTTTTTTTGCTAATAAACACTGATAAAATCCTGGAAAATTTCAAACAAAATAAAAACGGAAAATGAAGTGCCTTATGCATAGAAAATTAATCAGGGTTGTATAGTGAATAATGCATATATAAAAAGGGGGGAAGAGTTAAGTAGGTTAAGGTAGTACATGCAAACCTAACATTCCCAATTATTGATTTCTTAATAACACTGCGTCAATGTTCTCACAACAGTTTTTGGAGATAATTTCCTACTTTTTAAAGAAAAAAATGCAATACAAATGACAAAACTTTCTGCAAATAATATTCACAGTAAGTTGTTTGACCATCTCTAGTTGCATGTATATCTTTATAGGCTATTTCATGTATAACTAGTAGCCAAAGGACAAATGAGGTGCCTTTTTGTAGCAGATATCACCCAAAAAGCTATCCAGAATGTATATGTTAGATAGAATTCATGCAACATACAAAAAAAGCCAAGAGAATTTCTGATTAGCAATATTGTCATTATTATTTACCACAATGATAATACAAATTATGTATAGGAAATCAACTGGAACAAGATTCCCAAGGATTAGTTCACAGTGTCAGACAAAAATAAGATCCAACCTCTACAGAAAAAGCTAAGAGTGACTTCCTGGCTTTATTGAAGTCAATGGCAAAATTCCCAATAACTTCATCAGGGCCAGAATTTCACTATATAAAGTCATCCATGAGCGGCACAAGTGACACTTGGTACAGAAACCTAATGAAAAGTGGAATACATAGGAGAAGGCCTGAGTGCATTCTGTACTGAATAAACAGAACAGCATTTTCAAAAGGAGAAAATTGTATCTGAAGCTGAAGATCAAAAAAACCCAGAATATGCCGGTGCATTGCATGCTTAGTAATTTTCTAAGAGAAACCTGTGTATTCAAAAATGTTTGAAAATGAGGGCTTTTGGTTCCAAGAATAGTGGGAGAAGATTTTCTCTCTTTGTGACTTTTAATGGAGAAAAGTACAGTCTGTCCCATTGTAACTAAACCTTACAAGAAAACTACCAACTAGTTTCAAACTCTTTTGCCAGTCAAGACTGCCTAAGAATGGACAATAGGAGTTATGGCATACACTTATCTACTCTGTGATTACATCTGTTGTGTGATGCTGTGTCTCACAGATGCCTCAGACATTCAATGAATGGAACCTCTTACTTTCTGTTCTCATGGTGTCCTGAGGGGAATGTGTGTAAAGTGTATTGAACCACGGATCACTGAAAAGAGTATGTTGTCATAAAACTTCCTCATGACTTGCCTGTCTGGGAGGAAGTCATAATAATTATTAATCCTCCTAACAATGGTTATTATTTATACAGCACCTAGAAACATGCTGGACACTGTACAAAAAAAAGATAAAAAGACATGTTCCCTGCACAGGAGAGCTAGAAGACAAGATATGTTGAGCACAGGGAAGAGCCAGGGAAGCAGAAGGGGAAACAGGCAACACTGATACAACTCCACTTATCTTATCTCTGGAGTGCTCTTCTCCCTATTAACACCCCCCCCACACACACACACACTTCACTGAAGGGAGCCTGTTGTCAGTGTCCCCAGGGAAGTGATTAATTTACCTGCCACAGATAAGACATAAGGCAAATCCAATAATTCAGAGTGAGTGTGCAGGATACTTTATGAAACCTATAGCTTCAGAGGAATTTGTTGATTGAGAATTCTCACCCACACCCTTAGAGCCTATATTCAGGATATGGTCAGACTAGATAGCATCCTGTTTCCTTGTGACTATCCTCTCTATTTCCTGATCAGTGTCAGAAAGATGCTCAAAATAGATGCAAACATCACTTTAGTAAGTCTGGCTGAACAACAGCAAGCATTTTCCACAAAAGAAATGTCAGCACAGCCCAACAGTTTTCATTTTGTTTGCATTTTTCAAGGGATTTTTTTGTGATGATACAATTAAAAAAAAGTTTTCAAATAAAAAAATATTATTTTGAATAAAAAGGTTTTGACTTTTTTTGGTGTTTTACCCCTAATCCATCCCCTGCCCCATCCCACTTTCTCTCCATTCTTTCATTTCTTCTATCGGAAAATAGTTGGAGGAGGAAAAAAAGGAGAGAAAAGAGTGTTTGTGGGGGTCAGGGGTAGAGAGAGAATAACCACATACCCAAAACAAATAGAAACCTTTTTCACTTAAAGTGATTCAAAACTGAAATTTTCTATTTGAAAGAAAACAAAATGAAAACTTTAATTTCAAATAATTAAAAAAAAACAATAGATTTTGAAAGGAACATTTACTCTTTAATGAAAATGTTTATTTCCATCTAAAAGTTGTTGTTGTTTTTAACCAACTCTACATTTAACCTCTGACTCACCAAAGCATTCAAATATTTTAGGAGGATGAGAATGAATGTGTGTTTGTCTTCAACTTCAATTTGCTAAATGGAGAGTTTAACAAGCCAAGCAGTTGTGTAGGCTGCTCACTGGGTTCAGGCTACCTCAGGTGCAAATCCTGGCATAATGGATTATCACACGAGTGACTGCTTGCACTCACATGTACACATATTAAAGTCTCAGTGGATGTATTTAGTCAGCCATGCCACCACAGCTCTTCTGTCAAATGGAAAGTCTTGTGGTCATATATCTCTTTCCTCCCACATGCACTTCATGAGAACTCAAGAACTGCCATACTGGGTCTAGCCGGGTTCCTGTCTTAGACAGTGACCAGTACCAGAGCTTAAGGGGGAATGCTCAAAACAGGGCAATTTTGGAGAGATCCACTCCTATGTTTCCCTCCCAGCTTCTGGCAGTCAGAGGTTTAGGATTACTCTGAGCAGGAAGTTGCATCCCTATCTTCACTAATAGCCATTGATGGACCTATCCTCCATATACTTTTCTAGTTCTTTTTGAACCCAGTTATACTTTTGGCAATCACAATCTCCCATGGCAATGAGTTCCACAGGTTAATTGTGTGTTGTGTGAAAAAGTACTTCCTTTTGTTTGTATTAATTTCATCAGGTAACCTCTGGCTTTTGTAGTGTGGGAAAGGGTAGATAACACTTGTCTATTCACTTTTTCTACATCATTCATGATTTTATAGATTTCTATCATATTTCCCCCAACAATGGTCTCCTTCTAAGATGAATAGTCCTAATCTTTATTAGTTCCTCCTCATATGGAAGCTATTCCACACACAGTACTTGATTATCATTGTTGCCCTTGTCTGAACCTGTAGCCTGTTTGAGATGGAGCGACCAGAAATGGACACAATATTCAAGGTGTACTGGATTTATGGATTTATGTAGTGGCAATTGATAGTTTCTGTTTTATTTTTCTATCCCTTTCTGACTAGTTCATAACATTCCTTTGAAAATTCTCAGAAAGCACAAACACTACTGGGATTGAAAACTCAAAATCGTAACTTAGTAATGTAACTCATTTGAAAATGTTGTGCACAAAATGCAGATGCATTTCATTTCAGAGATTTATCTACCACTATCTCAAGATCCTTCTCCAGTTCAATATTTTGCAGTGTGAGTATACAGAGGCTATATTCATTTGTAGTGCTTTTCTCCCTATAGCCTTATTGCCTTTCATTTTCCTACATTAACTTGCATAATAGACACAACCCATGAGCCAACATGCTTAGAGTGACTCTGAAGTTGACTTTTCGTTAACAGTCCTCTTTTGTAGATTTCATCTTATTTCTTGTTCATTCCTTTATATCATTTGATATATAATTCAGATATGTTTGACACTCCACCAGTCACTTCCCAGACTTTTATATCCAGATATTCATCTTACTGTTTAAGGTCCTGATCCTCCAAAGACTCAGGTTATGTCTTCACTGCAGAGTTAGCTCAATTTAACTCTCTCGAGTTAGCCTAGCTTGATGAGAGCAGCCATAGTACAAAATAATACCTGAGCTTCACAGAGTGGTTTGGGTCACCACACAGAGTAATTGTGGCAGCAGCTGACAAGCTGTGGTAACTTGAACAGTAACCTATCCCCCTGGCAGGCCAGCCCACTGGATTTAACTCAAATGTGGTGGTGGTTTTAATGGTTTTTATAAATAGATGGGATGAGTTAGGGGCAACACTTGCATAACAAATTATGTTAACTCTGCAGTGAAGACAAGCCCTCAGGAATGTGCTTAACTTTATACCCATGAGCAATTCCATTGACCTTCATATGTGTCTCTGCAGGCTCAGAACTTACACAGTACTTAAAGGTCCTGCAGATTAATCGTTTATGGGGGATAACAGGTGAAATACATACACACAAGAGAAAGCCCATACCCCAGAGCTTCCAATATAAACAGAGAAGAAATTCCAAGGGTCAGATAATGTTTATTCCTTAAGAAATGTTGGTAGATCTATTTGGCATGATATATATCAGAATTTCATACGGAAACTCCTGAATTCTCTTTGGACTGAATCTTGGCAATCAGGAAAAATTCTCTCACTGATTTCAATAGGACTTTGTATTATTGGCATCAGAACAACTCCAGGAGCTTGATTCTCTGTTACCCTGTACACATTTATAACAGTGCAGATGGGCCAAATCAGAACAGTGTATCCACTTTGTATGGATGAATATGGCTTCTGAAGGTGCAGGGCATTGAGTATTGGGCCCCAAGGCTCAGTGAAAAAAATTAATGTAAAGTAGCACAAAGAAAAAGACAGTCACAGGACCATATGACTGCCTATATATTTGTAAGCACAGTGGGGCCCTGATCCTGAGGCCTTATGGATACTTCTGGAGTAAAAATAATAACTAAAAATAATAATCACATATAGGTTTGGCTGATTGGTTTTTACAGTTCCTTTGAACCTATAAACAAGCTTTATATAAGACATTTCAAAGAAATTACTTTTAATTTTCTGCATATAGTTGGTATTTTATTGCACATCATTAAAATAAACGTTAAAGCTAAAGTATTTAACAAGGTTAACAATAGCATGGACTGTGAAAAATGCAAGTGAAAAAAAGTATTCACATTTTCATTCGGTGCAGAGATTTATTTTAATCCCAAGACATTAACTTTCATGGCTCCCAAGAGAATTATTTTTGCAGTCCCTTTAGGCAACATGCCATGCTTTTAGAAGAGGTCAGCCACCCCACTGTCTCTTTACCCATTTCTTTAAGGAACTCAGTGCCAGTACATAATTATTGAAACTTCAATGAGCCAGCTTCTCTTAACCCCTACTGCTTGTGCCATTTAAAGGTACTATTACATCTTAATGACTTGTAAAATCGCAGAAAGAAAAACACATACAAAGACCTGGCTGTTTTCTTTCTCTATTTCTCTTCAGTGAGAAGGAAGTGGGAACCCCTTCCTGTGCTATTGCCTTGTGTCAACTCTCCCTCTACTGCCGCCCACTGCAATTCTCTTTTTTAGAGAATTCTATTAGCCTTTAGGTTCATATTGCAGGTAAAGTGCACATAACTTTTGTGTTATACACAGATATTTTCAGTTTGTCACTTACCTAAATAAGTACTGAAGACCTGATCCAAATCACACTGAAGTCTTTCCACTAACTTCAGTGGAATTTGGATCCAAGCCCTGAATGAAAACTGAGGAAAGACCTCAGGATTTGGCTTTCTAAGATTAGTGCTTCAAGTATATGTTCCTATACTGAAGTCAGATGATCTGTTGAGCACTCAGAAGTGACTCTTTCTGGTGTGGATTTTTTTCCAAGCAGCAACTTTAGAAAATTAAATCTTTGTAACAGAACTTGCAGTTGAAATTATATCTTAAAGGTATGTGAAGGACAAAGAATTGCAGGGTTGTGTAAACTATTCTGGAAACTGCTGAAACGTCATAGGATAGTTTGAATGTTCTCCTTGGAAGGAGGAGTCCCAATGATCATCCTACCATGAATTAATAATGGTAATAAATAGAAGCTGGACAAATAAGGACGAGTCAGGTTTTCAAAGGTGCTTAAGTGAGTTAGGCACCCAACTCCCATTGAATGTCAATAGGAGTTGTGTGTCTACCTTTCATACCACTCACAAACAACTACTCATAAAGTCCAAAAATTTCAAACCTGATGTCTAAGGTTAGGCTCCTACATCTAGGCACCTCAGTAAAAATGACTTTATTTTTAGAGACAGTAAGCTTCTGCAGCTTCCACTGAGATTAAAGGGAACTATCTTGTCATAACTAAATCCAGCCACCTCAAAATTTAGCTGCCTAAATGTGGATTTCAGAGTTTAACTTTAGTCCCCTAGGATGAAAGCCTGGCCTCACTGAAGCCATGACAAATCTTCCATTGATTTCACTGGGCCAGGATTTCACCCCTAGGTTTGAAAATGTTATCCATTTATTTTATTTTTATATATATAAATAATTTCTACTGTAGTAGTGTCCAGAAGCCCCAGTACATAAGCCAAGATCACATTATGCCAGACACGTTAAAAACACAGGAATAAAAGAAGCTTCAAAAAGCTTACAGATTCTATGTTCTCTAGAACTGCTCTGAAAATGACAACTTATCCTCAGTATTTTCTGATGGCAGCATTTCCCATTTTGCCTCAGAAAAAAACTTGACTGAAAAATTCTGCGTACTTCTGCCTCATAAAAATTGAAATTAAGTGAAACAGGTCAAGCATGATTTAACAAACATCATGTGACCATCTATAGTAAATAGTAAAATAATAAAAACTTAAATAAAAAATTCACATGACTGCTGCCTGTTCATAACTCAAATTTGCCAACTTCAGCCATTTGAATGTGTTACCGTTTGAATGTGAATGCCATTTTTTCATGTTTTTTGTTACTTGTCTCAGTATAACATCCATGTCGGCAGCAACTAACTTTGGTAAATCAGAGCAAATCCTGATGCCTATTGTGGGGGAAAATTCTTATTGACCTGACGGCATCCCATTCTGCGGCAAGATCTATGCACTATATGCAATGTAAGCAAGAGCAGTAATGCAAGAGGCCTACAGGCCTGCGTCCCATAAGACTTAGCTTAAGGTAAGAGCATTTGCATATGCTGGACTGTGGCATCTGACACAGATAACGGACTAGGCCAGCCTCTAGCTAGGAAAAAGCCAAAGGGCCAAAAGTCCCTAGCTGTCCATTATATGCACCCCCTCAACTCTGCAAAAAGTCCCTAGACAAAACACTGCCATAAGCAAACCACAGATCTTGATAATAATGAAGTGCGTCAGCACAGTGCTAATTATAAAACTGTTTATTTTACTTCCTTATAAGGCTTTATTAACAATGCTTGAGTGATAAAAAAATAAGGAAATGTATCATTTGACTTGAACGTAAAAAACTATATAAGACTGGTATTAGAGGGGCAGGTCAGAGAGAGGCTAGGATGGCACTTGCATGTGACCATCTCTATCTCCGTCTCCCTGCATGCTTGTATTCAATAAAAGGACCTCAGACTGTTTGAACCAAACAGATGGTGTGACTCGTTTTCTGCAACACTATGTACGTTATCTCTTTGTATGAATGAAAGGAGAATGATTGTGTTTGAGATGGATTTAGTTTATGAGAAATATCCATCACTTGAGACTTGTTTTAGTTTATCCGAAATCCTGATAGCTCACCAAAGTAATTTATTGCTGATAGTAGCAGTGGAGAAATTTTTGAGAGTGAGCAGAAAATCAGCTTCATATGGGCTATTCTTGTACTCTTTGTCCCAAATGGTAATTACTTCAATGGATGGTGTCTGTCTGATATACTCTGCTAGAGAATCCATGGCTATATCAAATAATAGAGGGAATAGAAGGCATCCCTAAAGTGTTCCTTAATTTAATTGAAATGTGGAGGCGATAACACCGTTTGTCAGAACAAAGAGGCAAGGGATGCTTTGTAAATAATATCAATCTAGGTAAGAAATGTAGGTCCAAATCCCAATTTTCTCAGGATTGTTTGTAGATATGACCATTCCACTTAAAATTAAGGACTTTTCAGCATCTCATGATAGTATAGCAGCTGGAGCATCAGTTGTTTGTTCCTGGCAGTTAAGGGGAGAATCTTCCAAGTATTGTCCACTGTTAATCTGCTGCATACAAAACCCACCTAGTACACATGAATGATTGATGTTGTTTAAAAGTGAAACAAGAATCTTTGTCAGAATTTTATAATCTGTGTTCAACAGAGAGATGGGGTCTTAATTGCCACATTGAAGATCATCTTGTCTTTTTTTTTAGAATTAGGGTAATTTATTGTATTCCTCATATCCCTCATAGACATTATTTATTTTGTAAATATTTCATTATAGACTTCTGACAATATTAGTACTAATTGATTGATAATGTCTTATAAAATTATTCTGGAAAGCCACTGCATCCAGTGCTTTGCCAATGCTGAGCGAGCCAAGAGAGATACCTTTCTCCATATAATCAGTCTGAGGTAGCGACAATGTATTTAGGTGTAATCCTTCCATGAATTGCTCAAATAGATTGGAATTTAACTCACCATGAGATGTGTAAAGGGATACATAAAAGTCTTTAAATTGTTGTTGTTGTTTTATCAGATTCCAGTACCAAAAGACCATCGTCCTATACAAAAGATGATAAAATATTATTGGATGAAGTCATTTTAACTTCCTCACCAGGAGTTTGCCCGTTTTATCCTCCCATTTATAATGCCTCTTTTTTACTCTATTAAGCATGAATTCAATATGGGTGGACATGCATTCATTGTGTTTGTATTTAGAGGTAATGACAGAGTGTAGAAGCTCATTATTCTGAGGGTTCTTATGCTTCCCCCAGAGGTTATGCATCATGAGGGAGGGGTCACCAGGGGTCAGGTTCCCCCCCAAATATTTGCGAGAGTAAAGGTGCCCTTGCAGGGCTTGCTCTGCTCAGCCTACCGGCAGGGTAGAAAACAAAGCTCTTTACTTCTCCTGCTGCATCTCCCACCCCTGGCACATTTCTGGCTTGTTTGGCCCCTCTCCTTGGCAGCCGGGCCCCGGTGGGAAGTGGAAGGGGCAGGATGGAGCTGTTCTCATACCGGGTGAGAGTAGCCACTCCAGATTGTTGCCTTTGTGCAGCATGGTGGCTGCCCGCAAAAGCCCAGCGGGGGAGGTGGCTGCAACCCAGCCCCTCTGTTCCCATCTGGCTGTGGGGAATGGGGCTGAGCAAGTTGGAAACGTGCTGAGGAGTCAGAAATTGGGTGTGTTTTTGTCTTAATTGGCTTGTGAGTTGCTTGTTGGCTAGTTTTTAGCTTGTAGCTTGTTACTTCTTTTTTTTTTTTTTTTTGATCGGCTCCCAGCAAGCAGGGGAAAGGGGTAAGCAGAGCCAAACAAGGGCATGGGGGACAGAGAGTCAGGGGTGCACAGTGATCTAGTCACATAGAGTGTTGGGGTTCTTAGGGATTGGCTTGTTTGGGCCTTGTTTTGAAATGGGCTTAGCTTGATTTTTGGCTTATTGTGAAAGTCGGGATGTTTATTTACAGCATGAAAGCTGGCAACCTCACTTGGCCCCTGTCCCTGGAAGCTGGGCCTGGGCAGGGAGAGGAAGGGGTGGGACTCTGCTGACTCCCCAGCTGGACTCTTTCTCAAGCAACCACGGCACTGCGCAGAAGCAGCAACCCTGAAATGGCTACCCTCAGCCGGCGTGAGAAGCAGCTCTGGGCCCTGCCCTCTCCACTCCCCACCCGGGCCCATCTGCCAGGGAGAGGGGCCAAGTGAGCTGGAAACAGTCTGGGGGGGGATGCTCAGTGAGAGAAGGATAAAGACACCCCTGCACACACAGGTAAATCTGGCAAGGAGAGTGCAGCCGCCCTGGGCTGGGCACAGGGTGGGAGATCACTGGGAAAGGCATCAGGAACAGGTTCCCTCTGCTTACCCCAAGTTAGGGGCATGGTTTCTGCCCCTCCCCCTGCCAAGGTGTCTGCGAGGGTGCGGGAGCTTTGGGGAGATACTGTGGTGCTGTTAGTCTCCCTGGCCCTGGCCCAGAGGCACATGCACCCCTCTCTTGTGGCCCGAGCCCCCCCAGGAGCTGTCAGGATTGGGTGGTGGGTCTGGAAGGTTTCTCCCAGAGGCGACATGTGGGGCGGTCATATGCCTCTACACCTTTACATTGTGTCTCCCCAGTATCAGCAACTTTGAGTCATCTCTGCTTTCCCCCACTCTAAATTTATCAACCACCTCCATCAAAGGATTAAGTAATTCATTATTTTCTTTCTTCTTTTCAAATACTAATTTTATGCATTCAGTTACCAGATGTGCCTGTTACTTTGGGGTACGCTCATTTATTAGGGTTTCTCTTCTGAGGGCGGGGGGATGGGAGTTCTGTAATTCTATCGACGTACTGCTTGTGTCACTTGTGTTTTCCTATGGAGCTCTACTTCTCACTTCTGAAAGTTCCCTCCCAATGGAGCTAAGCCGCAGGACCTAGATTTCCCAGGGCTGGGTTCCTCCAGCCCCAGAATCAGATGAACACACACTCACACCCATACCCACACCCATCCACCCACACACACACTAATAGAGCAAGTCTGAGTGGACCGGGTCAATCAGCACTCTCAAGCTGTCCCCTTATATGTCCCTGGACTTAGTGGGATGGGTCAAGCAGGATTTTCAAACTGCCACCCTTATATGCCCCTGAACTCAATAGACTGGGCAGCACTTCCAAGCTGCCACCCTTATATGCCACAGGTACCGCACCGGAATAGAGTAAGCCTGAACAGGCTGGGTCAAACAATCAGCACTTTCAAGCTAAAAGAAAAGGAGTACTTGTGGCACCTTAGAGACTAACAAATTTATTTGAGCATAAGCTTTTGTGAGCTTCAGCTCAAGTGAGCTGGGGTCTCACCACTCCATGAAGCTTGAACTGGCCGGGGTTCCCAGGTGATGGTGGTAGCTCAGGATTCTGAGTGATGGAGACAGGCAGAGTCCCCAGCACAATCAGTCAGGAGAAGATGAAGTCCCAGTGCCACTGATTCAGAGTTTGAATCCAGGCATCAGAACACTTACTTGAGCATGGGTATGAGTTTTTGTAAGGAAACAATGGTTCAAGGGAGAACACTAGATTTGTTTATGGGTAAACTTATGACTCAAAGGTTTCCTTTAGGCTAGACAATAGGAACTGATCATTCCTGGTTATGTGTGGTGCTCCTTCCAGGGAGCTCACAATTCAATTAGGCAGCTTCAGTATTTTGGATATCAATCAAGGATTCATTACTAGAATTGATCTGATAACTGCTGAGCTGGGTGTGTGCAGGTGTAGGTTCAATAACATCTGGAGCAGAGATCCCCCATGATGCAGTGCTTCCCTGATTTTCTGGTCCCAGAGTTCAGTGCAGTTCTTGCCTTGGAATCTCTGTTCTCCATTCTGTATGCTAATGGAATGCCTCCCTGTCCCATCTCTGATGCAGATGAGGCTAGGGGAGTTGCCTTAATCCTGTCACCCTCCTCAGGAGGGGTTTAGGTGTGTCTCCCACCACCTTTTCATTGCTTTCTGTAAATCTTTCTTATCATCAGTTTTGGTTCAAGCAGAGGCTTGGGTGGGGGGTTGGGGGGAAGGACTTAATGAGTCAGACAGGCTGGATACTGTGCCCTGGTTCCCCAAGAACACAGAGCTGACTGGTATCAATTCTCCCCTTAAAGTAGCCTTCAGTGCTTCCCATAAAGTTGTAGTAAAGGAGATACTATTTGTATTTTCCTTCAAGAAGTTGGCAATAGATGTTTCAATCAACTAAAGAAATGTAGGGTCTCTAAACAGATGTGTGTTTAACTTCCATTTTGATAATCTTGTAATACTATGATCAGGATCTATATGAAGAGAAACTGGAGCATGATCAGAGATGATGATATTACCAACTTCCATCTCCAGACATGCAGGAGCTACCATTTTAGATATTATAAAAAAAATAATCTGGCCTAGGAGGCATGAACCAATATGTGTAGTCATACTTCATAGGATGCTTTAGTCTCCAAAGTCCACTTATCCAAAATCCTTCAGCAGGGATAATAGATGGTTTGCAAAGGTCTGAGATTTTCTCCTAGAACACTGAGATTTGTCTATGATATTATCCATGACAGTTTTCCAATCTCATCCTAGTACCACTGGAATATCAGTTTTGTTGGAAATAATGTCAGTTATTACTGCAATAAAGTGTGTTCCCACTACTGTGATTTTATATACTCCCCCCAATTTAATCTCTTAGTATTGAAAATGCCTTCAATTATTTTGTAAACGCTCTCTGGATCTGACAACAGAATAAATTGAAAAGTTAGGCTTTTGTGGATTACTGTTGCTACTCCCCTGCTTGAGGATTTACATTTACATCCCATCCACAGTTTTGTCTGAATCTTCATTCTTTAAATGGATCTGCTGGAGGAAAGCTATTTGGCATTCATTTGATTTTAAGTGCCTCAAAGTTTGAATTCTCTTAGAGAGATTCATTAAGAAATATGTTCCAGGAATAAAACTTAATAGAGTTCATGAAAAATCAGTGGTTGTTAAGATGTTAATTGGTACCCAATAGTTTGACAGTCTCCAAGAGCCTCTACAGGCATACAAACCCAAAACCAAATGAAACCAAACCAAAACATACACCACCTTATCTTTAATATCCCAGACTTGCAAGATGGGAACATTCAGATCCCAATTGGTATATGTTTGAAGCCACCAAACACACATAATATGAATTAATTCGGAGTCTGTCAGAAATATACATATATTTATCAAAATACCTACATGTACCAAGATATATCCATGAATGAAAGCTATTGCTTCATAGATATTAATGGATAAGTAATAGTATAAAAATGCAAATATGCATATGATATATAAATATTCATGCCAATAAACTAATGAAATGGTAAACATAAGCTGACATGCAAACTGACTTGCAAACAAATAAATATGATTATATTATCATACATATTATAAATATATAAACATTAAGTATGAGTAGAAATATAAAAATAAATATGCAAATACCCATATACAGTGATGCATGTAGTCACAAATAACACACAAGTAAATAGTTATGAATATATTAACATCATGTACATAGTATAATCATAAACAGATGTATATCAGTGTAAATATAAGTAGAAATAAGGAAGTAATATAGATATGAATATATGGATATATTTATGTAGGCTTATCAATATATTGAAAGTAATGATTATCAAGCTACACTAAATATTTTGTCTAACAGTATTAATTGTACCCTATAGCACGATCAAATATGACAAACATATTTGTGGATGAGTTGCCTAGTTTTCTTAATCCTTTTCTTCAGGGCTTATACTCCCTATTTTCTTTTCCTTTATGAGAGGATCATGCTCTTACCCTTAGTAAGATCTGGACTCAATTCCTGTAGTGCTTGCAAGTATTCGATGGGGTATTGAAATATTTCACAGAGACTGTCAGCTTCATTATGAAGATCGTAGGATATTTAAGGCTGTATTTAATATCTGACCTCCTGAGGGCTCGTTTGATGTCATTTAATGCTGCTCTCGTCTTGCTTAAATTTACAGAGAAGTCTGGATACAAAGAAAATTTAAAAACCTTATATTGAAGAGTTCAATTTGCCAAGCAGCAGGCATGAGCTTAATTTTGTCATTAAATTTCAGCAATTTAAGATGATGGGCTTGGGGTTATTGTTGTTCTCTTTCCTTCTGGCCCCAGTCACTTGATGAACCATTTCCATTTCAAGGGGAGGCAAACTGGAATCCAATCCCAGTACCTCAGAGAGTGTGTTTTGGGGAAAGCCAATCATGGTGGTTGTTTTCTTTCCCCCTTCCAGCCCTTCAGGGACCTCTAGGAACTATAAACTATATGATCTGTTTTCAATATCTTCTGGTTTCTCCTCAAGACTGGATAGTCTTTGCCTTAAAAAAACATTCTCCATTTTAACCTCCTTCAGCTCTATGACAGTTTTCCTTGGTTTGTTATCTAAGTAGGTCAAACAAGCTTTGACTTCTCCCATATCTTTAGAGAGATCACGTATATCTTGAAATTAAAAATCAAATTTGGTAGTTAGAAAGTCCTTCACAACTGCAAAGTTATGTGTGAGAAACTGCTAGGTTTACTTTGCCTAACCTTTCTTTGGAGACTCAGGCTTGGGTTGTTTGACATTTCTATTTTTCCTAGAAGTATCCATAATAACAAAACAAAAAGGGTACCCTTCGTCAAATGCTATCCACAGCCCCAGAAACAACTCTGACATCATAATCAAAAAGGCTGACAAAGGAGCTGTTGTCATCATCATGAATAGGTCAGAATATGAACAAGAAGCTGCTAGGCAGCTCTCCAACACCACTTTCTACAAGCTATTACCCTCTGATCCCACTGAGGGTAACTAAAAGAAACTACACCATTTGCTCAAGAAACTCCCTAAAAAAGCACAAGAACAAATCCACATGGACACACCCCTGGAATCCCGACCTGGGATATTCTATCTGCTACCCAAGATCCATAAACCAGGAAATCCTGGACACCCCATCATCTCAGGCATTGGCACCCTGACAGCAGGATTGTCTGGCTATGTAGACTCCCTCCTCTGGCCCTACGCTACCAGCACCCCCAGCTATCTTCAAGACACCACTGACTTCCTGAGGAAACCACAATCCATCAGTGATCTTCCTGAAAACACCATCCTGGCCATTATGGATGTAGAAGCCCTCTACACCAATATTCCACAGAAAGATGGGTTACAAGCTGTCAGGAACAGTATCCCCGATAATGTCAAGACAAACCTGGTGGCTGAACTTTGTGACTTTGTCCTCACCCATAACTATTTCACATTTGGGGACAATGTATACCTTCAAATCAGCGGCACTGCAATGGGTACCCGCATGGCCCCACAGTATGCAAACATTTTTATGGCTGACTTAGAACAACACTTCCTCAGCTCTCGTCCCCTAATGCCCCTACTCTACTTGCGCTACATTGATGACATCTTCATCATCTGGACCCATGGAAAAGAAGCCCTTGAGGAATTCCACTATGATGTCAACAATTTCCATCCAACCATCAACCTCAGCCTGGACCAGTCCACACAAGAGATCCACTTCCTGGACACTACGGTGCTAATAAGCGATGGTCACATAAACATCGCCCTATACCGGAAACCTACTGACTGCTATTTCTACCAACATGCCTCCCTCATTGCAACTTGAGACCATTGCTACTTGTTCTGTCATCTGCCACCACTGAGAACAGCTGAGCTCCATCCTCTTTGGAACCCCCCTTCACGTAGTTGAAGGCTGCTATCAAATCCCCGCTCACTCTTCTTTTCTGCAGACTAAACAAGCCCAGTTTTCTCAGCCGCTCCTCGTAAGACATGTGCCCCAGCCCCCTGATCATTTTTGTTGCCCTCCGCTGGACTCTCCCAATTTGTCTACATCCTTTCTGTAGTGGGATGCCCAAAACTGGACGTAGTACTCCAGATGTGGCCTCACCAGTTCTGAATAGAGGGGAATAATCACTTCCCTCGATCTGCTGGCAATGCTCCTACTAATGCAGCCCAACATGCTGTTAACCTTCCTGGCAACAAGGGCATACTACTGACTCATATCCAGCTTTTCATCCACTGTAATCCCCAGGTCCTTTTCTGCAGAACTGCTGCTTAGCCAGTTGGTCCCTAGCCTGTAGCGGTGCATGGGATTCTTCCATCCTAAGTCCAGGACTCTGCACTTGTCCTTGCTGAACCTCATCAGATTTCTTTTGGACCAATCCTCCAATTTTTCTAGGTCATTCTGGACCCTATCCCTACCCTCCATCATATCTACCTCTCTCCCCAGTTTAGTGTAATCTGCATATTTGCTGAGGGTGAAATCCATCCCATCATCCAGATCATTAATGAAGACGTTAAACAAAACTGACCCCAGGACCAACTCCTGGGGCATTCCACTTTTTACCGGCTGCCAACTAGACATGGAGCCATTGATCATTACCCGTTGAGCCCGACAATCTAGCCAACTTTCTATCCACCTTATAGTTCATTCATCCAATCCATACTTAATTAACTTGCTGGCAAGAATAATGTGGGAGACCATATTAAAAGCTTTGCTAAAGTCAATATATGTCATATCCACTGCTTTCCCCATATCCGCAGTGCCAGTGATCTCATCATAGAAGGCAATCAGTCTTGCAAGTCATGTCCCTTACAAATTTGGGAACCATCGCTACCATCCTACCTCTCTTTCTAGGGTTATATACCATGCCCACCCCCATTATACAGTAGTTGAGTGTCTGGTATGAGATATTAGGCACAACCCTGAGCAAAGACTGGTGCATAAGCAACAGGTATAGCTGATGGAGGCATTTTAACACAGCAGCATCACCTTTCCTCCCCTGCTTCCTTCTTAGCACAGTGGGATTATGATTCACTGCTGGTCAACAATACAGCATGTTCCCGTCACCCATACCATGAATATCATCTTAGCAACACTTACCAGCAAGTCAGGGGTGGAGCCAAGACTCTATTCATTTTACATTCCTCCCTATTCACCTGCAGTGCTGGGGGGGAATAAACAGGGTTGCAGCATTTCCTTCCTCCTACACATTCTAATCCAAGGTCTGAGTAGCCCACTCAGGGATTTATCCCCTTTACTCAATTGCATATGTGCATATTCCAAATTTCAGATTAGCCCTCAGAGATTTGAAGTTTAATGTTTTTACAATATGACTGTATATTTTAAGGTTATCAGACTGACAGCAACTGTTTATAGATGTAATACGATCTTTGGATGTTGTCAGAGCCTGCTGTTGATCTGAAGGAGAGAGTTTATGGGTGTACTGGTTTGATGCCAGTCTGTATAGAAGAATTGTTTACAACACAGTGTTCATTCCAGGTCTTCCAAATGGTAGGTTTAGAAAAACAGAGACTTTGGATACAGAAAGTAAAAAGTATTCCAAGGACTTTCCCAGTCAAGTGAAGAATTAAACTGCTTGACTAAAAGTGGAAAGTGGAATATATTATCCTATAGTATTCCAGCGCAAATTTTAAACAGTTGTTTTAAACATGTTTTTCTTCTTCAAGAGGGAGACATTTTCTCTGCATTTCATTTACTCGGAAGTGCTACATATTTTTTTTTTTGACAAAACATGATAAATTGAACATTAAGATGATGAATTCTATCTGGCATCAAGCAACTGAAGAGTACATTCTAATTAAAATTTTCTGGAAAGACAATTGCATTATCCTTCTATTAAAGATTAATGGCCTTGATAATCCTGGTAGTTTAGTATTCCACAATAAATTATAAAGATACTTGAAAAAAAAGGAATTGATTTAAGTTCATTAACTTAAAGTAATTTCAACAAAGCAATAGCAAAACGGTGTTTACTCATTTGAATATACTGATTATATGTTATAAACTAAGGAAAGTACAAATAATAGTTTCTATAATGGGAGACATTGAAATTTAGATATGTAGGATTAGAGGAGCTTTCCTGACTCTTAATTTTTCATATCCAAATCAATACTTAGTACATTAAAGATGAAGGGCTTTACGGATGAAAACCTTTTGAACTCAATGGGATTTATGGACATATTTATAGTTAAATCTATACTTAAGTGGGCTTAACTATAAACCATACTTCAGGTTCCTGAATCAGGACCTTCATGAACACAAAATGGGCAAAAATTTGTTACCCACAATACCCAACCATTCTAAGTGGCAAATCTATGAGACACCTGGGTCATGTCACAACTTCCCCCAAAAGATATAATTTACTATCCCCAGGTCCCATACTATTATTAATCATTTCTATTATTTCATTACATTATTTATATTTTAGTAGCACTCTAAAGCTTCAGGATCAAGGCCTCATTATCCTAGGGGCTATACAGATACATAGGAAGTCCAGATCCCTGTTTTGAAGAGTTCATTCTCTTTCTGTCTTTCTCTTTTTTTCCCTTTTTTGTGTTCCTTATTTCCTGTGGGGTGTGAAAGGATCATTTGATTCTAGGAAAGAGCTGTAGTGAAATATTAATTCATCTTGTATTCTGCTAAATTACTATACCAATATATAGACATTTTGTGATGAGCAGTAACATCCCATAAAATAGTTTAAAACTAGAGCTGGACAAATTACTCATCACAAATGATTTATTCAGCTTCTTTCCCATTTATCTTGACATCTAAGCCTTAATTTGAACTCAGGTTGCCAGAAGCGAAAGGTTAGTAGGGTCCTGCACTTAGGATGGAAGAATCCAATGCACCGCTACAGACTAGGGACCGAATGGCTCGGCAGCAGTTCTGCGGAAAAGGACCTAGGGGTGACAGTGGACGAGAAGCTGGATATGAGTCAGCAGTGTGCCCTTGTTGCCAAGAAGGCCAATGGCATTTTGGGATGTATAAGTAGGGGCATAGCGAGCAGATCGAGGGACGTGATCGTTCCCCTCTATTCGACACTGGTGAGGCCTCATCTGGAGTACTGTGTCCAGTTTTGGGCCCCACACTACAGGAAGGATGTGGATAAATTGGAAAGAGTACAACGAAGGGCAACGAAAATGATTAGGGGTCTAGAGCACATGACTTATGAGGAGAGGCTGAGGGAGCTGGGATTGTTTAGTCTGCAGAAGAGAAGAATGAGGGGGGATTTGATAGCTGCTTTCAACTACCTGAAAGGGGGTTTCAAAGAGGATGGCTCTAGACTGTTCTCAATGGTAGCAGATGACAGAACGAGGAGTAATGGTCTCAAGTTGCAATGGGGGAGGTTTAGATTGGATATTAGGAAAAACTTTTTCACTAAGAGGGTGGTGAAACACTGGAATGCGTTACCTAGGGAGGTGGTAGAATCTCCTTCCTTAGAGGTTTTTAAGGTCAGGCTTGACAAAGCCCTGGCTGGGATGATTTAACTGGGACTTGGTCCTGCTTTGAGCAGGGGGTTGGACTAGATGACCTTCTGGGGTCCCTTCCAACCCTGATATTCTATGATTCTATGATTCTATGATTCTCTCCTGTGGATGCTTCTGGTGCTAAGTGCGTGCAAAACAGGGAAGAAACTGCGGAACCACCTGATCAACATCCTCTACAGCAAACAGGGAAAGATTAAGAATGAGCTCTCAAAACTGGATACTCTCATAAAGAACCAACCTTCCACACAAACTTCCTCGTGGCTGGACTTTACAAAAACTAGACAAGCCATTTACAACACACACTTTGCTTCTCTACAAAAGAAAAAGGACACTAAGCTATCTAAACTACTACATGCCACAAGGGGCCACAACAGTGGTTCCCGTAACCCACCCAGCAATATTGTTAATCTATCCAACTATACTCTTAGCCCAGCAGAAGAATCTGTCCTATCTCGGGGCCTCTCCTTTTGCCCCTCCACCCCACAAACATGATACAGTTCTGTGGTGACCTAGAATCCTATTTTCGACGTCTCCGACTCAAGGAATATTTCCAACACACCTCTGACCAACATATTAACCCACAGAGACCTTCCTACCAACACTACAAAAAGAAGGATTCTGGGTGGACTCCTCCTGAAGGTCGAAACAGCAGCCTGGATTTCTACATAGAGTGCTTCCGCCGACGTGCACGAGCTGAAATTGTGGAAAAGCAGCATCGCTTGCCCCATAACCTCAGCCATGCAGAACACAATGCCATCCACAGCCTCAGAAACAACTCTGACATCATAATCAAAAAGGCTGACAAAGGAGGTGCTGTCGTCATCATAAATAGGTCGGAGTATGAACAAGAGGCTACTAGGCAGCTCTCCAACACCACTTTCTACAAGCCATTACCCTCTGATCCCACTGAGAGTTACCAAAAGAAACTACAGCATTTGCTCAAGAAACTCCCTGAAAAAGCACAAGAACAAATCCGCACAGACACACCCCTAGAACCCTGACCTGGGGTATTCTATCTGCTACCCAAGATCCATAAACCTGGAAATCCTGGACACCCCATCATCTCAGGCATTGGCACCCTGACAGCAGGATTGTCTGGCTATGTAGACTCCCTCCTCAGGCCCTTCGTTACCAGCACTCCCAGCTATCTTCGAGACACCACTGACTTCCTGAGGAAACTACAGTCCATTGGTGATCTTCCTAAAAACACCATCCTAGCCACTATGGATGTAGAAGCCCTCTACACCAACATTCCACACAAAGATGGACTACAAGCCGTCAGGAACAGTATCCCCGATAATGTCACGGCTAACCTGGTGGCTGAACTTTGTGACTTTGTCCTCACCCAAAACTATTTCACATTTGGGGACAATGTATACCTTCAAATCAGCGGCACTGCGATGGGTAGCCGCATGGCCCCACAGTATGCCAACATTTTTATGGCTGACTTAGAACAACGTTTCCTCAGCTCTTGTCCCCTAATGCCCCTACTCCACTTGCGCTACATTGATGACATCTTTATCATCTGGACCCATGGAAAAGAAGCCCTTGAGGAATTCCACCATTATTTCAACAATTTCCATCTCACCATCAACCTCAGGCTGGACCAGTCCACACAAGAGATCCACTTCCTGGACACTATGGTGCTAATAAACGATGGTCACATAAACACCACCCTATATCGGAAACCTACTGACCGTTATTCCTACCTGCATGCCTCTAGCTTTCATCCAGATCATACCACACGATCCATTGTCTACAGCCAAGCTCTACGATATAACCGCATTTGCTCCAACCCCTCAGACAGAGACAAACACCTACAAGATCTCTATCATGCATTCCTACAACTACAATACCCAGCTGCTGAAGTGAAGAAACAGGTTGACAGAGCCAGAAGAGTACCCAGAAGTCACCTACTACAGGACAGGCCCAACAAAGAAAATAACAGAACGCCATTAGAAGGACGACCCATCACCCTCACAGATCTTGGGAGACAGGCCAGTCCTTGCTTACAGACAGCCCCCCAATCTGAAGCAAATACTCACCAGCAACCACACACCACACAACAGAACCACTAACCCAGGAACCTATCCTTGCAACAAAGCCCGTTGCCAACTCTGTCCACATATCTATTCAGGGGATACCATCAAAGGGCCTAATCACATCAGCCACACTATCAGAGGCTCCTTCACCTGCGCATCTACCAATGTGATATATGCATCATGTGCCAGCAATGCCCCTCTGCCATGTACATTGACCAAACTGGACAGTCTCTACGTAAAAAAAATGAATGGACACAAATCAGACGTCAAGAATTATAACATTCAAAAACCAGTTGGAGAACACTTCAATCTCTCTGGTCACTCGATTACAGACCTAAGAGTGGCTATCCTTCATCAAAAAAGCTTCAAAAACAGACTCCAACGAGAGACTGCTGAATTGGAATTAATTTGCAAACTGGATACAATTAATTTAGGCTTGAATAGAGACTGGGAATGGATGAGTCATTACACAAAGTAAAACTATTTCCCCATGTTATTTCTCCCCCCCACCCCACCCCACACTGTTCCTCAGATATTCTTGTTAACTGCTGGAAATAGCCTACCTTGCTTGTCACCATGAAAGGTTTTCCTCCTTTCCCCCCCCTGCTGCTGGTGATGGCTTATCTTAAGTGATCACTCTCCTTACAGTGTGTGTGATAAACCCATTGTTTCATGTTGTCTGTGTGTGTATATAAATCTCCCCTCTGTTTTTTCCACCAAATGCATCCGATGAAGTGAGCTGTAGCTCACGAAAGCTTATGCTCTAATAAATTTGTTAGTCTCTAAGGTGCCACAAGTACTCCTTTTCTTTTTGCAAAACAGGGAAAATAGAGAAAGGAGAATGGCAGCCAAGGACCATGAAGCCATAGAGGGTTTTTACTGTGTTTTCACTTGTTCATGCAGTTTTTGTTTGTGTTTTGGAAAGGCTGCATTGTAACTGATCTTTTGGTGTTATATTGGCAGCTTTTTATATAATCAAGGTTTATTGCTATCACTGCATCTCATCATACAATCAGTATTTGAAATAATAATGCTAAACACATGATCAGGACCAATTAGGAATTAATAAGCAAATACTATTCCAATATACAGTTGGGTACAACAATCCACATTTCAATCACTTCCTTATATGAATCCATACAGTGAATTATCCCTCACCCCCATTTCATAAATCATGTCATACATAAGTACATTGTATGGCAACCCACTCCTCCCCGAGCACGGAACCCCCCCACCCGCATAAGTTAACCTCATCTGCCCCAAAAGCACATTCATACATGTACTATTCCCCCTCTTCCATTGGGACATCCAAGTCCATAATATGGGAGCACAAAGCATCCCTGGTTTCTGTTGCCCAGCTGTATCCAGTTCCCGCTGTGGCACATGCACTTTCTGGCTGAGTGTGCCTATTCAGCAACACCTCACTGTCATAGATCCATTCAGGGGGAAATGGCTCACCTCTGGTTTCACAAAGCTTTTGAAGATCACAGCAAGCCACAGTAATGCAGACGGCATTGATGACACTGGCACCCAAATGAGTCTGTTAAGCATCTTCAATGTGATTTGAATCTGCCAAAAGAACATTCAGTAACCATTCTACACCTGTGATTAAACCATTCTTTGTCAGGGTCTCTGAAATCAGGGTCCAGTTTCATGAACCAAGGCTGATGGAAGCATGCAGGTTCCCCCAGAATAATGGTTGGGATAGTAACTCCATTTATGACCATGTCATTTAGTGGGAATAGTGTCCCAGCCTGGCCATGAATGTAGACTCCTGATAGGCAAAAAACACTGGGATCCTGAACTTTCCCAGTGCAGCCCATGTTGACATTCATAAATCAACTTCTGTGGTCCACTAGGGCCTGCATAACAATGAGTAAGTACCCTTTGCAAGTTATGTACTCATGTGCTTCTTGAGGAAGACAAATTATAGGCACATGAATCCTCTGGCCCAAGCACAGTTTGGAAACCCCATTCTCTCAAAGCCAGCAATTACCTCAGGAATATCTTGTGTGTCCACACCTTGGGGTAAACCACATCCCTGATTGCTTCAGACTCTTCCACCACCACTTTACCTACGGTTGACTTTCCAACACCAAACTGGTTGGCAATGAACCTGTAGTAGTCTGTGGTAGGCAGCTTCCAGATGGTGAGAACAACTTGCTTCTGGACTAGGAAGGATGGCATCAGGCTCTCTTTAAGCTAGAAGGTCTGGGTAAGCTGTTTATAAAGCTTCAGAAATATAACTATTTTTGTGCGAAAGTTCTGGACCTACTGCTGGTTATCCCAGATCTGCATGATGATTTGGTCCCACAGTCAGTGCTTGTGGCCCTGAACCAGAAGTACCGCTATATGTAGGGGGCATCAGCAGCTGTACTGAGTGTACTGAGCAGCACTGGCCAGTGCAAGTCTGCCATGCATGGCTCCTCCTCCTCCATTATAAGCTGTGCCAGATGCCTTTGGTGCATCAGTAACCACCACTAAAATGTTCATCAGCACCTCAAGGAAACTGCCTATTTCCTGACACAAGAGGAAGCAAGATAAAACTATTTAAAAAGTGTATTCTCCATGTTGCTCAGCAGGCCATGTTGGGGGGCTGTTCAAACTTCCTGGAATGCGCAGGACGAGCAAGAAAGTTTTCCCTTAAAGTTTGACCATGCATCTTGGTCAAAGGGCTAGAGCAGTCACATTTCAGGAGGACAGTAGGGAGTCTGTTATATAGTTGATTTAACTTGGATGTGTGTGAATTGCAGTGTGGATGCCAGAGCCCCAGTTTCGAGCCCTGATTAGAAAATCCCTCATGAAGGGTTAACAATCAGTGTAGATGCTCAAGCCCTGGGGATTTCTAACATGGGGTCAGCTGACTCAAGTCCCACTAACCCTGGGCTCAAACTGCAGTCTAGACATACCCTCAGGCTGTATCTACACTATGAGCTAGGGTGTGATACTCATGCTATGTTTCAGGTAGATTTGTACTCGGCATGGCTGCTACCCACGCCACTGTGGCTACACTATTATTTATGCTCACACTATCTCAGTGAGAGAGTACAAGTATATGTACATGACCAGGAGAAACAATGTTTTAGTCAGATCACATTTTAAAAAAATCAGATCTTTAATTTCATGTACCAAGAATGGTCCTAATTATGCAATGGGATCAGGTAGTGGTGTTAGTGCAATGGGACTTTAGGCAGTTGTAAGGGACGATGCTAGAGTAATATTCTGCAGGTTAGGATACTATGTATGTACAAATTAGGTACTCGGGCTCATAAACAAGTACCCAATTTAGTGTGCAATTAACCATGTTTGTATGTAAAGGCTATCCATTACCATGTTCGTTCACACATTTTCTGTGTGTAATAGTACAGACTTCTGGAAATATGTCCCTTTAAAGTGAGTTTAGAGATACCCATATCCAGCTATTGCTGATGCTTTAAATTGTTAACCATATATCCAATATAGACTAAGAAGAAGAAACATGGCTAGTTTTATAACTTGATAATGGCAAATGTTGTAGTTGTCACAACTTCACAGAAATGTATAAGTTAAATTCACCCCAAGGGTCCAAAGGGGGCCATACACCACTTATGCCCTGTTCCAAGGATTTAAGAGGTGTTGGTCCTCTGCACAGGAATTAATTTCACTCTCAGTGAAATTTAACTATAGCAATAAATGTCCTTTAAAACAATTGTTTTGATGTATGTTTTCTAGCAAAAACTATGGACAAAGTAATTGATATAAAGCCTCTGATAGAAAATCTCTCTGCCTCTTTTTGCTGCTGAAAGCAAAAGGCCATGAATTAAACACATATCAAGTATTTACATTTTAAACATATAACTTAAAGGCTTTTGAATGTTGTCATGATTATTTATACTTGACTTAGTTGTAAGGTTAACTTGATATGTGAATATAATCCCTTCACTTTCAATTCCATTAAAAGAACTTCAGAGGCCCAGTGTTTCAAAAAGTGTCATATTACTTAGAATGCTTTTATAACAGACAATATATTGAAGGTATTCACTTTTTGAAAATGCCTCGAATGTGAAAAGAGCACAACTGTAAATAATGCTTGTAATAGAACAGAAGAAAGGGAAAAAAGTGGAATACATAACTTTGGAAGTGATCATTTCAGTGCAGTGGAATGTTTTGAATTTAATCCAAATTGGTAAATATCATCCATGTTGATGATGTGCAAAATCAATCTACACTTTACATTATTTTGTTTGCAGTGATCTTCCAATATTGTGTCCACATTTGCTTTTACATCAGAAATAAATACCACATGTAAGCCCTTTTGTGTTTGGTTTTGCTCTGTTTTCAAGATTTCATTCATATATTTTCTGAAGCTCAGTCTTAGGTGTGAGTTTTAAAAAGCCATTGGGTATTTTTTTATAAAAGACTAGTTTTATACATTTGACATTAAATAAAATATATTCAGGTTATTGCTTTAAAACTCTTGTGATTAGGTCAAAAATCTGAACACAATTGTTGTTTTGTGGAATTTTGCATGAAAAGGTTGTCTCTTCTACAACATTTATTCATGTCATGTAATCCATACACATCAGTAGGACTCCTCATGTGAGTAATGACTTTTCAGGCTTGGAACTCCATTTTGTAGAATGGCTGTCAATGTAAAGTGAAGGTCCCAGCCACTAGAGATCCTAAAAAGTTAAAGTAGCTTTTGATGAAAGATAGGATGCTCAAAATTTCCAAGGGTAAATTCTAAAATATTAAATTATCATGGTGACTAATACCCATAGCAGACCAAGGATTACATCTGCTTTACTTGCAGATGAAATTCAAGATTCATTCAAATTCAGAGATATTAAGGGCAAATCACGTAGTCTGATATTATCTATAACTCTAGCAACAGAATTTCACAGGATCACCCCTGCATTGAGTCTAATACTTTGTTTTTGACTGAAGACATCACCTAAAGATACTTTTCCATCTTTTCATTATGCTTTTCAACAACACAGCTACCTACAACTGGGGTTAAGTGGTGATCCGGAAATTAGGAGGTCTAGGGCTCAATCCTTTATAATCTATGGAATAGTCAGCATGTTCTAAACTTCAAGCAAAATTTCAATAGGCAATCAAAAATTAGGATGCATAGTTGAAACTTATCTGAATTAAATGAAACAGTTAATAACTGGGGAAGAAATCTCTTGAGAACAATCTTTCTTATGAGTTTTCCAATATTTCGGTGACCATGGTCGCTGGAGGGGCTATACCGAGAATGCTCAATTGGGCAAACTGCAAAGAACAGGGCAGATGATTCCCCAAACTGGTGGTTTTCTTCTAATAATTAGATTCACCAAACCAGCAACAAAACAGTTTCTGTAATAACTTACTGATTACCCAGGAGCTAAAATACCACTCCCCTTAAGCAATCCAGCCTTGGGCTCCCACCGAGACAGCCAAGTCTAATATAGTGAGAATTACTTAAAATCTTATTCATCATATATAAAGTAATACTAATCCCCAAGAGATCAGACATATTACCCACCAGGTCAATGAATATTTTAGATCTGACCCAAATTGACGCTTACAGCTAATTCCTATTAACTAATCTAAAATGTATTTAGAAAGGAAAGAAAGAATTACTGTGGTTAAAAGATCATTATATATTCAGATATGAACAAAGTTCTTGGGGCAGTTTTACAGCAGAGATTGTGAGCTGCTGATTTTTTAAAATTCCTTCCAGAATCAGTTTAATGGGTTATACAAGGGGTAGTCAACAGGTGGACCATGGAAAAAATCCAGACCGCCAGATATGTTTGAATGGACCCTGAAATATTTTTATTTACTTATAATTACTTATATATATATATTTCCTCCAGAGTCTGGACCTTGAATATACCTTGACAAAAAATAATTGATTATGCTTGGGTTATAGTATTGGCAGTCCATGTGAAGAGATTGTTCAAAGTCTTCCATGAGAAATATCACAGATAATCCAGGACATACCTGGAGACCTCAATCTTGCAGCTTGAACTTCCCCTGATAAAGTTTAAGCAGATCTGAGATAAAAGGGATCAGGCCACGGAACTTTTTTATAGTTCCTAAGGAAGCTGAGAAGTCTCTTGTCACAGAAGAACCTCATACCGAGGAAGAACAGGTAATATACATTGTTGCTTTGAAGTAAATCTCTGTTTCCTAGGCATACATTGATAACTAGTTGCACTGATAGCATAAGACAATTAGCCATTCAAATGATTCATAGGTAGTTTACTACAGACTTCAAAAAGAAATAAAGAGAAAGATATTATTATACCACAAGTTACATCTAAATCTTAATATCCCCTTTTGATCTCTGAATCAATAGAATATAGTGATAAAATATCATAGACATGAACAGAAGTTTAGCATCTACAAGCTAATTAGATCACATTGTTAAACTTCTAACAGATATAGGTAAACACAGACAAATACAATTAATGTTTCCATCTAATTATCTAACAATACAGAAGTCTCATCTATTTAACAATGCTTTGATAACTATCTACAAAGAATGCCTCTCATTACCATTTCAGTACTTTTCTAATATAGTTATAAAGATTGATTTGGGGTCACTTAGCCTGCTGGTTGTTTAACCCTGGCTGACTCAGTGTCACAACTTCCTATCTCTGATTGGGCTGGAAGTATCATAACATTTTCTCATAGAGTTTTGAATGTCTTGTTTCCGGAACACAGTAATGAAAATAAAAATATGTTATTTTGTTGAATTTTAAAACAGCAGTTTGGGCTCAGTTTGAACGCTAGATATTGTCATCAATGGGGAATATGTCTATACAAATTATGTGTGCATGAACTCTGTGTGATATAATGAACTCTATGTTTCTGTTTCAGGCTTCAAACTCCATTTTGAATGTGCAGTCTTCTGCCTTTTCTGTGGTCTGTTTGCCTGTATGTTGGGTTGACAATTCCAAATGTTGGTGGCAAAAAAATAACAATTTTTGACTCTTAACGTACCCAGACCTTGGGAATTTATACACTCTAGACAAGACGGTTCTTACACGGGGAAACTGGTTAGCAGTGGAGAAGTCATCTTGGCAATAAAGTCACCTGACACAGGGAGCTGAAGGTGTTAAAAGGGCTAATTCTGATCTGCTCGGGAGAGAAGCATTTTCTGCAGTCCATGAGAGACCACACACCCTGTAACAGCCTGTATAAGGCAGGGGACACCCTGCCTGCCTTCATGAACCCAGATAGTTTGCCCAGGACTCACAATGGAAGAATGAGTTAGGAAGTGAGGGACATTGCAATCTCAAATGTTAATTGATTTGTGTGATCTGCCCTTTACATAAAGGTGTTAGACTGCGCAAAGTGTGTATGTTGACTGCTTCACAACTATTTTTTGCCCCTAGGAGAGTTAAACTGTAAACAGAAGCTTCACATCTTTAAGAGAGAGATGTGTTTAAGTAGCTGGGGTATTTCAGGGGTCGCCACTGGTTCTGGGGCCCTGGGCAGATAGGCTGAGACAAAGTCAGTGCTCAGGAAATATGCCAGAGAGGTCAAAGAAGGAACAAATGTTGCAGCCTGCCAAGGTTCCAGAAACTTAACACACCTCAGGAGATACAG
Source organism: Dermochelys coriacea (assembly GCF_009764565.3). NCBI lineage: Eukaryota > Metazoa > Chordata > Testudines > Dermochelyidae > Dermochelys > Dermochelys coriacea. The sequence goes on from NC_050069.1 coordinate 129,269,738, forward strand.
AGCACAGAGGTTTTGGATTTCCCACACAGCAATCCTAGTGGAAAGCTTGTGGAAAGCTGGTAGGGAGCACTTACTAGGAAATGTGATATGTAATACATTACAGATATGTTAAGGTCAGTTTTTCTTATCTCAATCAATTAATCTTTCTTCAATATAAACTTGCTGGGTTTAATTCTTCTGCAAGGGGCACATATAGAAATTAGGAGTAACTTCAGTGAAGTCAATGGAGTGACACAACTAGTAAAACTACTGTAAAATGAGAAGAAAATCAGGCAAGATTTAAGAAATCTCATAGAAACAAGCAAAAATTCTCTCTTTTTTTTTTGTCCTTTTCACAATTCCTGCTTCTACTTTCCCCAGCACATGGACTGTGATACCGAGACAAATGAATTCTGAGTTATGCAAAACAAGTATAGTACTTCTTGTGACATTTTACAGAAATTCAGACCTAGAGTATTTCTATTATAGATATTTATACTTGTTTTGAAAATAAGTAGCTACTTTTTTCCAGTGAAATGATTGAGTCATAAGTATTCTGGCTAAAGATCACATCATGTGCTTAGTATCAAAGGGGTAGCCGTGTTAGACTGTATCCACAAAAACAACTAGGAGTCCGGTGGCACCTTAAAGACTAACTGATTTATTTGGGCATAAGCTTTCATGGGTAAAAAACCTACTTCTTCAGAGTTTTTTACATACGAAAGCTTAAGCCCAACTAAATATGTTCGTCTTTAAGTGCCACCAGACTCCTTGCTGTTATTATGTGCTTGTTCACAAAGACATTATAAAAAGATAATTTATGATGGTTTTACTTTAAATGCAAAACCTTTTTGAACAGCATTTTTATCAATAATTACCAAACATTCAGGAAATGCTTCAGTCAAAACCTTGGCAGGCCAAAACAGTTATTGTTATTTATTTATATTATAGTAGAGCCTAGAAACCCCATCAATTATTACCCCATTTTGCTAGGCACAGTTCAGACATATAATGAAAAAGCTACACCTGCACCAAGAAGCATACACTCTAAGTAGTAAAGGCATTCCATTACTGGATTACCAAGGAGCTCTAAGTAGTTTTTTCTAGGGTCTATGTATCTACATGAAAGAGATACTGGAATACAGCTGAGTGAACAACACTTTTCAGTTCATTGGCAATTTGATCTGCTTTGGTCAAAAATAAAAAAAAATGGCAAATTGAAAATTTTAGAAACATATTGGTTTGGGTCAAACAAAATATTTTGTTTGACAAAATAAAAAAATATTTTGTTTTGATTACGCTTTTTTAAAAAAAAACATTGCATTTTTCAGAATAAAATTAAAATAAATTTGAAACAAAGGTATTTCAAACCAAAATGTTTCTTGTCAAAATTGGCCACTTATAATTTTTCAGAATTTTTTTTCAAAACAAACAGATGAAATTGACACAAATTTGCAAAATGTTTTGGTATCAACAAATCTGCATTTTTTGCTGAAAAAGTTGTGTGTGCAAGATTTCAACTAACTCCATTCAGCTATACTATGCCAAAAAAGGACATACCAAAAGTATTTCAGTTATGATGTAGGAAAAATACCAATTAAAAAAAAGTTTATAGTTGACCAAGGATGTTATTCCTTGGATATGTTAAGGTGCCATGACATAGTGATGCCTTCAACAAGTTTACTATATAAACTATGAAAACATAGGGACTGGTGAAAATTCTGAAACCCTTTAATGAATGGCAACTCCACTACCTTATATGTTCCGTTAAGAAAAAGAAATATTTTCATTATAGAAAATGCAAGTCAAATATAGCATATGTAGATATGTCTGGGTGTTTTCTGTTGCTCAGCCTTGCAGAATTATAGTCAAAATCATCCACTAAAACAGCCTTTGATTTTATAGACAATATACTAATCAGCAGAGAACACCATTTTTATTGTATGAATTTAGTTTACAATATTAACTCTTTCAAACATTTTACATTGCTATAAGTTGTGTTTTATTTTAACTCAGAACATTGCTTTCCTCCCCAGTTACCAGTGCACTTTCAGTATGTACTGTTTTCCTGCTCCCATCCCGCCCCCCCCCATACCCCCCAGCATATTTTTGTTCCCTCCTCCCTCTCTGGCTACAAGCCCATGGAATGGCACTGCTTATTGTCACATCAGGGGCAAATGTTGTCAAATGTTTTCAAACTTTCAAATGTTGTCTCCCACTCACAATTTGCTTTTTTCTCCACATCTACTGTGATATGACACAAATTCCACCTGAGAAACTATTTTGAAAAATGTGTATGAACATTACGCTGTGTCAAAGAAATAAAAAAAGAAAAGTCAAAATCATGGAGATTAAGTCAATGATAGTGATCTGTTCACTGAAAATTATCTAAAGAAACAAATTTCACTGTCCATTAGCCTTAGTAAGCAAAGGCAGAAGAGACACAACATATTCTCAGTAATTCCTTTCTTCTGATGGCCTTTTACAAAAGTGCTACCCCTCAGTTACATACTTCCTGATACATTGTCCCTTTTAATTTTATTTCTAGGTCAACAATAAACTGATCCCTTGCATTTTTTTAATGGAAAAGATTAGAATGAAAGAAAATTAAAGAAAATGCAAGTATTAGGCTGGGTCTTCCACTGAAATAAAGTCAACCTTAGTGTAAGAAGAGGCAAATACATTACTTTCAATGGAGTTAATCCTTACACTAAGGTTATATTTGGCCCACAGTGGCTCTACAAGAACTAAATTCAAGAATAATTAAAGATTTGGGGCATCTTGTTTTATGGGTGCGAAACCTGAGACATCTAAAGGGACCTGATTGTCAGAAAATGATGAGGCCATTTAAAAGCATCTCACATTGGGCACCCTAAAGTCAGGCACTCAAATCTGAAATTCTTGACCTAAGAATTCACAGGTTATTTTTTTTTTAAAAAGGAGGGGGGAAGATACAAAATTCTCCATTTCAGCTTCTTTATAATTTAAAGGTAAATTATTAAATCTGTGTTGCCATGAGCATACTGGGACTTCTTTTGTGCAACAAATAATAAATAATAATAATAATAATAGAAATCACAGCTGTTCAATAATTTAATCATTGATAAAGTAAAATCAACTACTGGTGCTCTAATTTTAGGTCACTTATGTTCATTGTCTCACCACATTTGAGAGAGACTTCTCATTAAGAGACCTATAACCAATGCTAAGAACAATTTGGGAAAACTGCATGTAACTATGTTTAGTCTTAGACTGGGGTATATTTTTTTAAACTGAACATATTAACAAGTCGAAGCTATTTATTCTCGAGTGCAATGTATTTCTTTTTAATCAGATCAGACACTATTTTGTTTTCCAATTCCAACAAGCTTTGCATAAGTACTGTACGTTGATGATTTATTAATCACTAGTGTGAACAAAAGAATGGAAAACAATGCATGTCTCATATTGATGCAAGAAGCAGGAAAGTTTAAAGGCTCATATCTAGGGGAGACTTGACTAGATTTGACCTCAGTTGTACCAAAATCACTCCAGGTTTACACATGAGTAACTAGATGTCAGTGGACCAGGTTGTAGGTGGTCAGGCCTAGTGGTTGGAGTGGGAGTCAGGCCTAGTGTATGGAGTTTGAAATGCCAGAGACATTGTCAGAGTCAGGAATTGGAGCTGAGGGTCAGGACTAAAGTCAAAGTCTGAATGCCAGAGCTAAGGGTTGAGGCAGAGCAAGAGTTATAGTGAAGGGTTGGAACTAAATAACCAGGAGTCAGGGAAGGCAGGAGCAGGGCTGGAACAGGATGGGAACAAGATTGGAGTGGTGGAGGAACAAAGCAGAAGCAGGGTTTAGAGAGATGAGCACAGGGAGGCAGAAAGTCCATGTATGTGTCTTTTGAGCAGCCAGTGAACTACTGATGCTCCTACATAAGAATTGGCCTGCTGGTTTACTCAGTCAATCAGGCAGAACAGTCCATTGGGCAGCCTACCTGGCTCATTAGGGCATCAGAAGAACTGAGCAGTCACAGCTGAAGGCCTTAGTCCTGATACTAGAGTAGAATTTGTCCCACTTTGGGGCCAATCCAATTTCCATTAGAGTCTTTGGAAATTTTGCCATTGACTTCAATGGAAGACTACTGAAAATGCAGACTAGTGAAAATATAAATCAATATATAACTTTATCTAGCCTGAGATGTTTGCCATCAGCCCTTAATTTAGAGGAAAGGAAAGAAATTACTTGTTTCTATAACTAGCGTCTTGGTAATATTTAATAATGGAAGACGTATCAGCAACACATCTATTTCTGTCCACCATTCTTGGGGATTTAATTTGTATCATGCTTTTGTTATTTGTTCTAAAAATGAAGTGTAGCTCCTGTCATTACCTTTGGCAAACTATTGAAGATGTTACTTACTCTATTTTTTAAATCACATTTCTCTGGGAAAGCTTTATGGCATGATTATCATAACAATGGTTCATGCGCATCTCTTCTTGAGCCTCTTTGGAGTGTTGTAGCATCCATCTTCTCTGCAGATCTCTGATATTCAGATATTTATCATTGCTAGGATTTTCGAAGGAAGACTGGATGATTTTCTTTGTTATCTTAGCACTATTCTGGATCTTTTATTGCTTTACTGCATTCCTTCTATGAAATGACATCCTAAATGGTACAATCGCCAGATTCACGTGGACAGTGCCATGATAATTTCTTTGGATTTGTTCTCTAGTACAGTGGTTCTCAACCAGGGCACGTGTACCCCTGAGAGTACTTAGAGGTCTTCCAGGAGGTACATCAACTCATCTAGATGAGTGTTTCATGGGATGGGTTTAGGGGGGTTTCAAGTGCAGGGCCAGTATTAGGGGGTGACAAACAGGCCAGTTGCCTGTGGCACCACACCAGAGGAGGCCCCGTGAAGCTAAGTTACGTGCTTCAGCCCCAGGTGGCAGGGCTCTGGCTTGAGACAAGGCTCATAAGTGAAAAACAGGCTCAGGTATCCCACTGAAATGTTAAGTATGGAATTTATATTCCAATCAATTTCTTTTATAATGATCTGGTAAAAATAAGAAAATGAGCAATTTTTCAGTAATAGTGTCCTTGTATTTTTATGTCTGGTTTTGTAAGCAAATGAGGTATAACTTGGGGTACATAAGACTAATCATACTCTTGAAAGGAGTACAGTAGTCTAGAAAGGATAAGAACCACTGTTCTAGTAAGTATACATTCTAATATCCCATTTGCTTTGCTTATAATTGCAGACTGTGAAATTGAAAAGTTTTAATGCCAGGACCATCTTTTCTCCCACACCTGTATGGAGCTGGGCAGTGCAGGGTAATGGTGGTATGTAACTCTGATAGGGATTAGCTGAGAAGGTTCATTCATTCCTGTCTAATTTACGCTGTCACTGGATTATTTGATTCTATCTTGGTCTGTTTATTATTGTATTATTAAAAGACTGTCAAATTTACCCAGAATGTTAGATGATTTTGTGTTTGTTTGTTCGTTTTGCAGACTAGTGAAAATCTAAATCAATACATAATTTAATCTAGCCTGAGATGTTTGCCATCAGTAGTGTATTTAGTAAAAATCTTTTAGATACGCAATATTATATTGCTTGCCTCACTCCTGTGACCTGCCACAATTATTTTCTCTGACTGATTTATCTTGCCCTTCTCTTTACGCATCCCTGAAGACTTGGAAGAAATTGTTGTCTTAATATTGCTCTATATGGTAGGTAATCAGTCTCACCAAAGACTTCCTATCCTTAAATCCTGTAGGGGGCTGTAAATTCCTTCCTTGATCCCTTTCTTAATTATGAAAGTCATGATGGCTTCTGTTAAGTTTCAAGGAATCTTTCACAATGTCAGGGAGGAATTAAATATCTCTGAATTGTGCACTCTCACAAATTACTAATGAAAAAGCAGCTTAGAGAAAAGTACTGCATTAAACAAAGTGAAGTTACTTTCCAGATCTTGGCTTAATATTGAATTGACACAAAGAGATCAAAGAGTCAAAGATAAAAAGAGGTGTTAAAAAAAACCTTAGTGATTTTATGTTTAATGCTTCTTGAATTTTCTTAAGAAATTGAACATTTTTGTAATACTTGTATTACCTTTTGTAAATGAAGTTAATCATGAGCAGAATTTGAAGAGAGAAAAAAGAAAAAAATATAATGATCTGAATTTCTTTCAGCTTCTTGAAGCAACAATTGACTCACTTCCTTGGTAATAAACAACAGTAAATCTTGAAGTTAGCATATTGTTATTAATTATACAACACTAGTGCCTAGAAGACCCCATCTGTTAAGCAGTATACATACGTAGTAAAAGACAGTCCCTGTCCCAAAGACCTTACAGTCTAAATACACAACACAGACAAAGAAAGTATCGCTATCTTAGATGGGGAACTAAGGCAAAAGACTTCCCAAGATCACAAAGGAATTTGTGGTAGAGCCAGGAATTTAATTCATGTCACTTGAGTCCTGGTGTCTTTAACACAAGACCAATCTCCAGAAGATGATGGCATTTAATTAATTTTTTGCAGGGCAGTGTCATGAGGTGAGGAATCAAGTTATTTATAAAATAAAGACTCCCTTTAACAAAACCTTGCAGTGTGTAGTTTGGGGAACCATCTCTCTGTGCCACCCTCTGTCTCCACCTTGTAGTGATATAATTCAAGTAATCATACATAAGTGCAGGCCACTCAGTGCTAATGTATTTGAATTATTTGTCTTTTGGTGAAAACGGCTGCTTGTTTCTCTCTCTATCATATTACCTCTCCCTGGGCGAGGTGGGGGGGGGAATCCAGGAACAAAGCTTGCATTAGATAAAAGAACAGGAAAAGAGAGAGAGAGAGAGAGAGAGAGAGAGAGAGAGAGAGAGAGAGACTAATTATTTACTGTATGGAAATTCATGACAAAAACACTGAAAAGCCATCATCCTCTGGTGGACAGTGTCACATCCTCTCACAGTCTATTTCATATTTTGAGAACTCTCCCAGCCATTTGTAAGAGATTGACACTGTGAGGACTGCTTGTGTCTAGTATTATTTATCTTAAGGGAAAGCTTTAAAACATCCCAAACTCTTCCTTTTAATATCCCCTTTGGCTGCTTTTTGTAATGTGTTCAAACTTTTCAGTCAGGCCATTTGTAGAAGGGTGACAAAATGCCACTTATGTTTAGAGGAAAACAGAGCTGTTTGGAAACAAATTGAGGCCCATTATCTCTCATTAATTGCATGGTTGAGCAATCCTGCAACACTTAAATGATGTTTATCCAAATGTGTGACTAAAATCTGTTTCCTTCAAAGCTCTCATCTGGGATTGCAGGTAATTGTCACAGGTGAAAAATGTTAGCTAATGTTTGCCCCCACACACACTTCAAGGAAGAAGAAAGGGTTCTCAAATCTCAAAGATCTTGGGTACCCAGCAAAGCACAAGGACTTCTGTGTTTGCCTCTGTACCAGATCTAGTGCCCTAAAGTAACTCTTCTGCTGAACTCCAGCAGACTCAAGGACTGAAAGAGGCAGTCTAGGGAGCAGTCCACAATGCTGACCCTGTATTTTGAAGGATGACAGGATGGAGAGGTAAAAGATTAGGCAATACCCTTACTCCAAAAATAAGTCTACTATATACAGAATTCTGAGGTTTAGAACTGAAGACAATTATAATAGTAACAGGCTCAGCTGTTCAAAACTTCAGTAATGTACCAACGATGGCCGGAAGTCCACGACTCAGAGAAGTCATGTCTTAACTGTTCCCTAGTAGGTCACCATGGATCAGCAAATCCTGGCAACTGTCTCTTACTTCTACAAGGGTGTTATTATTTGTTACTTGTTATTTCTTTGCTTATCCTCAATTCAATCCTCAATTCAAAGGGTCATCCAAACAAAGATATGTATCTTGCATGACCAACTGATTACCACAAATTACAAATAGGAAATAATCACAGAGTAGTTCACAAATACCCACAGGCCGAAAATTGCTGATCCAGACTATTCAGCAAATAGTTACGAATAGCAAATGCATCTGTAGAAATTAAGATCATTTGACAAACAGAATAACAGAATAAAAAGGCATAATTCCTCAGATAATATTTTTTTTTGCAGTTCAGCCAATTGTACAGACTATATTGTCAACTTTCAAGAGCTTAACAATAAACAACCTTAATTTACAGTAATTCTAAACTCAGATATCCTACCTACCAGTACAGCCACAGCTGATAAAAAATATAGTTTAAAATCTTCAGCAGAAGCCAAAATGATTGGCTTCTTGTCTACTATGTACTCAGATAATAGACTTATTTTTTTCTTGGTTTTGTTTGAGAAAACAAAATCTGTCAACAATCACCAAAAGCAATTAGGGAAAATGTTCCTAAACTACTGCTACTGTGTCAACTGTATGTAACACTTATGAATAGATTTGTCAGAGGCCATTACACTCCTAAATCAGCCTTATGCTTCCCCAGAGTAAACTCAGTACTTTTGTCTGCATAACAGCATTTGCTGTGACAACGTGTTCAAAAATCTCTGTATGTATACAATATGATCCAGTGCACAAGTAATTCATCAGATGTAACCATATGTCCAAGTGCTGCAGCCATGTTTCTGTTTCCACAAAGTCATTTTAACAGTTGGACAATTTGTAGAACCATCATTAGAAAAGAAAGGAAAAATATAATAATTGGACAGCACAAGCAACCCAGTGAATTTTGAATGACTCTCATAACCAACTGTTTATTCGTACAGAAAAAAAAATACTGTGAGACCCTTAGGTGCATGCACAAGCTTGCAGAATGGCAGGTGAACATAATTTTGAACCTGCCCAATCATGTTCAGCAGAAGTGCACTTTAGAATAACATAACTCTCACATAACTATTTTTATTGAAATGAAAGAACATTTATTTACTTCTTCGATTTCTTAAACAGCCCCTATATTTACTCTGTGTGTTTATAAAAAAGGTAGAAACAATTGCTACTGAACTTATGAAAGCAAATAACCATTGGTACCCAGGCCATCAATCTAATAACAATAAAGTTTGCTTGCACAATACTGATAAAACATCATTAACCTGCATACTGTTATGAGCTGTGTGAAATCATGCTATAGGTTGAGTTAAAACCTCTTTAAACAATGTATGAATGAATCCCCCATTTAAGTTACTTTTAAGAGTCAGTTGAGAAGCCACACTTAAAACAAAGCCTAATTTATAGCTGCCCAGAAAGTAGCACCAGGGTTCTAGAAACTCTCATAGCAGAGGGTTCAACTGGATAATGTGACCAGGTTGAGTGACAGCCAGAGGGCTCTGGACCCCCAGAATTAATTACAGGATTCACCCCTGATTCTTAACAGTGTGTTAACTATAACACTATAGCTGGCTGAAGTGGCAAGATTTCAGGCATTTAAAAAAAGCTTTCTGTTGGCAGGCCAGATGCCAGCTCTTGCCCAGGCTGCAGACATGAGCTGAAAATTGGCAAACTTATAGCTGGAGACTGGACCAGTTAATTGTATGTTAGGTATTAGTCTTGTAAGAATGTATTGTTGGGAATTTGTAGTTCCCAATAATAACCAAATGAGTCAGATGCCAGGCAGAATCAAGGGTTTTTGATACTTCATTCAATTCAATTCAACAAGACTTTATTCAATGTGCACAAAGGGAGAGTCCCTGGTATAAAAATCAGCCAGAGTTCATCCTGAAAGGGACTATTTTATAGCACATGGCAGTTACATAACAAGTTATGTAACACAAACCTCTAGCCAATCATATTTAATCTTTGCATATATGGATTTGTTCATCACATGCCTATACTTCTCCACTACACATGTTGAGCTCACCCCCCCTCCCTTTGACCTTTTCTAGAATGTTCCTAGGGTGGTGAGCCACAGCATGCTTCTTTATGCGTACGTACCTTCTAAATCACATTTTGTTTAAAATGAACACAAGCATACCCTTCAGTATTTAGTGTTTAGACTCTGTGAAATGATTGTAAATTGCTGTATGCATCAATCTCAGTTGTAATGTCGGTATTCCATGCTATAAGAAAATATGTAATTTTTGCTTTATAACTTTGAAAATGTTTGCTCTGAACTTGTAAACTCAGACATGGGAATTGTACCCCAAGCCCATCCAGAATTACTATCAAAATCAGATGGACTATCTAGGAACATTGCAATGCAAAGGATTGGTTAATCGCCCTATTGCACATGGGAAATGCTACTTCCAAGGAAGCTCACTCTGTGGACTTAAAAACTGACTGAATGAAATAAAACAAAGTCACAAGAATTTTTTCAATCTTTTTAGCTGTTTAGCTGTTAACTCTGACAGGGCCTGAGACTCTAAAGAGAGATATCCTGTGGGCTAGCCTCCTGGGTCCATCTTGAAAAACATTTTGAATTAACAGATCTCTACAATTCTGTCACTCTTAGGATTTACATGATAATGTGTTTATGTTATATGTTTGCTTGCTTTCACCTGTAAATAACTCTCATTCCTTCTTCCTAGTTAATAAACCTTTAGGTAGTTTGGATTGGCTAGAGGTATTATCTTTGGTATAAAATCTAGGGTATCAAATGATCTGGTATAAGTGATTAGTCTCTTGGGACTGGAAGCAGTCTAAATGTGGTGTGATATTTGGTGTAAGTGACCATTTATCACTAAGTCCAGTTTGTCTGGGTGGCAAGATAAGAGTGGAGAGTCTAAGGAGACTGTCTGTGACCCCATGGTAAAACTATTACAGTGATCCAGGAGTTCACATTTGTCACCGGCTTGGTGAAAACTAATTATAGAACATATCACCAGTTTGAGGTGTCTGCCCTGTTTTTGTCAGTGTGCCCTGAGGTGGGCACTCACAGTAGTTAAGCCACTCTAGACAGTGTGACAGAGATAAGAAAATAAATAGGTTCATTAGAATGTTTCTCTCTCATGCAGTGCCAAGCACCATGTACAATAGGACCAGATACTCCCTTTAAATGGCCATGGGAAATTTTTTTTAGTCAATTAAATTAATCTAGCTAAGACTTGGATTAGCAAAATAATTCACAAAGGAAAAAGAAATAGGGGAGGTAACAAGGTTTATGCACTGGCTTAGAGAGTAAGTGGGGGTGAATCTTTACTGAATCTAAATAGTCTTTTATTCAATTAGTCTTCCTTAGCTCAGAGGTTATAATAATGGTAACAATCTCCCATTTAATACAGAACCTTTCATCCCAAAGGATTATTGTTCACTTTAGAAGCTTAATGTCAATGCCACTTTCTACAACATTTAAGTGTTCATTTTAACTCTCCTTTCCCAGTAGTGGCCAGGCCCCACACTGCTTAACAGGGAGGTCTGATGGCGGTCACAGCACAAGGTGGTAGAAGTTATCATTCTAATTGTCTGCTAACAAGGCATTATCCAGACATGTCCTTTCAATTTGTAATTAAAGAATCAGAAATCTGCTCCTTAAAGGAAGTTAGCATGAGTATTTAAGAAATATTGAATTTCAGGGATCAAATATTAGGTTGCTTTCTGATTACTCTCCTTCCCTTCTTGCTGCCATACAATTATTATGCAAAAAAACAATATATGAACAGGGATTTAATAATAATACGTGATATTTTCAAATGAGTCTCATCCTGACCTCCATAGTGAATGCAAAATTCAGTACATGCAAATTACCTGAGTATACATATTTACTTCTGCACACAAGCACAGAATTCACAAGGATGTTAACTGGTCCCCCCCAAATAAGGCCTTTTATGTGTATGAATAATGTCATCTGCTTTCACAAGTGGTGTATAAAAACAACTGTGTAGGCAACAAACATATAGGTTACCTTTAAATAATTAGTCTGCAGAGTTCTATCCAGAAAGACTCTGGCTGGAGCTTACTGGAAAGAATTTTCCATAATTAGGAATATATGGTGGCAGCTTTATTTATGAATGGTTTGTGATGCTAGTTTCCAGTAACTACCAAGAGACATGTAGACAGAGATTCAATATGTCCACCTAGATACTATTTTAGAAAAAAAGAAAATATTTTCCTATACTCCCCTTTCCCACTCTGGGTCACACCTGAGGATTCAGTGCCCATATCTAAATAGCAGGCGAGGCACTAGTTGTCTCTACAAATTGGAAGATGGAGAAAGGGATCTTCCTCAAAGAGCAGACCAACTATGGAGCTACTTTCAAAATGGCATGGAGTCACTCCTACACCTTCCTTAGTGGCCCTAAATGGCCTCAAAATATCCCCACTGAACAGTGCGATGACTACAGGAGCTGAGCAGCAGAGGACCTCAGGCCTCACTCTGATCTGCACCATTCTGCACTATCATAAGACCCTACAGACCTGGAGTCTGAACTATACAAGGTGGTGCACATCCCAGGAGTGCTGTTTTTCTGCATTGGAGCTGCACCAGATTTATTTCCAGAGGAACCTTCATGGCAGAGGATAGGCCTGGATTTGCCCCTAAATATAAAGCAGAATCTTTGACAAGACAAAACCAACCAACCAACCAACCAAAAACACATGCCACTAGAAGACCACAGAAAATAAGAGTGGGACAGAGGAAATTGAAGAATGAATTCTATGCAAGAAATTCTGTTTTTGGTTCAGATTTGATCAGGTGAAACAAAGGGAGCATAATCCACCTCCAAATTCCCCACTGGAGACTTCCCTTGAATGAGCTAATCCCTAGCAAGGATATAGTCAGCAGAGCTGGATCCTACATCTCCCTCCCTCCAATCTCCAATACAGATGTGCATATTAGGGTTGGAAATGGATGGGGCCACTGCTTGAGGCTATTCTAACAGAGCACAGAGACATCCAGCTCCTCTATCCTGCTGTATCCAGCAGGAACTGGCCTTAGCAAAGAGCCTGGCGCTATGGGTGTAACAACCAGAATGGCTAAAATAAGCTCTAAATGGCCACTTAAAAATCAAAATGAAATCTACATTAGAAATATGAAAAAAGTCACTTACCTTTCCATCTGCTCTTTTAGTTTTAATTTTCACATGCACCTGAACTTCCTCATTCCACCCAGGCTAATAAAGGAAATGCTGAAATGAGAAGGCTCTTTTTGCATTCATTCCCCTCGTCCTGAAGCAGGAGATTCTAGAAACCTTGAAAGAAAGACTGGTCTCAGAAAATTTCCACACTCATGGGGTTTGACTTGTTGTGCTTCAGATAGGCATCAACACTTCAGGAGGCTTGCCCTAAACCTTTGATTCTTTACATGTTAAAAATATCACTAGAAAATTCTGCTTGCTATGACATTTTTATAAGCTAAATTATAGTATGCCCATGCAATCAGCAGCATTCAAAATCAAAATGAGAATAAAATTAGAAATGGTTGGAAGAAACTCTCCAAATTCTAATTAAATTTACATTATAATAAAGTGGGTTTTGTTTTGTTTTTCCAGACCCTATTACTATCACTGGACAGACCTACTGAGAAACAAGTTTCCTGAAGAAAGGAATCAATTAGACCAGTGGTTTTTAACCTTTTTTCATTTGTTGACCTCTAAAAATGTTGAATGCAGGTGTACACCACATTGGAAATCTTAGACATAGTCTGCGGACTCCCAAGAGTCTGGAGACCACAGGTTGAAAAACGTTGGATTAGACCCTTGCCTCTGGTTGGCATTCTTCAATCCTTTATTAAAAGGAATTCTCAAATCAAACAAAAGCTCCTTTCATCCAGATTTGTGCCCACAGACACAAATTAAAATGCAGGTACTCCTTCCCAAGTGGCAGAGCTTTCAAGGTATGAAGGAAGAGGCTGTGACGGGGTGTACCAACCACGTCCTGGACCAATGGAGCCAGACCAATAGCTGTCTGCCCAGGAAGCTATGCCCTCTTGGCCTTGCAACGCATGCTCCAGGTGGAAGGGAGAGATAAAAAGCGGCAGCCCAGCTCAGTCTAGGCTGGTTGATGAAGAGGAAGGATGTGTGCTGCAGGCTCCTGCAAAGGCACCTGTGACTCTCCAAGCAGTGGGACCTGTGGACTGGACTATGCTGTGGACAACCCGGAGACTGACTGGGATGCCAAGTCTCTGCCAGCCGGGGAAATGCCCAAGATTCACCTTACAGTAGGAAGTGACTCGGGGAATGTAGTAGACGCCAGTTCTCAAACCCTTAATGGTGAATTTCCTGGCTTCACAGGGCCCATGGTTGGAACCTCGCAGAGGGGTTCTACTGTTTGTTTGCTCTTCCTTGCCCATGGGCTACAGACAGACTGTTTGTTCTGCCCAGAGAGTCAGAACCCCCCAGTTGCTGATGCCTGCCCCAGCCAGGAGGTTCAGTGACCATAGCCTGTTTTTTGATCTGCGCCTAGGGGCTGAGGAGCGATAGCTTGCTCGGCCCCACTGGGGACCTTGAGTCTTCCTTGTTGCAATTACCTGATCACACAGGGAGTCCCGACAACTATGTGACAGGATGTACCAACCCCACACTGTGCCAACAGGAGCAGCAATATTCAACATGGTGGGAGGGGAGAGACAGACAACCATTTTATACTTTGTACAGCCCCATATTAAAAATTAAAAATATAAATAAAACTGTATCTTTTGCAAACCTGTTTTACCTGAATCTTTTTTGTAAAATAATCGAGGAAAAAGCTCATATTAATGTATCATCCACTCAAGTTTTTTCACATAACATTATTGTATATCAGACTTCTGTCTATGTCTCTTTTTTATCAATGTTTCTTAACAAGGTACTACTCAACTAATTTACATTTTTCCTTTTATAGGGCATAAGCCTCTTCCTTGAACCAGTTAGAATCTGAACCAATAGAAATCACCACTAGCGTTTTTTTAAAAGCACCAGAAATGTTGTAAATGTTTCACAGGAGAAAGAAAAAAACATTCTTTATTAAAAGATTTGTAATCTATGGGCATGATTATGAAAAAAAATTGACACAAGTTTACTTAACTCATTCCATTAAAACACACATTTTCTATTGTGACATTTTAAACTCATTTTTGTGTGTGGGTATACCACAGCTGCAAGCTCAAATTGAGTTGGTATATAAAGTGTGCACAACAGAAGCCATTCTCTGGCAGAACTTATGAAGACCACCAAAGAAAGGAACTTCTTAATGCATTAGAGTCTGAATGTATCTGAATCAATATGCCTGCAGCTGAAGGACATGGCAGGGAAAAAATGAATGAGTGGTAATGAGAAATAGATATTATTTTTCTAAAGTGAAATGTAAACATTGTAAAAAGCCATTAACTAGCATAATGGGAAGGATTGTACTCTTCTGAAAAAGTGGTAGAAATCAGTTTCTTTAGCTACTGAAATGAACTTTTATTTATTATACAGTGATGATAATAGTACTGCAGATCCAGTTGAACAAAGTCTGACTTGATTTAATTAAACAGAGAACTGGAAACACAGAACCACAGAAATGTAGGGCTAGAAGGACCTCAAGAGGTCTAGTCCAACCCCCAGTGCTGAAGCAGGATGGAATGTATTTAGACCATCCCTGACATGTGTTTGTCTGACTTAGTCTTTAAAAAGTCCAATGATTGTGATTCCACAACTGCTCTTGAAAGCTTGTTCTACAGATTAACTATTCTTAGAGTTTGAAAGCTTTTCCTAATTTCATGATCACGTTTACCCAAATTGCCTTTCACCTTCAGATTCACAACCAATTCCTCCCTATTAGTCAGCATGGCTGTTCCTCAGGTTACCTCCTCCTTGTTCAGAAACAAAAGGTTTTTCTCAATACATTCCAATAACTTACTGGACATTTTGTATTTTACTGTATTACTTTTCCAACAGATATCTTGATAGTTAAAGTCTCCCATTACTACCAGGACTTGTGATTTTACGACCATATCTTGTATTTTGGATATTTGGTTATTTGTTCTAGAAATTCCTCATCTACCTCCTCCTCCTCCTCCTGATTTGTTGGTCTATAGTAAACCCCTACCATGACATCACCCCTGGAGTTATTTTTATACATGTTATTTTCACCCAGAAACGTGTAACCTCTCACCTCCTTCTTGACCTCAGAACAAAATATATCTATATCTATCTATATTCTTGATGTCTAATGCAAAACTTCCTTCCTTTTTGCCTTGCCTGATCTTCCTAAACAAGCTATATCCATCTCTACCAATATCCTAATCATGAGCTTTATCTCACCAAGTCTCTGTGATGCCAACTACGTTATAATTTATTTTACGGACTAAGACAATTTATTCCCCATGCTTCTTGTACTTGTGAACAGACATCTAAAATGTTGAGCAGGTTCCCCACTGTTATACCTATAATACTATTGTAATTGTCCATTCCCCACTCATACGCATGCGCACACACACACACACACACACACACTTTAGCCTTCTGTTAAGGTCATCTTTCTTTATACCTGCCTGTGGGCTTTTGTCATATACCCCCTTTGCACCTAGTTTAAAGCCCTTCGCAGTAGGTTGGTGAGCTGGTACATGAAGATATTTTCCCCCTTCTTGGTCAGGTAGATCCCATCTCTCCTTCCAGGTACAGCTCCCATGGTCAAGAAAGCCAAAGCCTTCCCATCAACATCATCTGTATAGCCATGCATTCGTCTCCAGGATTTTCCTGTCCCGGCTTGGGCCCTTGCCCTCACCCTGGAGAATGGAAAAAAGCATAACTTGTGCCTCCAACTTCTTCACCCTTTTTCCCAAAGTCCTGTAATCCCCGTTCATTTTTCTTGGGGGTCATATGCAGCAGTATCATTAGCACCCATATGCATAAGCCACATGGGATAGTGATCACAGGGACAGACAAGCCTTGACAACCTTTCTGTAATGTCTTGAATGCAAGCTCCAGGCAGACAGCACACCTCCTAGGACATTATGTCAGGTTGGCAGATTGATATCTCTGCCCCCCTCAGAAAGGCATCCCTAACTACCATCCACCCTACATCCCTTTTTCTTGGGTGTGATGGCCATCACCTTCCCTTGGGAAAAGGTGGCTTCTCCTCCTCAGCAGTTGCGGTCTGCTCCTTTTGTCCTGTTGCCAATACAGTATACTGGTTCTTGACCTCAATGGACAGGGGACCTGGGTCAGAGTTGGAGCACTGTCTACTGCCTAACGTGACTAGCAGCCTGTTTCCTCCTCACAGAGCAGCTAGTTCTCGTTCCTCCTCTGGTGCCTCTGTAGTTATCTAGCATCCTCCATCTTAAATGTCTCCATGTGCATATTGCTAATGCAGTCATACTGATGTGAAAAGTGTACTTAGGAGCCGTACTTAGGAACTTTTGCCATTATGTAAGGCAACTGAGTCACGTAACAGAGGGCAAAATTACTAGTGTTCTCCATTACAGCACAAAACACAGTATAGAATTCTACTTGTTTTTAGCCCTCATGAAAGGAGCTAGATTGAGCACTTTAGACACTGAAATTCTCAATTTATATGTAGGGGCAGTGCAAGCTCCTTCACATTGACCTGCCCATGTATTTCAGTCACCTAGAGGGGCTACTTTTGAAACTGAATGGAGGAATTCAGTCTTAATGTCATGATATGCTTGTTCTCCTTGATGAGAATCCCAACAATCACATGAAGTATTTACTTCAGTGGTGGTTTCTGAGATGTGAAACCTGTCCATTAGGGAATGGACTATAAAACCACCAAATTAATTTTACTCAAGCTATTAGCCAGATGGTGACTACGTGCATTCAGTATTAACCTGGGCTCTCATCCTACTAATGGGATTGAACGTGAGGGCAGAGGTCCATAGAGGTGAATTCCTCAGTAGGATTGTTGCCCTGAGGTGGATTTGAATTGGCAGACTTCAGAAGAAAACTAAGCTGTATGTCCCATTTCCAGTCCGCTAAGCCAAATAAAAACACCAAAACTTTCAGAAGGATGCATACTTAATGTAAGTTATTATCAATAATCTTTTTGGAGAAAGTTGATAACTGTTAATTAAATATGATATTATATTTATTACTTTTCTGGAAGAGTTTAATTACTCGTTCAGACCAGATCCTCATAAAGACAATCTAGTTTTTTTCCATTTTTGGGGGGAGGGAAAAGACAATACAGTCCCCAATTTGTTCTTAACTTTCCTTTGTCAAATTTAACTTTTCATTCTGACATTGATGCATTGTTATTTTGTAGGGATAAGACCTTTTTTTAAAATCAACAGTAGTCTAAAATTAGCAAATTTAATCTTCAAGTTGTGCAGTACCCATGTAAGGCAGAGAATTGAGAATAAGAGTCATACTGTTCTTACAGCCCAGCTTCTCTTGGTGAAATGATCCAAACAGCTCATATTATTGACATTTCACATTAGATGATACCAATGCCAAAAGGATACATAATATGCTTAGTATTCTCTGAAGAGGACGGAGGGTAGATATTTTGTGTGTGTGTGTGTGTGTGTGTGTGAAGAAAATGTAATCACATCTGAATTTTCACTGCCTGACAAATTACCTGTGCTACATCTTATATCTCTATTCAATTAAACAAATATTCTGTTGGTCTAGCATTATTTAACCATGATTAAACCCATTTTAAATGAAATTATGTTTTTCCCCCATAAAAGATTCTTCTAGGAAGTGCAGTATTTTTTCAGCTTTCTACTTTCATTTAGTCCTCATTTGTGCCAAAGGAGCCAAGTCTGATTGTAACCTTGACCAAATTAGTAAATGAGAACCATTCAGAAGAAAAAGTTTAATCTTGAGGGGTAAAAGATTTATATTAAGATGCTGTCAGCATGTAATGTAATAGAAAGAAAAGTAATTCCATGGTGCTGGAAATGAATACCATGCTTTAAATCTTTTGCAAAATGTGCTACATATTTCTGAAGATGGATATTCACAAACTAATGGAGTTGTGCCAGTTTTTTGTCTACAGTAAGAATTTCAGTCCCACTTTGAGTACATTGGGACACCAAGATAAGAGCTTTTATGACCTGGTCTTTTGGTTTCAGGTTAGATACCACACATTTATCTTTTTCTCAGTATTCTAGTGGATTCAACTGCATGACCTCTGCTATGAAATGACGTTAGTAACACTATAGTTATCAATATGACTCTCTAAGGGAAGGTAACCCTTTTTTTAAAAAAGTAATCAAAAGTCTGGATGCTTCTTTGCAGCTGATCCAGAATCTGCAAATTGGGTCTTGAACTCTCCCAAGATTAAGCTTCCTTGGAAAATTTTAAATACAGTTCACATTCAAATATCCATCCTTCTGTGCCCATAATAAATTAATCTAATTTTTAAAAAAGTATAGTCCACAATCACCTTTCATTGGGTCTCCTGATACGATTACAACATTGTCCCTTGATACCAACATTCCTTGTAACACTCCATCATGTAACCTCTTCTTGTGGATTACCTGCAATTCATGCACTCTGACTGGAGTACATAAAGTAATACATAGTACTAGAAGAGTTGCATTTCTATGGCTGAAAAAATCCCTGACTGATACCGTCCAAATACCAACTTCCCATATCCCACACCAGCTTCCTCCAAAATATTATGATGAAATTTCACATACTCATTTCATGGTAACATTTTGCTGGAAATTTCAGTGAAAATTAGAAAAGGAATCTTAAAATTACTGTGTTTTGAAAAAAAATATCTGAGGTTGAAATTTGTCTAACTTTTTGGCTCATAATATATCCAAAATGACTTGGTATAGAAAATACAAATGTATTGGGTTGTATAGGCCATTCTGAAATGTACCCTTTACTTTGGAGAGTTTGTTTGTTTGTTTGTTAGGGGTGGGGAGGGTGGGGGTGGGAAAGGATGAGATACAGGTGGGGAAGTTACAGAGATACATTGTGATACCCCCTTCCATAAGATAGGCATAGAAGGGCTAGTTAAGGCTCATTACAGCAGTTTCATTGGAAGAAGCCATTAAAATACTGAAGAAGGGGCTCTGAGGGGACAAGGAAGAGCTTACACAGAAAGGAGGAAGAGGGAAACTAAAATAGTATACACTGCTAAATAGAGACTGTTTAAATGAAGAGTTCCCCTCTTCCTCCCCCATCTTCCTCCCACCTCCCCCCGCCACCCTCCGCTCAGTTGTTAACTCTCCCAGTTTGGCCAGGAGACCGATGGGTTTGAAACACTCATCCCAGCTACTTCTAGTCTTGTCCACAGTCCTATGCTGTTGGAGGAGGCAGTGAGGTTTTCTCTGCAGCATCTCTTCCTAGTCATCTCTTTTCCTTCCTTATAGTGCCCATCTTTAAAAAAAGGGATGAAGGAGAACCCGGGGAACTACAGCCTCACCTCAGTACTTGGAAAAATCATGGAGCAGGTCCTCAAGGAAACCATTTTGAAGCACTTAGAGGACGGGAAGGTGATCAGGAACAGTCAACATGGATTCACCAAGGGCAAGTAATTCCTGACTGCCTTCTATGATGAGATAACTGGCATTGTGGATATGGGCGAAGCAGTGGACATGATATATCTTGACTTTAGCAAAGCTTTTGATATGGTCTCCCACAGTACTCTTGCCAGCAAGTTAAAAAAGTACGGATTGGATGAATGGACTATAAGGTGGATTGAAAGTTGGCTAGATTGTCGGGCTCAACAGGTAGTGATCCACAATGGCTCGGTCTAGTTGGCAGCTGGTATCAAGCAGAGTAACGCAGTGGTCGGTCGTGGGGCAATTTTTGTTCAACACCTTTATTAATGATCTGGATGATGGGATGGATTGCACCCTCAGCAAGTTCACAGATGACACTAAGATGGGGGGAGAGATAGATATGCTGGAAGGTAGGAAGCATAGAATCATAGAATCATAGAATCAGGGATGGAAGGGACCCCAGAAGGTCATCGAGTCCAACCCCCTGCTCAAAGCAGGACCAAGTCCCAGTTAAATCATCCTAGCCAGGGCTTTGTCAAGCCTGACCTTAAAAACCTCTAAGGAAGGAGATTCTACCACCTCCCTTGGTAACGCATTCCAGTGTTTCACCACCCTCTTAGTGAAAAAGTTTTTCCTAATATCCAATCTAAACCTCCCCCATTGCAACTTGAGACCATTACTCCTCGTTCTGTCATCTGCTACCATTGAGAACAGTCTAGAGCCATCCTCTTTGAAACCCCCTTTCAGGTAGTTGAAAGCAGCTATCAAATCCCCCCTCATTCTTCTCTTCTGCAGACTAAACAATCCCAGCTCCCTCAGCCTCTCCTCATAAGTCATGTGCTCTAGACCCCTAATCATTTTTGTTGCCCTTCGCTGTACTCTTTCCAATTTATCCACATCCTTCTTGTAGTGTGGGGCCCAAAACTGGACACAGTACTCCAGATGAGGCCTCACCAGTGTCGAATAGAGGGGAACGATCACGTCCCTCGATCTGCTCGCTATGCCCAGGAGAGCTGGCTGTATTTCAAGGAATCCCTGTTGAGGTTACAGGGACAAACCATCCCGATGAGTCGAAAGAATAGTAAATATGGCAGGCGACCAGCTTGGCTTAATGGTGAAATCTTAGCGGATCTTAAACATAAAAAAGAAGCTTACAAGAAGTGGAAGGTTGGACATATGACCAGGGAAGAGTATAAAAATATTGCTCGGGCATGTAGGAAAGATATCAGGAGGGCCAAATCGCACCTGGAGCTGCAGCTAGCAAGAGATGTCAAGAGTAACAAGAAGGGTTTCTTCAGGTATGTTGGCAACAAGAAGAAAGCCAAGGAAAGTGTGGGCCCCTTACTGAATGAGGGAGGCAAGCTAGTGACAGAGGATGTGGAAAAAGCTAATGTACTCAATGCTTTTTTTCCCTCTGTTTTCACTAACAAGGTCAGCTCCCAGACTGCTGTGCTGGGCATCACAAAATGGGGAAGAGATGGCCAGCCCTCTGTAGAGATAGAGGTGGTTAGGGACTATTTAGAAAAGCTGGACGTGCACAAGTCCATGGGGCCGGACGAATTGCATCCGAGAGTGCTGAGGGAATTGGCGGCTGTGATTGCAGAGCCCTTGGCCATTATCTTTGAAAACTCGTGGCGAACGGGGGAAGTCCCGGATGACTGGAAAAAGGCTAATGTAGTGCCCATCTTTAAAAAAGGGAAGAAGGAGGATCCTGGGAACTACAGGCCGGTCAGCCTCACCTCAGTCCCTGGAAAAATCATGGAGCAGGTCCTCAAAGAATCAATCCTGAAGCACTTAGAGGAGAGGAAAGTGATCAGGAACAGTCAGCATGGATTCACCAAGGGAAGGTCATGCCTGACTAATCTAATCGCCTTTTATGATGAGATTACTGGTTCTGTGGATGAAGGGAAAGCAGTGGATGTACTGTTTCTTGACTTTAGCAAAGCTTTTGACACGGTCTCCCACAGCATTCTTGTCAGCAAGTTAAGGAAGTATGGGCTGGATGAATGCACTATAAGGTGGGTAGAAAGCTGGCTAGATTGTCGGGCTCAACGGGTAGTGATCAATGGCTCCATGTCTAGTTGGCAGCCGGTGTCAAGTGGAGTGCCCCAGGGGTCGGTCCTGGGGCCCGTTTTGTTCAATATCTTCATAAATGATCTGGAGGATGGTGTGGATTGCACTCTCAGCAAATTTGCAGATGATACTAAACTGGGAGGAGTGGTAGATACGCTGGAGGGGAGGGATAGGATACAGAAGGACCTAGACAAATTGGAAGATTGGGCCAAAAGAAATCTAATGAGGTTCAATAAGGATAAGTGCAGGGTCCTGCACTTAGGATGGAAGAATCCAATGCACCGCTACAGACTAGGGACCGAATGGCTCGGCAGCAGTTCTGCGGAAAAGGACCTAGGGGTGACAGTGGACGAGAAGCTGGATATGAGTCAGCAGTGTGCCCTTGTTGCCAAGAAGGCCAATGGCATTTTGGGATGTATAAGTAAGGGCATAAGCAGGTCCCAAGTGACCTAGATAAATTGGAGGACTGGGCCAAAAGAAATCTGATGAGGTTCAACAAGGACCTGGGGATTACAGTGGATGAGAAGCTGGATGAGTCAGCAGTGTGCCCTTGTTGCCAAGAAGGCTAACGGCATATTAGGCTGCATTAGTAGGAGAATTGACAGCAGATTGAGGGAAGTGATTATTCCCCTCTATTTGGCACTAGTGAGGACACATTTGGAGTATTCTGTCCAGTTTTGTGCCCCCCACTACAGAAAGGATGTGAACAAATTGGGAGAGTCCAACAGAGGGCAACAAAATGATCAGGGGGCTGGGGCACATGATTTACGAGCAGAGGCTGAGGGAACTGGGCTTGTTTTGTTTGCAGAAGAAAAGAGTGATAGCAGCTTTCAATTACCTGAAGGGGGGTTCCAAAGAGGATGTTGCTCAGCTTTTCTCAGTGGTGGCAGATGACAGAACAAGAAGCAATGGTCTCAAGTTGCAGTGGGGGAGGTCTAGGTTGGCTTTTAGGAAACACTATTTCACTATGAGGGTGGGGAAGTACTGCAATGGGTTACCTAGGGAGGTGGTGGAATCTCCATCCTTAGAGGTTTTTAAGGCCCATCTTGACAAAGCCTTGGCTGGGATGATTTAGTTGGTCTTAGTCCTGCTTTGAGCAGGGGGTTGGACTAGATGACCTCCTGAGGTCTCTTCCAACCCTAATCTTCTATGATTCTATGATTTGTGCTGAACTCCCTGCTGGGTACCAGATAGGATTGGAAAACACCAACTTCCAACTTGGATGGGCAGATTAAATGCCAAAATCACTGCTGGGGCATTCTCAGTGAACTAAGCACAGGGCCAGAAGACTGAAGATGTAACAGGTCCTCCAAGATGTCCTGGATACCAGACAATTTTGGATGAACTCCCTGGGCTAACAACCATATCGACAACTGCTTCCAGTTGGCCGAATAGGTTCCCCTGGTGAAGGAAGCCCTACTATTGAGCAAGACTTGTTGATCAAACATTGTTTCTCCTCTTCCTCCTTGTCTAACCATCCAGCATCCACAGTGTGAGATGTAGGGAGCTCAGTGCTTGATGAAAAATCTAACTGTGATGCTGATTCAGGAGATTGCAGTGAAGAGAAAGGGATATGGGAGGCCAAACCAGTAACACAAAGAGGTTGGAGAACCAGCATTGACTAGGTCACATTGGAAAAATAAGAATGTGCCTGGCCTGGTACAATTTTGGCTTGAGAAAGACCTGTGAGATTATCAGAATTGAAGGAAAATCAAACAGGAGTGCCAATTCCCAGATCAGGTGAAAAGCATTGGTCAAGGACCCCAGACTGAGAACCACTCAGGAATGAAACAGCTGGCATTTTCTGTTATTTCTCATGATGAACAGGTCATTTGTCAGTATTCCCCAAACAGCAAAAATGGACCACTTAATGCTAAACTTCAGAAACCACCATGATTCAGGGGAAAATTTCTGCTAAGATGATCTCCCAGGTGCTTCTGGATCCCAGGTAAGTAATGGTCCACAGTGGCCTGATGCAATACTGAACAGCACGTTGGAGTGTGCCCCCCACCCTCTGTTCATGTAATGCATCATTGGATAAGGATTTGCACTGCTGAAACCCTGATGTAATCCTGAAGTGCCTGACAGGCACTGCAGATGTCATGAAGCTCCAGCACACTGATATGCAGAGAAACTTCGTGTTCTGACCACAGGCCTTGAACTTTCAGCAATCCCAGATGCACTCCTCAATCTGTTAAAGAGGCATCCCAATGACAATAGGCCTGGCAATAGTGGGGACTGAACAAAGGGAATACCCTTGCAAACACTGCCCTGAACCATCCAACACCATAAGCAATCCCAGGATTGGCAGAAGAAATCGGACCAGTCTGTCCAAGGGATGACAATTTGGATGATAGACTGACCTCAGCCACATGTGAAGAGGGCATAAGCACAGACAGCATATTGGACTTTATGCATGCATGCAACCATATGGCCGAGCAATCTCAAGCATACTGGGATTGTAGTTGGAAGTTGAGACTTCATCTCCAGACATAGGTGGTGAATTACCTGGAATCACTCCATCAGTAGAAATGCTCATGAAGTAATGGAGTCTAGCTGGGCACCAATGAACTTGGACCTAATAATGACTTTCCACAGTTTAGGATGAGACCTAGATGATTGAGTAGGCATAGTGTGAAGTGGATATGACAAAAGACTTCTTCTCTGGACTTTCAGTAACCAATCATCCATATACAGGAAAAATATGAACTCTCCTCTTCCTGAAGTATACTATTACCACAATCATACACTTGTTAAAAACCAGGGAAGTCAAAGACAGGCCAAAAGACAGCTCATTGTACTGGTAGTGCTGGCCAGACATGACAAACCTGAGGAACCTCCTGTGACTTGGAAGGATTGTTATGTGGAAATAAGAGTCCTGAAAGACCAGGGCAGCAGACCAGTCATTGTAATTTAAGGCACGGATGATAGTTGTCATCCAGAATCTCACATATCTAGCATATTTGTTAAGACTGATGTAGTCAAGGACAGTTCTCATCCCTCCCTTGGGCTTGGGAACCAGGAAATACCGAAAGTAGAACTCCTGTCCCCAATGAGGCAGAGGGAATTTTTCTGCAGCCCCAAGAGTCAGTAGAGAATGAACCTGCTCAAAGAGCAATGTCTTGTGGTGTGAGGGGGTCCCTGAAGAGAGACAAGTAAAGGTAGGGGACGAGAGATAGAGAGGAAAAGTATGGCATAACCCCATCAAAATAGGAGCTGGCTGGAGCTGGCTTTCTTAAACCTAGAAATAGAGGACCTTCTCCTCTGGGATCTGTGGCCCTTATGGGAAGGAAGGACTATCCCAAAAAATGTGTGGGTGGTATTGCTGCTGTTGCTACTGACCGCTGTAGTGGAGTCTCTTCACAGCTGTGGTGTATAGTCCCAAAATATGTAAAGTAGCTCAGGAGTATTTAAAAGAGTGCAGGGTTTCTTAATTTTTTTTATGAAAACAAAACCCAGACATCAGACCGTAAGTCCTCAATGGTCTGTTGCACAACAAGTGCAATGCCTGAATTCTGGAGCCCTGAGGCCCACCTCATGGTCAGAGCTGATGCCATAATTCTGGCCCCAATATTTGCCACATCCAGAGCTGACTGCAATGAGGTCTTGGCCACCACACAAACTTCCACAATGAATCCTACATATTCTTCTCTGGAAGGTTCTGGCAACATGTCTGTGAACTTAGGCATGGCTGCCCAATTCACAAAGTCATACCTAAAAAGCGATGTCTACTGGTTCACAATGCACATTTGCAGAGAAGTGGAGGTATAAATCTCTCTCTCAATTAAGTCCATCCTTTTGGACTCTTTGTCCTCAGGGGTGGACCTGTACTTTCCCTGCCATCCCTCACTTAACAAAGGGAAGATTTTTTCCAATAACTCAGGGAGGTGCTAAAGAGTTTTATGTCCATGCTGCTGATTCTACATCATTTTTCTTAGTCTTTTTTCTCTTCTTTTCATCTTCTGAGAGGATGATAGCCTAAAATTCTCCAGGAGCCTTCTGGTACCTTGAAGCATGTCAACCCCCATGGCCTCAGCTTATTGGGAGAATTGTCTCTAACAAAATTCTCATCATATCAGTAGTGATGGCCCTGGCTGAAGCAAGCCTTAGCCATCTGTTTCTTGGTGATATTTTTGGATCAGGCTGAAAAAAGTTCTAGTTTGGATTATCTACCTTAAGCTAAGGTGCCGGAAAGCTCTGCACAGAGATGGATGTGCTTTAAAGTGGCAGGATACTGTATTTTGTTTGGTTACACATTTATAGAAAACAAGGGTTAAACTGTTTTTCATAAGAGCAGATGTTTACCTGATGTAAATTGCCATAGCTCCATTAATTTCAGTTGAACTATGGTAATTTAAATCATGTGAGTATCTGCCCCATTGATCTGCTGTGGAGTGCACAAATGCGTGGGTGGGTCTGTGTGTATGAGAGATTGAGATAGGCAGAGGAAGAAGAGGTGGATTGGAGGTAAGGGAGGGGAGGATTGCATGATGGGGTGTATAAAGAGGTAGTTCTTTGCTAAGTAGGATGGAGTAAAACTCATGTTTTGATGTATCAATGCCTTAAAGTTTCAGTGTGGATAAAATTCTCCCTTCTAAAGGTTTCTTACTATATCCAAGCAATTTTGTTTACCCCTAGTTAATTGATATTTGCCAGGAACAAGTTAAATTGATCTCTAAGATTATACTAGACCCCTTGAATCATGATCAAATTCTGAGCTGAACAAAGAACAATTTTAATAAAAGTAAATTTTTCATAGAAGATTGATAATGAACAAATCATATTTAGACTTTTTTCTTCAATAACAAGACAAACGAATCAGAAATATGCAATCTGTAAGATTACTTGATGGATGTAGCACTAAATTGTAAACAGGTAAATTATATTGGGTGCTGTTTTCTTGAATGTATCTAATTTGGTGTGTTTCTGCATCTCATAAAGGTTTTATTACCCACAAATGCAATTTTTATGCAGCATAAGGAAGGAGTACATACATTTGCAGAGTCTCAAAAAAGAAGATAACCCGCCCTCTCAGCAGAATACAAATTTGTTCAGGCTCATTTATAATGGCAGCTTGATCATTGCTTCCCCTAGTACCAAGTAATGTCATGGTGTGATAACATAAAGACATTACTTGTTGTCCTCTTGCGGTGATAGCCGACTAGCTGAAATGATAACAGGCTACCTACAGGTATATCCTAATTCAGAGAACATTTGCTGTGGTCTCATAGCAAAGATTCTAGTCAGACCAAGGACTGAGAGTCTACACCATTTTGTCTCACTGTGTTGAATTGTATCTAATTGACTGTGGTCCTAAGGAGATGAAGAGAAAGGAAATGGAAGTGAGGCATGGCATGTCAGCCATATGAAGCACACACGCTGGTAATGTAATGTATAATGATGGACTCTTGCTTTGGGATATTTTTCAGTTCGTCCAGATTCAACCTACTGTATTTACAAATAATGCTGCAAGGACAGGGAGATAGAAGACTACAGTTCCATGCAGCGATGAATTAACACTCGAGCCCTTGGGGCCTGTGCCCAGGGGCCCCGGCCAATTTGGAGGCCCCAGGAGTGCTGGAAGCTGTGTAGAAGGGGGGAGTGCCACCAGTGCTGGAACCATGACCCCGCCTGCACCTCCTCTTTCCTCCAGGGCCCCATCCCTTGCTCCTCCTATTCCTCCAGGCCAGGCCCCCTAGCCAGGCCAGAAGCTGGAGCCAGGTAAAGAGAAGAGAAGTAAGAGATGGCCAGGGAGCCAGGCTGGTGTAAGGAGCCCTGGCGCCTCCACCTGGCCTGAGAAGGGGACCCAAGAGCAGCCCCTGGCCCATATTCCCATCCCCCAGGGTGCACCACCCAGGGTAGGTGAAGGGTTTTGGGATCCCCACAGTGGCCCAGGCTCCCTGGGCAGCTCTTAGGGACCTCGGGGGGAGTGGAGGAGTAGGGGGCAGGGCCTCGTGGCGAGAGGGGGGCTAAGGTCCACCTCAGCCTGCCCCACACTGGGAAGAGGCTGGCACCACTAACAGGGGCTGTGCTTCACAATGGGGGTGCTGATCACCTTATCAGCTCCCTGGCCGTGAAGAGCAGGCCCTGCCAATGCCACTGATGCTCTGCGCCTGCCCAAGGCTACATTCATGTAAAATGTGGGCAGGACCATCATCCCGTTCTGGGGCCTCCTACCCTCTGGGGGGATGGGGAGGGCAAATGTTCTTTTGTCCATGGCCCCAATAAATCTTAATCTGCCTCAGGTTCCATGGAGTCTTTTCACAGAGAAGGGAACCAGGATAGTCTATAAGTAGTTGCAAAGTAGCTATTTATTTCTTGTAGGAAAGTTTTTGGCAAGGCCTGTAATGATGGCACATTGGCTTGTTATCATTTTGAGTCCTAATTGCTATTAGTAATGGAGATTATATATATTTCCTGGAATCCTGGAATGTTATTTGATATATATTATTGTAATCATTGTTCTGATTCTTTGTCTCATTATTATCAAGAGACATTCTTGGCCCTATGCCCCTAGATTTGACTTCCCTTAAATGAAGCCACAAATGCTTCTTTCCTTGCGTAGTGTAGAGCAAGAGTCTGATTTTCCAGGTCAAGGATGCTTTCCATCATTTTCTTTTAGATAATAGCCATTTTAGTTCTCATTTATATTTAGCAAAAAGAAGTTTAAATGGCAAAAAAGTGGCCAAGGATTCCAGTGAATAGAAAAATTACCTTTCAACAGAAAAAAAAATAGAATATCGTTCTTTAAGTCCAGGATTGATCTACTGGCAATATAGAGTATGTACCAGGGATTAAATGAGTTGTAGGATCATAGATAGCACATATCTATTATGTGATATTTTTTAAAAGGGGCTTAACCCTATGCTTTGTATCTGTCATTTTGTGCTCAACATTAACTGTAGGTGAAATTCTCTGTAAGTGAAATTCACCCTTTTGCAGAGGGCCAGCATGAGTCTTATGTCCCACTGAAATCCCATTTAAGTCCACAAAATAGGTAATACTGGAATTTAAATGGCACATAAAGCAGTTGCTGGGCCTCTCCACAGAGGTGAATTTCACCTTGGATGCATACATAAAAGCATTTTGATATCTACCTGATTTGCAAGTCTAAATACTATCATTTGTGCCCACAGTGAATTGTGATGTAAAACTGCAGGGGCAAAAGTAGTAGCCAATATTAACGTTGTGGGTATCTTCTCTATTCCCCTATTAGGACACTGTTGTTCCATTCAATTTATTTTCATTTCCTTTTTATACCATTTATTATGATTTTTTTCCTTAGTCCTGTAAAAACTTGGAAAATATGCAGTATACTGTGGAAAAAGATAGAGAGACACTTATAAAATATCCATCAGTTACAGAGTTATCAGATTTACAGAGTTATCAACAGTTTATTTTCTAGTGTTTTTTCCAGTACAGCTTTAAATGCCAGGGCACATTCAACACCTTGTGGGCTTCTTGAATTCTCTGCTTGCTTTGTTTACCTTCCATATATGACAGTTAATTACATTTATTACCAGTGAGAGTTGTCCTTTGGTTCCTGCCTGAGGACACAGTACTGGATTCTGTACCTTCTTTGCCCAGATACTCAATTAAATTTATTTATTATTGTTATTTGTTCTTTTGCATTTATTGGTTGCCTTTCTCAAATATTTGTCAATATCATGAGATGAGCTATCAATGCAATGCAGATGATAAGAAGATTTGTTTCTCTGTCCCTAACACTTTGGTTGTAGTCTATAGACATATGTGCCAGAGATCTAATCTTGGCTGTCAGACAACTTTTTAAAAAGCCTCAGTTGCAGTAGCACTGAACAGCTGCTCTCTGGCCTTAAATATTTTCTTGGTTCTTCCTTCCTACTTGATATTCCTTTTAATAGCAGCCAAACATTTAGGCTTTGGAATTTGAGAGTTGTTGGGGTTTGCTTGTTTGTTTGTCTTTTAATTTGTCCAGACCTATTTTTTTTCTTTGATAAGTAATAAGTATCTGAACTATGTAGTCAGAATTTTTTTTTCATTTAAGGTTTCATTTAGTTGAATCTTGCCATTTCTCTGGCTGTGCAGAATTCAATCTTGAAATTGTCATTCAAGATGTGGCAGGTTAGGACAAGGTTAATCTATTATAGTTAGCCAACTTGCCTGAAAATGTTCTTCAAATAAGCTTTGGTTAGATCAGAATGGCAGATGATAAGATGATAAGTGAAGACATGAGAATGGCCACATTGGTTATATATGTGCACGTCTGGGAGTGGGGGTGGAGGCACAGAATGAGAAATTGTAGTACAAGTTCATCGGCAAAGTCTCCAGTCAACAATTATGACAAGACTGAAGGGTATGAGGGTACATAGACAACAGAGGAGACAAAACATAAAGTGGTAGATATTCAGCTGGTATGAATTGTCAGAGCTCCAAAAAAACTTAAATGGAGCTATGACAATTTATACCAGCTGAAAATCTGCCTGGAGATAGCTTAACTTTTAGATGCATGGGGATGATACTTCTCTCACTTACTCTTGTGTAATAGTGGTATAATGAAGTGGAGTATCAGTCCCCTGGTCTGCATTAAAGGAAAAAAATAATCTTGGGGTGAAATCACAGTACTGGGAACTAGGAGATGTGGAACTAGGGGAGAGAGAAACATCAGTCAATTTTATCAAAACAATATATAAATGTACTAAAATGCAGCCTCAACATAAGAAAGTAACAAGATGACTTCAGTGGATAGGTTCTTGGTTTGTACATTATACTTGGCTAGACAGGTATCCATTAATAAAAGAGGTAGGTGCTATCCAGCTTAGTAAAACAAAGGTGATTTGGTTTATTAAGCTGTTCTATGCACATCCTTG
This sequence comes from Dermochelys coriacea, assembly GCF_009764565.3. NCBI lineage: Eukaryota > Metazoa > Chordata > Testudines > Dermochelyidae > Dermochelys > Dermochelys coriacea. The sequence continues at coordinate 129,300,917 of NC_050069.1, forward strand.
TTAAATGGCCCCTTTTTCAATCTACATGCAAAGGGTGCCCAAGACATACAATAAACTGATCCGGGTTAGATGAGAACATAATGGTACATATCTTGACCCACTCTAATTCCTCTTTGTGCTGGTCTGGCAACACAAGGAAACCTTAAAATGCCCTAAATGGGCTGACACACAGCCAGCATAACTAGATCTATGCCATCTCCTCCTTTCTGCCCTGAGTCAGCGAGTGCAAAGAAAGTACTGCCCTCCCACTATCCCTGGCCTGAATAATTGCTCATGGAGAAACTGTTACCCTTAGACACACTGTCTATACTGCTATTGGAAATGTGATTTCAGGTTGTCATACCAGGCTAGCTTTAATCCAACTTGCATGCCTAAAAATAGCAGTGAAGCTATGGCAGCATGCGCTTCAGCACTGGCTAGCAATGTGAGTACATACCCAGGGTGTCCGGAGTGTTTGTACAGCCTGCACTGAAGCCCATGCTGCCACAGCTTCACTGCTGTTTTAGCCAGGCTAGGTAGATTAAAGATAGCTCAGGTACAACATTCCTAAATTGCAATCATACCTCTCATTACCATGTAGGAGCAGCCATGAACCAGTTCTAAATTTTTTCTATAGGATGAACTGACATCAGGCAGCCCTCAGGACCAGGGAATGTGGAAAAGTGACATAAAGCCACCCACACCTTCCACCTCACATAAATCATGCACTGCTCTGGCGCTCTTTAGGATTAAACCCACAGTGTGACAACACTCCAAATATAGTATTCCCTCTCTATAAAGCTTTCAATTGTGAGGCTGTCCTGAATATCAGGCTACTGCACTCTTGCTTCCAACTTCACTCTTAACTCCATTGATAATGAATGCAGGCTTCTTTGCATACCAAGACCACAGAAAATAGTTGTAGGGTAAAGAAGGGTAGCCTCCCATGGTTCAGATTGGCCTCAGGAAGCGTTTGGAGGTTCTACTCATCAGAAACATTAATTCTCTTTGAAACAAAGGTTTTCAGGGAGACTAAAACCAAAACTACAAAATATCTCTTGGCACCCAATTTATTTATAAAGTTACTTCTGTATTTAATCATCTGTACTTAAGAAGAAGAAGAAGAAGAAAAGTTACTGTTTGCTCCTTCGAGGGGAAAAAGTTTTTAATGCTTCTTATGAAATGTGAATAAATTAGGAAGGAAAGTCACACTAGCATATTGACTAATAAAACACTTTTGTATCAGGCTACTTATGGAAGACATCAGCTCAGCTGCCAGAAGTATATTTGGGCATTCGTGGACAATAATCACCACTGACTTCTGATTTTTAAATACAATAGGTTTGGGTTGGATATTTTCCCTGTTTTCATGAACTTGATTTGTAAGTAAAAAAACATGCCTCTTATAAAACCTCCATCCCTAAAAGGTAAAGCAGTACAGTAACTTAAGAAACAGGGATTTGGGCTGCATTAACATTGTTATGTTGCTTAGGAAACGTCTCTTTTTGGCAACCATGTTTCAGTAAATCTATGTTTGTCTGCCTCAGCCAAGCATTGAAGAATGATAGTGAGAAAAAGTTTAAAAGGCTTCACATTTTTATAGGGACATACACTATTTTCAGTTAACCTATTCTTGCTGGAATATTAGGCCCCAATCCTGTAAACATGTCTGCATGCACTTAGCCTTAAGTGTGTGAACATCCCATTGATGTCAATGGAACAACTCAAATGCTTAAAGAATTTGCAGAATTGGAACTTTAAGAATGACACTTTCAAGCTAGTTATCCATAGTTATTATATGTTCATTGCAGCTTTCACAACCTTCACTATGGAACAAGGACTCCTACCCTTTTAAGAGGTTACACAAGAAGGAATAGAACACAAATGTATATGATAGTCTCAGCCACACTGCCTCTCATAAACAACTTTCTGAATGGTAGTTATTTACGCTTTCTATAAAATGGTCATACATATGTGACCTACTCTGTCAGTTGTATCTTCCTCTAATGGCTGGTCCACTGAGGATATCAGTTTACTCCTGCTGCGAGCTATAGTAATTACAATCCTCTACCTCAAATGGCACAGATCTGTGCTACAATGCTGATGGTCCAGGTTATACACCTGGTGATCATGGGGAAGGATGTGGGACATCAGAGTTGGACAGAACAGAATTTGTTTAAACTTTTTTAAAAATCTAAGATAGTGCCCATAAAAACACTTAGCAGAAAAACTGTTAAAAGTATGTTATTAAGGTTATGAATTCAAGCACTCTTTGTTTGCAAATGCCAGAATTCAGGTTGTCTGTGCAGCCTGAATTCTGCCTCTCTGTTCACTGTTGCAACACATTTTTTTTTATATAACACTATTTTTCTATAAAACCCCTGGATTTAAGAAGTGTTTAATTAATTTATGTCTCATTAAACATTTTATATTTCTTAAGTGAGAGAAATTGTTAAACCAAATCCTTTGACTTGTTAAGAATATATACCCTAATAACCATTCTGTTGAACCAACAGCCAGTTGCTCTCACAGCCCATCCATTTTGCTTTGTGAGTTTGTAAGCTAGTCGCACAAAGGTGGTCCTTTTTATACCTACAGTACCAATAACTACTAAGTCAACAAAGCTCAATTAAATCAAATTGCAAAAGTCAATAGCACCATATCTCGTGAAACATCCTTCACTTTCAGGATTCAACACAATTAATTAATTTTATCAATATTTATTTGTAACATTTCACACATCTACAAACTGATAAAAATCCTTATGTGAATTTGCTTAGTTTGTTCAGGTTTCTCCCCTAATTACAAGAAGACAGATAAACTAATTCTTACTGGTATTACATGTATGTATAATTAGCTATGACTACAGAAGACTAATTACTTACCACAACAGTGAAAACATCTGACTGTTATGCATAAGCATAACTGTTTTTCCTTTTGGGGAGGATTACTAAATCATTAATAAACCACATTAAGGTGCAATTAAGGATTTTATACCCACAAAAGAAAAGACAATAAAAGTTAAATCTTAAACTCCACCATTAGCTCCAGTGCTGCTGAGGATACTTGAAAACTTCTGTGTTGGAAGAATTTTTATACATTTTTGGTTAATCTCATGCATAAATTTGTAACATTATCTCCTTTCTTTGAGGTACCCTAGCCAATCTCTCCCTTTTTTTCTCCTTGCTGCTCCTGTATTTTTTAATAATGCTAAGGTTCTGTGGCCGTAGGATCAGATTATTAAAAAAAAAGCATTCCCCAAGTGCACGCAGTCAAATTGCAAATACTGAATAAAAATTTACTTTTTTCAAGTCAGTATAAACCTGTGGATTTTTTAAAATGTTTATAAATGGTGTTGGGCCATTACAGTACCTGATTAGAAGGGGAGGGGTTCATAATGCCAGCTACACTTGCTGCATGTTACCCCAGGAACTAGCACAGACTTTGGGGTATGACCCAGCCTACTCCACATCACTGATTGGCATTGGCTGGGTGCCACATGGGGTAAAGCGAGAAGACAAACAGCAGTTAACCCCTGACAAATAGCATATAATCAACTGGATAGAATGGACAAAACAAGCTGCTATCACCAGTTGTTGAAAATACAGGTATCCAGTAAAGGAAAAGAAGAAATAAAATTGAACCTGGGCACCCCTTAGGGCAAACAATGAATGGGCTTTCAAGAGCAGTTTATTGCTGACAGACTGTATAATGTATTTTAGCCAGCACCATCTGATTCAATAAATGATGATACAAAGGAGGAGATGAGAAGATGAAGAGCTATGCTTCTTGGGGGGAACATTCTTTGTCCATGAAAAATGTATGTAAAAGCTCCGACATACCATGGGAATTGGCATTTTAGAAACATACAAAAAATAATAAGAGAGTGTTTTCAGCAGGGCTACACTTGGGATGTAAACTTGGTGAGATTCTCTTGAAAACATGTTAGATCCTCTACAATATCTGGTTAGTCATCTAGATCTCAGGTCTGTTATATCTCCTGTTGTGCTAAATATAAATTCATAATGTGCACCTGTTGGTGGACAACTTAGGAGTATAAAAGCTAAGCAGGCAAGATCAGGCCAGCATGACTTTATTATTATTTATTTAAATGATAGTATGGAAATGGATGGCTTGCAGTGCCTTACAGGGATTCATCAAGGCAGAAGTGTATCTTTTTTGGAAAAGATTGCTTAGCCTGGGGCTAGGCTGTTGTAGAAACAATGGGCCGCACATTGTTTACTGCTTTACTGAATTTGTGTCTGGCAAAGCAACAGAAAGAACAGGCATGAGGGGGTTGGCTACAGCTGCCCTGGTTCTCTGATCAGTTCATAGCTGTGTTGCCAGTAGAACAGCCTGTGAGCTGCTCTAACCTTTACCAGCTGACAATAGTCCCTAAGGACTAAAGTACACTCTGGCCATTCCTCCCCACTGTCCTGACATGCTCCTTTACACCACATGCAAAGAGAACAGACATAGATGTCAAATCTACCCTCATATGTGCTAGTTTTCTTTATAGACTGGTATCTAATAAAATCTGAGGTAAGAGAATGGCTGCTAGAAAACACTGACTGCATTACGGATCTGTAAGTGGCAGAAGAAGATGCCATTGTTAGTACTGTGATTTATCCCTTAAAAGATTCTGCTGTGCCCATTATTCTCCTGTCCTCCCTGCATACCCAAAGTTCCTACTCTTACAGATCCAGACAAGCACATTTTTTTTATTGGCCAAAAAATGCAGTTTTGATGAACCCAGAACTGTTTTCAAATTTGACAAACATTCACCAAATAGTTGCTGCTAAACATATATATATATATATATATATATATATATATATATACTACTTTGTGGAAGGACTAGAGTCACAAAACGGAAGAGGCATTTTATGTATCTAACCTTTTAAAAATGCCTGAAAATAAAACATTTTGGGTCAAATGAAATGCTTCCTTCAACCCAAAGTGGAAGTCTTCATTTTGTGGAAAATTCTGACAATAAATGGATTTGGTCCAACATGAACTATTTTGTTTGTTTGTTTGCTTGCTTGTTTTTCAGAACTTCCAGGAAAAAAAATCAACTATTTGCCCTGCTCTAGTTATAATGTACCTTCTTTCAAGCCATGGGGAAGCTATAGAGCATCGAATAAAGGATCCATTTGTGTGGCAAGCTCAAACTGTGTGGATTTGATCATTGTTAACTTAGCTTTACCCTCCCACTTGTCAATCATTTTCTGAACCAGAGTAGGTTTATTCCTGGCTGGGTGAATTCCACAGTCTTCACGTATAAGAAAAAAAAAGAAAAAAAAAGTAATGTTCCAAATACCATATGAGCAGTTGTTGCTGTCCTTTGTGAATGAAGATGATGCTGATGATGGTACTGCATCTTGTGAATATGGCTGTGGCTAAAAAGAACAACTGGTAAGCATTAGTTCTTTCTGCATGAAGTGCATAGGTTGCTTGATGCCGAGGAAGGGATATCAGTCTGTGTGCCTGCTGTGTCTGCTGCCATTTATGACTCAGCCTCTGTGTTTCAAGATCCATAATGGTGGTTAATCTCGAACTGTGTAACTCCCCAGTTGACTACTGCTTTCCAGTGTGATCTATCCATTGCTGACAACTCCTAGCTGTCATCAATATAGCTCTGTTTCAAGTCCTTGACTCAGGGTGTCCTTGAATTGTTTCTTTTGGCCACATCATATGTGATAGCTCACATTTAGTTCACCATACAGCAACTGTTTTGGCATTCTGGTGTCGACTATCCTCAATACATGACAAGCTCAGTGTAACTGTTATGAGACAAGCATTGCTTCAATCTGTGAGGAATGACTATGTTCCAGAACCTCATTATTGGTAATTTTATACCAATATTAGAGTTACAAATATAATGTCTGCTGTTCTTCTCATTGACCTAAAATCAGATTGTGACTCTAGCAGCACGTGATTAGCTGTGTTTTGTAGCAGATGATCAAAGAGCAGTCTAGTCAGAACCTTTCAGGGCTGGTGAGTAACAAGGTACCACAGTAGTTACCAAAGTCAGACTTTTCACCTTTCCTCTTGCTTATGATGACAATGGTGTCTTTGAGGTGTTGCGGTATATCTTCAATACTCCATATATATTGAGAAATAGTCCATGCAGTTGCCTCAGCAGGATCTCACCTCCATCCTTGACTATTTCTGCCTTCAGATCCAGAAGCTTGCAGTTCTCCCTAGCATTGATTGCAGTGCTGACTTCATCATGGAATGGGGCTGCATCTTGCCTGATCCATGACTCTTATTAGAGCTTCATTTGTGACATTGGACAGTGTGTGCAAAAGATCACTAAGAAGCTATCATCACCTAGGAAAGATTTCTCCATTAGCAGTGAGTAATATAACAAGCCTCAAATACAATGTGTAGTTGTTGTACCACTTTCATAGAGCACTCAATTCTTTTTACAGTGTGATCATTGGTGTCTTTGGCAGATACAGAAGAAAAAAATAGTAGTGATGGTGCTAGCAAAGTCTAATTCTGGTTTCAGAAATGTTTTCATCTTTGTCTGCCACATCCCTAACACTTTTCTTGCTGATTTTAATGCAGTGGTTTATGGATGATGTTCTGAGGTGCTGAAGAGTCTCTTCCTCTGCTATGCTTTTCTGATATATTGAAGATGACATAACATGGATCAATATCTTGATTAAAAAAGGATTCACTTCTTACACCTTGCTCTAAGTCTCATGGGGTAGAGGAGGAAGTTGTTTTCAGTAGATAGTGATGTCCTGGTGAAGATGTGAAATTGTAGCAGGAACAGAGAAAATTCTCTTATGCCCAGTCCTCCAGAACACCTTGAGTGTAACTGATTTTGCTACTTGTTGATGCTTGCAGACCTGAGTGTTTACTTGAGTGCATGTGACTTGCTCTTCCACACTGACTGCAGGATTGAGTGGTAACAGAGTGTTTTTACCTTTATCACATTAATTGCAGAATTGAATGTTCTTAATTAGGTTTTCTTAATTTCAAGTGATTAGGTAAGGGTTAAAAATGGTTTAGCTATTGCTGTAGTTCATTGGGTAGTTAAGCTGTGGAATAAATTGCTTAGGGAGGTTGTGGAATCTCCATCACTGGAGATTTTTAAGAGCAGGTTAGACAAACACCTGTCAGCAGTGGTCTGACTCTAGGTAATACTTAGCCCTGCCATAAGTGCAGGGGACTGGACTAGATGACCTCTCAAGGTCCCTTCCAGTCCTATGAGTCTATGATAGTTGCTACTTTGAATGTAACATTAAAGCTTGACTCCCCTAAGAAATATTTCACTGCAACTGTCATAAGCAAATTATAAATAGTTAAAGGGGAGTGAGGTGGATAAAGAAAAATCAGCCTGAGCAAGGAAAGTCAGATGGTGAATCCATCTCAGCCCACTGAACTCCCCAGTGTACAGTAAGACTCATGTTGATTCTTAGAAATAGCTAGCTTATAGTCAGGGAAATGACTTCATGATTGCCCTTTGGCATTAAATAAAGATCTGAAAGAAGATCTAGACTGTGTAGTCATCCCAAAACATCACCAGAGGTTGAGACCCTGAGAGAATCCTGCATGATTTGTAACAGAAATTATTAGTACATGGAACACTAATAGAAGTAACATGGCATCATGTAAGGAGCAAGAAATTGTCACAGTATTTCCAATTTTATTTTTTGCAAGAGCAGACCTGGTGAAATAATTCAAAGTGAGTTTTGGCAATGTTTTCATCAAATATTTATTTTCAATTACATTATTCCATTATTCCGCCAGCTCTATGCAAGCACAACAGCAAGTACTATTATCCCTGCCAGGCTTTTTCCAGAATGGCAATGATTTTCATATTTGGGGAAACAGATGCAGCATTAACACTGTTGATCTCATCTTCAGAAGTATCATTAATAACTGCAGCACCCTCCTGCCCTATATTATCAAAGACTTACTCTACAAAATTTCCACCTGCAGTAATATCAGCAACATTTTTTTTTAATCATGGCATGACCATGACATTACAGTCTCCCCTCATATACTTCCAACTAGTGTCTGGCTCCTCTAAACCAGTGGTTCTCAAAGCCGGTCCGCTGCTTGTTCAGGGAAAGCCCCTGGTGGGCCAGACCGGACTGGTTTGTTTACCTGCCGCGTCTGCAGGTTCGGCTAATCGCAGCTCCCACTGGCCATGGTTTACCGCTCCAGGCTAATGGGGGCTGTGGGAAGCGCGGCCAGCACAACCCTTGGCCCGCGCCGCTTCCCACCAGTGGGAGCCATGATTGGCTAATCCTGCGGACGCAGCAGGTAAACAAACCAGTCCGGCCCGCCAGGGACTTTCCCTGAACAAGTGGTGGACTGGCTTTGAGAACCACTGCTCTAAACTACCATGCTACTTCAGTTTACTTTTGTGTGGCAATGCAATTTTTTTTTCTTGAAGCAATGTTTTTTTTCCTGCCACAACCTCTATCCAGTATCTTAGCTATCTTGGCCCTGATTTGGAGGTATGTGGGAATATTGTTGGATTTACCAGGAACCATTTGCATGCAGATTAAGAGTGATGTAAAAATGCAAGTGCGGTCATATTTGATAGGAAACATGCCCCAAAGCAGTGATGGCCCAGATGAAAACTTTTACCCAGTGAAAAGACTGTAAGGGCTTGCCTACACTTACAGAGCTGCAGTGACACAGCTGTGCTGCTGTAGTCCTTAGTGAAGATGCTATCTACACTTATGGGAGAGCTTCTCCTGTTGACATAAGTACTGCACCTCCCTGAGAGGCAGTAGCTGTATCAATGGAAGAAGCCCTCTCATTGGCAGCGTTTTGTACACGGGGACTTTGGTCAGTATAAATGAATCAGTTATTGGTGTGGATTTTCCATGCCGCTGAGCAGCGTCGTTATATTGACATAAGTTCATAGTATAGAGCTAAGTTACTAGCAGTGGCTTTAGCACCCTCCCTGAGAAATAACCAGTGGCAAATAGATGACAGTGGCACAGTGTGTGTGTGAACATAATCTTATGAATGTTACTGCTTGACTCTAGTGAGGTTGATTCACTCAAAAGAGCAGACACTGGAAGGACAACAACAGACAGCAGAGCACATGTGTTGTGTACCTTAGAGAAAGAGACAGAAGAAAATCACCATGTAGAAATAAAAATAGTGGTGGCTCCAGATCACATGTAAGTGCCTCTAGAAATGGCCAGGTTCTGCCATCCTTACTCCCATTCAATAGTATCTTACACCATAAGTAGCCCTCTAATGTACCACTTGTGTAGTAAGGTACCGCACAGTTGATAGTTAATAAAATGAAGGTCCAGATTCTGTCTGGCCATTATACAGTGGGGGACAGGTACAAAGGATATCTACTTGACCACCACACCCTTGCTCCACCTATGTGGTGGCCAGGCAGAATGCAGCTCCCACACAGGAGGGAATGTAGTAGTTGTTCCATTTCTCCTGCATAGGTGTGAAGCATGGAGAGAGCAGACTACACCTCATAAAGGAACATGGTACCAGGTACACTGCTTCTGCATATTGGGGAGTTAAGGATTTAAGCACCCCAGTCCTTTCCATAAGGTAGTTCTACCCTTACTCTAAAATGTACTTAATAGACAAAAATCTAATCCTAAATATTCAATTCAACTAGGGAAACACAGCCTAGATGGACTACCATAAGGTGGTTGCATAACTAGCTGGAAAACTGTTCCCAGAAAAAAGAAAAGGAGTACTTGTGGCACCTTAGAGTCTAACAAATTTATTAGAGCATAAGCTTTCGTGAGCTACAGCTCACTTCATCCGATGAAGTGAGCTGTAGCTCACGAAAGCTTATGCTCTAATAAATTTGTTAGTCTCTAAGGTGCCACAAGTACTCCTTTTCTTTTTGCGAATACAGACTAACACGGCTGCTACTCTGAAACCTGTTCCCAGAAAGCAATTATCAGTGGCTCACAGTCAAGCTAGAAGGGCATATCAAGTGGGGTCCTGCAGGGATCAATTCTGGGTCTGGTTCTGTTCAATATCTTCATCAATGATTTAGATAATGGCATAGATGATACACTTACAAAGTTTGTGGATGATATCAAGCTGGGAGGGGTTGCAAGTGCTTTGGATGATAGGATTAAAATTCAAAATGATCTGGACAAACTGGAGAAATGGTCTGAAGTAAAGAGGATGAAATTCAATATGGACAAATGCAAGTAGTCCACTTAGAAAGGAACAATCAGTTGCACACATACAAAATAAGAAATGACTGCCTAGGGAAGAGTAGCGCAAAAAGTGATCTGGGGGTCATAGTGGATCGCAAGCTAAATATGAGTCAACAGTATAAGAATGTTGTAAAAAAAACCCCTCAAACATGACTCTGAGATATATTAGCAGGATTGTTGTAAGCAAGACAAAAGAAGTAATTCTTCCACTCAACTCTGCACTTATTAGGCTTCAGCTGGAGTATTGTGTCCAGCTCTGGGTGCCACATTTCAGGAAAGATGTGGACAAACTGAAGAAAGTCCAGAGAAGGGCATACACATGATTAAAGTCCTAGAAAACATGACCTGTGAGGGAAGATGTAAAAAAATGGGTTTGTTTAGTCTGGAGAAAAGAAGACGAGGGGAGAGGAGAGAGACAGACATAATAACAGTTTTCAAGTACTATACTGAAAAGGTTGTTAGAAGCGGGGGGGGGAATGTTCTCATAAATCTCTGAAGATAGGACAAGAAGCAATGGGCTTAAATTCAGCAAGGATGATTCAGGTTGGACATTAGGAAAAACTTCCTGTCGGGGTAGATAAGCACTGAAATAAATCAACTAGCGATGTTGTGGAATCTCCATCATTGAAGATTTTTAAAAGCAGGTTAGACAAACACCTGTCAGGTATGGTAAATAGGCCCAATGGCCTGTGATGGGATGTTAGATGTGGTGGGATCTGAGTTACTACAGAAAATTCTTTCCTGGGTATCTGGCAGGTGAATCTTTCCCATATGCTCAGGGTTTAGCTGATCACCATATTTGTAGTCAAGAAGGAATTTTCCTCCAGGGCAGATTGGAAGAGGCCCTGGAGGTTTTTCGCCTTCCTCTGTAGCATGGGGCATGGGTCACTTGCTGGAAGATTCTCTGCTCCTTGAAGTCTTTAAACCACGATTTGAGGACTTCAATAGCTCAGACATAGATGAGAGGTTTTTCACAGGAGTGGGTGGGTGAAATTCTGTGGCCTGCGTTGTGCAGGAGGTCGGACTAGATGATCATAATGGTCCCTTCTGACCTTAGTATCTATGAATCTATGAATGGTCTGGATCAGTGGTTCTCAACCAGGGGTATGTGTACCCTGTGGGTGTGCAGAGTTCTTCCAGGAGGTACATCAGCTCATCTAGTTATTTGCCTAGTTTTGCAACAGGCTATACAAAAAACACTAGCAAAGTCAGTACAAATTAAATTTTCATAGATAATGATTTGTTAATACTGCTCTTATACTATACACTGAAATGTAAGTACAATGTTTATATTCCAGTTGATTTATTTTATAATTATATGGTAAATATGAGAAAGTAAGAAATTTTTCAGTAATAGTATGCTATGACACTTGCATTTTTTTGTCAGATTTTGTAAGCTTTTAGGTGAGGTGAAACTTGGAGATACACAAGAAAAATCAGACTCTTCAAAGGGACATGGTAATCTGGCAAGGTTGAGATCCACTGGTCTAGATAATACTTAGTCCTGCCTTGAGTGCAGGGGACTGGACTAGAAGACCTCCCTCAGTCCCTTCCAGTCCTACAATTCTATGATTCTCTGATCAACCTCTTACTACACTGTAGGGTGCATTACAACACATATGGGTTGCTGGAAGAGGACAGGTTAACATGCATGTCCATGAACAGCATATTGATACCTTTATATATATATATATATATATATATATATATATATATATATATATATATATATATATATATATACATACATACATACATACATACATATACACACACACACACACACACACACACACACACACACATACAGACACATGCCAAGGTTTCATGTAACCAAAATCTTGATATTTCCAATGAGGAAAAAACATTTCTAATTAAAGCAGCAAAAGTCTATGTATTCCTTGTAGTGGTTGTTTCATGTTCTCTATGTATATAAATCTCCACACTGTATTTTCCACTGAATGCATCCGATGAAGTGAGCTGTAGCTCACAAAAGCTTATGCTCAAATAAATTTGTTAGTGTCTAAGGTGCCACAAGTCCTCCTTTTCTTTTTGTAGTGGTTACTTAGTTTATGATTTCTCTCTCTCTCTCTCTCTCTCTCTCTCTCTCGCAAGTTGCTCTTGCTGTTATTATTACTAACTTATTTCAGATAAGGGCGATTCAGAGACAGATCTTCCTCATAAATAAATGCACAGAGATGCCCATTAGCACCCCTTTTTTGGCTGAAGTAGAATTCCAGGCATATATTGAAAATCTAAAGTATTTAGCAGATTGTTATCTGATCTAAATAGTTTTCACCCAGTTACTTAACTGCATAGGAAGAAATGTTGGTAAGAAATACAAACACTTTCTCCTGGTTTCTTACATTTCAGCTTTAAATGCTGTCTGATGTCTATTCAAAGAATTAACACATCTAGTAAATGAAACTGACTGAAAATCCACTTAGGGATTTTCCATTAACACTACCAGACTGAGAAAAGAAAAAAAATTGTTTGCATAAAAGTGCTCATATTGTTTCAGTCTTGACAGTTCCATGTTCATTTTGGGGTCTGATGTATGGTGTCAGAGAAAATAGAGAGAAACAGAGTCAGAGAGAGCACAACATCTCCCAAATGAATCCCTTTGATTATACAAGGTCTATGGATTTTTAAAAAGTCTTTGATTATTTTTTAAATAACTCAGCACTGCTGAAGAATTTGAAACAGAAATAGAGAAATCCCAGGCACATAACACAGGTCTGGTTCAATGGGGGGGGGAACCCCTTTTCTTTTAAATAAAATAATATTCCCCTTGGAGAAAGATAGCTGAAATTACAGTTCTCAAATACACAAAATGACCACATCAACTGCAATATCTTCAAATCAATCAAATCATCTAAACGATTAAAATTTTCTAAATTGGCTTGATTCTCTATGCCCTTACAGTTTACATAGTCATCTGCACTTTACAAATTCAAAGTGGATCTAAAAGACACCCACACAAAAACATACCATGAACATGGTGGTTGCATGTTACAACCAATTTGCCCAGGTCTAAAGGACCCTGTAAGGCAGGGAGAATTGAGCCCACGTTTGCTAAAGTTTGTTAACTGCATGATTCCTCAATCATTTACACCTGTGCAGAGTGATTGTAAAATGCTACCAGGTGAGAATGGTAGCATTTCACATCCAGTTTGCATACTCTGGGATAGATTTTCAGCTGTGGGTGGATAGGCTCAGTGCTATTGAGAAGCAGAAGAACAAAGGTTGTTTTAAGTGAGGTTTCTGATCCCCTGATCCTGGAGTTGGTCAACTCAGTCCCTTGAATAATATAAAGCAGACTTAGGACTGCTCTACGTTTTGCCCAGATGTCAATATCCGCAGTAGGGCCGCTCCAGCCAGTTTCCCTTTTCTTATCCAGTTCTCCTACATCAAGGGACTGGTAGCAAGGTTGTATGGGAGCCACCTCAATAAATCTACACTGCTGGGAGATCCTCAAAGGAAGAGGGAATCCTCTATTTGGCTCTGAAGCCATCTTTAAAGCTACTTTGTACCTCTGAAGTTGTAATAAGCAGCTTTTAATAGGGCTGAGGATCTGGCCCACTTTGCACAAGTGTAAAATACTACAGAAGGTGCACAACAGTGAAGAATAAAGCCATCTATATGCTTTTCTACATTTGTGAACCCTTAGAACTGGGCTTCACACTTCAAAACACACTGTAGAACCTTTACACTTAAGAATGGAAACCCTTATGAATTCTCTCTGAAGTGAGACACAAAAAAAAGTTTCCTCAGCTGTCATTTTGGTTATCTCAAAGTTCATTCATTAGCTATCATAATGATGCAGACATCATAGAAAATGAAAGTCCAAAGTCTACACACTAAAAGCAAATTTTCTACTCCTGGGGGAATTATGCACCAAAAAATTAAAAATTATGCACACAATAATTTTAAATTCTGCAAATTTTATTTGTCAATAAATAAATGTGGCTCTAGCATGGCAGTGGGGAGCACAAGCAACTGGCTGCATTGGGAGATCACTCTGAAGCCCCCATGTCAACCCAGTACAGGGACTGGGAAGTGAGGCTGCACCTGACCCTGACCCAGTGCAAGGGCTGGGCCTGCCCCATAAAAACCCTGAGGCCCTGCCGCTCTGTGCCAGACACACCAGGTGTGGGTAGGCAGGCTCAGCCCAGCAGGATCCACTTGTGGAGGGGCTTAGTGTGGGGTGATAGGTTTCTGTGTAGGGCAATCTGGATGCAGATCTGGATGCGTAGGGGCAATGGGACTCTGCAGGGGATCCAGGTGATGGTGGTTGGGCTCAGCGGGGAGGGTCTGGATATGGGGAGATGGGGCTCAGCGAGGGGGGCAGAGGAGAGTCCAGGTGCTGGGGTAGTGGGGCTTGAAGGGGTGGGGGTCCAGGTGCAGCTGATTGGGGCTCAGTGGGGTGGAGGTTTGAGCGTACGGGGCTCATTGGAGGGATTCAGGTGTAGGGGGGCAGGACTTGTCAGGGTGAGGGTTTGATGGGCCTGCTTAATGGGGGAGCCCCAGCTGCTGACGAGGGGACACCACATGCCAGGATCCCTCTCCTCTGTGACTCCCCTTTTCTTCTCCTTCCCTCTCCCCTTACTCCCACATTCCCCTCCCCCTGCCCTATTCCTCTCACCTTCCTTCCCTACTGCCTGTTATCCAGCCCCACCATGGGCGCTCACTGTTGCACAGAAAACAGGAAAAAGAACAGGAGGATTTGTGGCACCTTAGAGACTAACACATTTATTTGAGCATAAGCTTTCGTGAGCTATGGCCCACTTCATTGGAAGGCTCCCAGCACACAGAAGGGGAGCCCCACTGGCCCTAGGGCCCTGGAGGCTGCCTTCAGCTGCAGAGTCAGCAGAGCTGGAGACGAGACGCAGCCTCCGAGCTGGGCAGCTCTGCATTTGCAGAAATGATGGGGGTGGAGGTAGTGACATGTAACCCTGTGTGCCCCCCCATACCTCGCCTCTGTTTGTGGGGCAATGACCCCCCCAAAAAAAACACTACAAACATGGTTGCCGCTGTCGCCCTCCACACAGTTTCTGGCCGTTTTCTGGGAGTCCCGCAGAAACCCCCCAGGAGTAAGTCACTGGCAGGCACATACGCTCAGCCCAGCCCTCCTCTCCCATCTCTGAAGTTGCTCCAGACATGCTGGAACAGAAGTGCTGCTGGGGGAGGCGCGTATCCCCCAGCAGATTTTTTTTTTTATTTTTGCATTTTTTCTGCACGGGGGGGGGGCACAGACAAATGCGGGCCATATGAATTCTGCGCCCCCATGTCAGTGCAGAATCCGCCCGAGGAGTAATGTTCAAAAATGTACCCACAAAATTGCATAAGCAATTACTATGGCTGTGCAAGGAAACTGAGTGACTCAAAAAACAAAGCTAGTTAGGCAACTGCACTTAAAAGTGCAAGTGTAGTAATTACAAGTGAAACTGTGGCCTTGATTCACCCATAATTTTGGATCTCAGGTCTCCAGAAAGAAAAGGAGTACTTGTGGCACCTTAGAGACTAACAAATTTATTAGAGCATAAGCTTTCGTGAGCTACAGCTCACTTCATCGGATGCATTTGGTGGAAAAAACAGAGTAGAGATTTATATACACACACACAGAGAACATGAAACAATGGGTTTATCATACACACTGTAAGGAGAGTGATCACTTAAGATAAGCCATCACCAACAGCAGGGGGGGGGAAGGAGGAAAACCTTTCATGGTGACAAGCAGGTAGGCTAATTCCAGCAGTTAACAAGAATATCAGAGGAACAGTGGGGGGTGGGGTGGGAGGGAGAAATACCATGGGGAAATAGTTTTACTTTGTGTAATGACTCATCCATTCCCAGTCTCTATTCAAGCCTAAGTTAATTGTATCCAGTTTGCAAATTAATTCCAATTCAGCAGTCTCTCGTTGGAGTCTGTTTTTGAAGCTTTTTTGTTGAAGTATAGCCACTCTTAGGTCTGTGATCGAGTGACCAGAGAGATTGAAGTGTTCTCCAACTGGTTTTTGAATGTTATAATTCTTGACGTCTGATTGTGTCCATTCATTCTTTTACGTAGAGACTGTCCAGTTTGGCCAATGTACATGGCAGAGGGGCATTGCTGGCACATGATGGCATATATCACATTGGTAGATGCGCAGGTGAACGAGCCTCTGATAGTGTGGCTGATGTGATTAGGCCCTATGATGGTATCCCCTGAATAGATATGTGGACAGAGTTGGCAACGGGCTTTGTTGCAAGGATAGGTTCCTGGGTTAGTGGTTCTGTTGTGTGGTGTGTGGTTGCTGGTGAGTATTTGCTTCAGATTGGGGGGCTGTCTGTAAGCAAGGACTGGTCTGTCTCCCAAGATCTGAGAGAGCGATGGCTCGTCCTTCAGGATAGGTTGTAGATCCTTGATGATGCGTTGGAGGGGTTTTAGTTGGGGGCTGAAGGTGATGGCTAGTGGCGTTCTGTTGTTTTCTTTGTTGGGCCTGTCCTGTAGTAGGTGACTTCTGGGTACTCTTCTGGCTCTGTCAATCTGTTTCTTCACTTCAGCAGGTGGGTACTGTAGTTGTAGGAATGCATGATAGAGATCTTGTAGGTGTTTGTCTCTGTCTGAGGGGTTGGAGCAAATGCGGTTATATCGTAGCGCTTGGCTGTAGACAATGGATCGAGTGGTATGATCTGGATGAAAGCTAGAGGCATGTAGGTAGGAATAGCGGTCAGTAGGTTTCCGATATCGGGTGGTGTTTATGTGACCATCGCTTATTAGCACCGTAGTGTCCAGGAAGTGGATCTCTTGTGTGGACTGGTCCAGGCTGAGGTTGATGGTGGGATGGAAATTGTTGAAATCATGGTGGAATTCCTCAAGAGCTTCTTTTCCATGGGTCCAGATGATGAAGATGTCATCAATGTAGCGCAAGTAGAGTAGGGGCATTAGGGAACGAGAGCTGAGGAAGCGTTGTTCTAAGTCAGCCATAAAAATGTTGGCATACTGTGGGGCCATGCGGGTACCCATCGCAGTGCCGCTGATTTGAAGGTATACATTGTCACCAAATGTGAAATAGTTATGGGTCAGGACAAAGTCACAAAGTTCTGCCACCAGGTTAGCCGTGACAGTATCGGGGATACTGTTCCTGACGGCTTGTAGTCCATCTTTGTGTGGAATGTTGGTGTAGAGGGCTTCTACATCCATAGTGGCTAGGATGGTGTTTTTAGGAAGATCACCAATGGACTGTAGTTTCCTCAGGAAATCGGTGGTGTCTCGAAGATAGCTGGGAGTGCTGGTAACGAAGGGCCTGAGGAGGGAGTCTACATAGCCAGACAATCCTGCTGTCAGGGTGCCAATGCCTGAGATGATGGGGCGTCCAGGATTTCCAGGTTTATGGATCTTGGGTAGCAGATAGAATACCCCAGGTCCTGGCTCCAGGGGTGTGTCTGTGCGGATTTGTTCTTGTGCTTTTTCAGGGAGTTTCTTGAGCAAATGCTGTAGTTTCTTTTGGTAACTCTCAGTGGGATCAGAGGGTAATGGCTTGTAGAAAGTGGTGTTGGAGAGCTGCCTAGTAGCCTCTTGTTCATACTCTGACCTATTCATGATGACGACAGCACCTCCTTTGTCAGCCTTTTTGATTATGATGTCAGAGTTGTTTCTGAGGCTGTGGATGGCACTGTGTTCTGCATGGCTGAGGTTATGGGGTAAGCGATGCTGCTTTTCCACAATTTCAGCTCGTGCACGTCGGCGGAAGCAGTCTATGTAGAAATCCAGGCTGCTGTTTCGACCTTCAGGAGGAGTCCACCTAGAATCCTTCTTTTTGTAGTGTTGGCAGGAAGGTCTCTGTGGGTTAATATGTTGGTCAGAGGTGTGTTGGAAATATTTCTTGAGTCATTGGCCAAACTGGACAGTCTCTACGTAAAAGAATGAATGGACACAAATCAGACGTCAAGAATTATAACATTCAAAAACCAGTTGGAGAACACTTCAATCTCTCTGGTCACTCGATCACAGACCTAAGAGTGGCTATAC
Source organism: Dermochelys coriacea (assembly GCF_009764565.3). NCBI lineage: Eukaryota > Metazoa > Chordata > Testudines > Dermochelyidae > Dermochelys > Dermochelys coriacea. The sequence goes on from NC_050069.1 coordinate 129,319,094, forward strand.
TTCAACAAAAAAGCTTCAAAAACAGACTCCAACGAGAGACTGCTGAATTGGAATTAATTTGCAAACTGGATACAATTAACTTAGGCTTGAATAGAGACTGGGAATGGATGAGTCATTACACAAAGTAAAACTATTTCCCCATGGTATTTCTCCCTCCCACCCCACCCCCCACTGTTCCTCTGATATTCTTGTTAACTGCTGGAATTAGCCTACCTGCTTGTCACCATGAAAGGTTTTCCTCCTTCCCCCCCCCCTGCTGTTGGTGATGGCTTATCTTAAGTGATCACTCTCCTTACAGTGTGTATGATAAACCCATTGTTTCATGTTCTCTGTGTGTGTGTATATAAATCTCTACTCTGTTTTTTCCACCAAATGCATCCGATGAAGTGAGCTGTAGCTCACGAAAGCTTATGCTCTAATAAATTTGTTAGTCTCTAAGGTGCCACAAGTACTCCTTTTCTTTTTGCGAATACAGACTAACACGGCTGCTACTCTGAAACCTGTGATTATGCAAGGCACTGAATTTAGCCGTATAGAGTGGAAATCTGTCAACTTGATGAAAAAACTCGCACAGATACAGACAGACATCATCTTCCTCTCCAAATGCAAACAGATGGACATCATACCGAAAGGACTGAAGGTAAAAAATCCATTACAATCTACATACCACACAGACTATGCTGACAGCTTGTGCCACACACTCTCAAGGAAACTGCGGAACCACCTGATCAACATCCTCTACAGCAAACAGGGAAAGATTAAGAATGAGCTCTCAAAACTGGATACTCTCATAAAGAACCAACCTTCCACACAAACTTCCTCGTGGCTGGACTTTACAAAAACTAGACAAGCCATTTACAAAACACACTTTGATTCTCTACAAAAGAAAAAGGACACTAAGCTATCTAAACTACTATATGCCACAAGGGGCCACAACAATGGTTCCCGTAACCCACCCAGCAATATTGTTAATCTATCCAACTATACTCTTAGCCCAGCGGAAGAATCTGTCCTATCTCGGGGCCTCTCCTTTTGCCCCTCCACCCCCACGAACATGATACAGTTCTGTGGTGACCTAGAATCCTATTTTCGACGTCTCAGACTCAAGGAATATTTCCAACACACCTCTGACCAACATATTAACCCACAGAGACCTTCCTGCCAACACTACAAAAAGAAGGATTCTAGGTGGACTCCTCCTGAAGGTCGAAACAGCAGCCTGGATTTCTACATAGACTGCTTCCGCCGACGTGCACGAGCTGAAATTGTGGAAAAGCAGCATCGCTTACCCCATAACCTCAGCCATGCAGAACACAGTGCCATCCACAGCCTCAGAAACAACTCTGACATCATAATCAAAAAGGCTGACAAAGGAGGTGCTGTCGTCATCATGAATAGGTCAGAGTATGAACAAGAGGCTACTAGGCAGCTCTCCAACACCACTTTCTACAAGCCATTACCCTCTGATCCCACTGAGAGTTACCAAAAGAAACTACAGCATTTGCTCAAGAAACTCCCTGAAAAAGCACAAGAACAAATCCGCACAGACACACCCCTGGAGCCAGGACCTGGGGTATTCTATCTGCTACCCAAGATCCATAAACCTGGAAATCCTGGACGCCCCATCATCTCAGGCATTGGCACCCTGACAGCAGGATTGTCTGGCTATGTAGACTCCCTCCTCAGGCCCTTCGTTACCAGCACTCCCAGCTATCTTCGAGACACCACCGATTTCCTGAGGAAACTACAGTCCATTGGTGATCTTCCTAAAAACACCATCCTAGCCACTATGGATGTAGAAGCCCTCTACACCAACATTCCACACAAAGATGGACTACAAGCCGTCAGGAACAGTATCCCCGATACTGTCACGGCTAACCTGGTGGCAGAACTTTGTGACTTTGTCCTGACCCATAACTATTTCACATTTGGTGACAATGTATACCTTCAAATCAGCGGCACTGCGATGGGTACCCGCATGGCCCCACAGTATGCCAACATTTTTATGGCTGACTTAGAACAACGCTTCCTCAGCTCTCGTTCCCTAATGCCCCTACTCTACTTGCGCTACATTGATGACATCTTCATCATCTGGACCCATGGAAAAGAAGCTCTTGAGGAATTCCACCATGATTTCAACAATTTCCATCCCACCATCAACCTCAGCCTGGACCAGTCCACACAAGAGATCCACTTCCTGGACACTACGGTGCTAATAAGCGATGGTCACATAAACACCACCCGATATCGGAAACCTACTGACCGCTATTCCTACCTACATGCCTCTAGCTTTCATCCAGATCATACCACTCGATCCATTGTCTACAGCCAAGCGCTACGATATAACCGCATTTGCTCCAACCCCTCAGACAGAGACAAACACCTACAAGATCTCTATCATGCATTCCTACAACTACAGTACCCACCTGCTGAAGTGAAGAAACAGATTGACAGAGCCAGAAGAGTACCCAGAAGTCACCTACTACAGGACAGGCCCAACAAAGAAAACAACAGAACGCCACTAGCCATCACCTTCAGCCCCCAACTAAAACCCCTCCAACGCATCATCAAGGATCTACAACCTATCCTGAAGGACGAGCCATCGCTCTCTCAGATCTTGGGAGACAGACCAGTCCTTGCTTACAGACAGCCCCCCAATCTGAAGCAAATACTCACCAGCAACCACACACCACACAACAGAACCACTAACCCAGGAACCTATCCTTGCAACAAAGCCCGTTGCCAACTCTGTCCACATATCTATTCAGGGGATACCATCATAGGGCCTAATCACATCAGCCACACTATCAGAGGCTCGTTCACCTGCGCATCTACCAATGTGATATATGCCATCATGTGCCAGCAATGCCCCTCTGCCATGTACATTGGCCAAACTGGACAGTCTCTACGTAAAAGAATGAATGGACACAAATCAGACGTCAAGAATTATAACATTCAAAAACCAGTTGGAGAACACTTCAATCTCTCTGGTCACTCGATCACAGACCTAAGAGTGGCTATACTTCAACAAAAAAGCTTCAAAAACAGACTCCAACGAGAGACTGCTGAATTGGAATTAATTTGCAAACTGGATACAATTAACTTAGGCTTGAATAGACACTGGGAATGGATGAGTCATTACACAAAGTAAAACTATTTCCCCATGGTATTTCTCCCTCCCACCCCACCCCCCACTGTTCCTCTGATATTCTTGTTAACTGCTGGAATTAGCCTACCTGCTTGTCACCATGAAAGGTTTTCCTCCTTCCCCCCCCCTGCTGTTGGTGATGGCTTATCTTAAGTGATCACTCTCCTTACAGTGTGTATGATAAACCCATTGTTTCATGTTCTCTGTGTGTGTGTATATAAATCTCTACTCTGTTTTTTCCACCAAATGCATCCGATGAAGTGAGCTGTAGCTCACGAAAGCTTATGCTCTAATAAATTTGTTAGTCTCTAAGGTGCCACAAGTACTCCTTTTCTTTTTGCGAATACAGACTAACACGGCTGCTACTCTGAAACCTGTGATTATGCAAGGTCTCCAGAAAGTGTCCTCTGAACTGAAGTTTAGTAAAGGTTCACGATGCAAATTAATGCAGAGAACATAAATTCACTCATTTCTCCCACACACTGCCCAGGTAAATGTACTTTCTGCAGGGAACTAATCAGATATTGGGAGGATGAAACTCATACCCAGAAGCAGTCCTCAGGTACCACTGTGATAGGCACTGTATTAAAGCTAAAATAGGTAGATTTACTGATAAGGATGCATTCTTGCAGCACAGTCTGTGTTCAGCCACTATTGCATCCTATCAAAATAGCCTTCAGTGCATGTCTCTTTCATAGCCCTAGTGTATCTCCATGCAATGCAGCAAGCGTCCTTCCAGTGCACTGAAAGTGGGCTTGATGTGTGGGAGCTGTGCAGAAAATAACCATTTTTACACAAGGCCCATGGGCAGTAGCAAATAGAGGGCTTAGGGAACAATCATGTGCCAGGAAAGGTCAAGTCTCAGGGGTCTGCAGTTGTGCAAATCCTCCCATTCCACCACCACCACTCCAACAGGAGGGCTGCACAGGTAGTGGAGCTTTGTGGCTGCTCTGCAAGTGTTCCATAGCCAGATGTTTCACTTCAAAAGAAAGAATCCATGTGCTTCACATAAGGATATGGTTTAGGGAGTAGCACTTTGTAATAGGAGCTGGATATGGTAGAACCCATAAACTGAACACGGTTGTGACATGTTGCTGCCACCAGTATGGCAAATTCTATATTGTGAATGTCATAAATATAAAGGGAAGGTTAACCACTTGTCTGTATACAGTGCTATAAAATCCCTCCTGGCCAGAGGCAACATTCCGTTACTTGTAAAGGGTTAAGAAGCTCAGCTAACCTGGCTGGCACCTGACCCAAAGGACCAATAAGGGAACAAGATACTTTCAAATTTTGGGAGGGAGGCTTTTGTTTCTGCTCTTTGTTTACGTGTTTGTTCTCTCTTGGGACTGAGAGAGGCCAGACAGAAATCCATCTTCTCCAACCCATCCTAATCCAACTCTCCAATATTGCAACCAGTATAGGTAAACCGGGCAAAGGCAGATTAGTTTATCTTTTGTTTTATGTGAATTTTCCCTGTGTTAAGAGGGAGGTTTATTCCTGTTTTCTGTAACTTTAAGGTTTTGCCCAGAGGGGGATCCTCTTTGTTTTGAATCTGAATGCCCTGTAAAGTATTTTCCATCCTGATTTTACAGAGGTGATTCTTTTACCTTTTCTTTAATTAAAATTCTTCTTTTAAGAACCTGATTGATTTTTCATTGTTCTTAAGATCCAAAGGTTTGGGTTTGTGTGGTCTCTTTCCCTGTTCTTTGTTTAAAACATTTGGTGGTGGCAGCATACTGTTCAAGGCCAAGGCAAAGTTTGTACCTTTGGGAAGTTTTTAACCTAAGCTAGTAAGAATAAGCTTAGAGGCTCTTTCATGCGGGTCCCCACATCTGTACTCTAGAGTTCAGAGTGGGGAAGGAACCCTGACAGTGATATATGAACAAAGTTAGGACCCGGGAGGTAAAAGGATGGCTCTTAAGGTTAACATACATGACTGATATGTTTCGCAGACTCCCTGTGTGACACTTAAAAAATCAAGAAACCTTCCCTGTCTTTAAAATGGAGACAATAATACATACCTACTTCGAGTCTTGGCATGGCCAATTCATACATGTTTGTAAAGTGCTTTAAAATCCTCAGCTGGAAAGAGCTTTGGGGTGGGAAGTATTATTTTTTTATATAAAAATATAAAATGCTGGTGAGGGCATATCTAGAGCACTTTGTGTAGTTTTGGGCTCTGTACTATGAAAAAAACCCGACATCATTAAAGTAAAGAGAAGGGCAATAAAAATGCTGAAAGGTTTAGAAAACATGACCTATGGAGGGAGCACTGAATTGGTACAGACGAGCGAAAAGTAAAGCAAAGTATGACATGATAAATATCTATGAGTACCTGTGAGGAATTAATACAAAAGAAAAGGAAGGGGTTATTTTCATTTGTCTTTATGGGTGAAATGAGAAGTAATGGCCTACAATTAAGAAAGGTATAAATGGAGGCCAAAGGTAAAAAGCCTTTATAACAGTGAGGTCAATTAGATAATGGAATAACCTGCCAACAGAGGTCATAGTATCACAATCACTGGAAGTTTTCACAGTGCACTAGAAAGGGAACTAATGGGGGAGTCTGTAAAAATGTGTGAATACAATCCTGCCGAGATGAAGAGAGATGGGCTAGAGGAACCAAGAGGTCATTCCTAATCCTAATATCTATGATTTTATGATAATACAAAATGATAAATCACCAGTAGTGGAAATAACAAGGTTCATGAGCAGAATTTATGGGCCATTGCTGTGAAATACACTTACACTCTACAGTAGGATGCACTGTAAAAAATGTTTTTTTATCAGTACAACTGCATGAGTAGTACATTTATGGTTATTAGCTGCTGGTGCATGTAGTTTGAGAAATTAATTGTATCTCAGTTGTTTAAAAGTACTGTAGCATCAAATATTCCTGCAAGCATTTGGAGGTTTAATGTTGTGCAAAATAATCTATTAGTTAGTACCATCTTCAAGCCTATATTACTTTTATTCTGAAAAAGAGCAATTTTTTACTTTGATGTCAAAAACCGCAAAGTACTGTAAAATCGTCATTTAATAAACTTTACATATTAATATTTTGATCCTGTATCCTTTACATCATGATGACTGCCCTTACTGTTAACTTCTTTTCTTTGCTTTGATGAATCTTAGCTTGCCTCTTTCGCTGGTTATCAGATCAGAATATCTCCCTCTAGAGGCTAGAAACATTGCAAAACAGCTGCATGGAGGTTAGAGGCAACTTAGTTCAAACAATGTTAGTACGGATTATATTAATGGAAAATCTATACTCCACTGATGCATATTTTTTCATCCCTCCAATACATTCCTCCAATGCACAGAAAGCAACAGAAGTAGAAAATTAACGGTAACACACGTTACTTGGGATGCATTGGGGACAACTGCCCTGTTTTACTGGATTCACAGGGGGGACCTGCAACAAGGCCTATATACCAGGAAAGGCCCAATTTATTAAGATACATGTCTAATGTTAAGCACGTGAGTAGTATCGCCCACAATGAGCATGCAAAAACCATAAGTGAGGCCCCCAAACTCAAGAGATTTACATAAGCATCAAAAAATGTTAAAAACAATAAATGGGGGGTTCTGTTTATATGCCTCCTGGTTTTTAGACTTAAAGGGACCTTGTTTTCAATTTTTTTCTCTGCAGCCATGAGAGCTAGAAAATTACTTTCAGAAACATTTGAGAGTCTCATGCATAGTCGCATGACTCCAGGAGCTAGGGGCTTTAAGAACATCAAATGTCATGTGACTCGTGATGAAATTACAAAGCTCAACTGCACTCCCATGGGACCACTGACGTGCTTCGCATTAGGTATGTGGTTATATACCTTGCTGAACAAGGGCCTAGGTCTGATTTACATCCTCAAAATAGGTCTCAGGCCCAAGTTAGATGGTGCATGTGCCTTCCTCAGAGAGCACCTGGAGAAATTCACCCCTCAACACAAACAATTTAATTTGATAAAAATAATATTTAGTACACATTATTAGGCATAAGATACTTCTGATGTTACATCCAGAAATTTTCTACAGCATTACAACAATTACACTGTGACTTATAAAGTTTGAGATACAAACCAGTCATTAGACAGCATCATCAAAACTAATATTTTTTCCTTTTATCTTATGCTTTGTTCATTTCACTCTATTAAAAATACAATTCCTATTGAGCAATATTTTATAGCCAATTTTCAGGGGATTTCCCTTCCTCACATAAACAGCAAAATGATTTTCTCTGATTACATAATAAATTTAGATTCAATTACATTTGCACAATAAGATTTTTGTGAAATAAACTGATATTGACAGATGTATATTTAAAAACACTGGGTATTTGTCATTTCAGCTGCATTGAGCTAAAAATTATGTTTTGTTGCTTTGATAGTGAATGTACTATAATACGCACACTCACGAATATATATCTGCTTTATACTTCGTGAGATAGCTGACATATTCCTGAAGAGGATGAATTATTAGAAAGAGGTTGTTTTATAAAGAACCCCACAGCCTTCTTCTATGAACGTCTCTAGCAATTGAAAGTCAGGTAAGAAAAGTGAATTAGATAGAGAGATGCTGATGAAAGAATTTATTTAACCAAAACTAGAAGAAAAGCACAGTGTGAGAATAATGATGGAGAAGGAATGGAAAACTTACAGCAAGGAGCCAGATTCTGATCTCACTTACACCAAACTACAACTAGAGTAACTCCACGGATTTTAGTGCTGTTGCTCTGGATTTACCTTCAAGTAATAGTGATCACCACCTGGCCCACTGCACCCAAAATATACATTCTGGTGAAATTCATTCATTTTGAACAAAATCTAAGCCTTTGTGCAGTGCACCAAGTAAGTGTCCCTATGCACATCTCCATATGTTGCAGAGATCCACTCAAGCAGAACTAACACATGATAAGCCATGGCGGATGTGAGGATATGAATGCTGATTCTTTAAATATGCAGCAGGAAACCAGGGGACTGGTGTCAATTCTAGCCAAAAGTGTCAGAGTGAAAGAAGTATAAGTATAAGTGGATAGCACCATTCTCCTGGTTCACATGACGATAGTTTTGTGGTGAATAGAGTGGGGCTTTGACTGGGTGGCAGGAAGAACAGGGGTCATGGTCCCTTTAAGGAACCCCACTACATTGAGTTCTGAGGGGAAGGCAAAAGGGAGCAACAAGGAATTGGAAGCCCAGATCAGGTGGGAGTATTGACTTAACAGGAACAGTAGGGGGAAGAGTGTTTATTTCCTGTACCCTTCTGACAGAGTCCTCCTTGAGCAACGGTTACTGCCTTTTCCCTCCACATAATGTCTTTGCCCACTTTGCTTCCCTCCACTCTCTGTTAGAAATAAGAGCACAAAGAAGTTCTTGTCCACTTTCATTGGCGATCTGAGAGAATATAACCAGTTTTTTTTTTAATCAGAAGTTTGATTACTGTGCCATTGCTCCCTTGCCTGCCCTTGTAAATGGGAGATAAAGGTGCAGTGCAACAGCACTAGAATTACATATTGACCCCAACCTCACACTCTCTCCCATCTTCAGTGCCTGCAATCAATGGGTGAGGAATTAGTCATTATATGCTTAAATTAGTAAAATAAAATAATAAAATAATAATAATAATAACAATTGAACAAATAATAAAGGTTTCTGCTTCATGGAAGTAAATGAAAGTAAACGCAAACTAACATCAAATAGCGATGCTGAAATATATCCCCTGCTCTTCCTGTACATTTACCTTTTGTCTTTACAGGCCCCTACCTATTCTCAGTCTCTTCAGGAATTCAGCAAGAAATAGAAGATTGGGGTGGGGGATTCGAGGGGAGTGGAAGGTAGCAAACAAATAATTAACATAAGTCACTTGACAATTATAGGAATTCCAGGAGTTCTATGATGCTATTGAAGCACTGTGTAGTAACTGCACAAACTGGCAAGCAGACAACTTATTTCAGAGTAGCAGCCATGTTAGTCTGTATTTGCAAAAAGAAAAGGAGTACTTGTGGCACCTTGTTAGTCTCTAAGGTGCCACAAGTACTCCTTTTCTTTTTCCCAATTTATGGTACTTTCTGAGTTGGGGGGAAAAGAGGCCAAATTCTGCCCTCAGTTACCCCAGTATAAATTCAGTGGAAACTCCATGAAGTGAATGGAGATACTCTGAATTTCTAGTGGTGTAACTAAGAGCAGAATTTGGCCCACAGTGTTTTTGTTTTCTCTTAAAGAATTCATTTTAAAATTTAAATTACCTTGCAGGATGCTCTGTTGAGATTAGAGTTGCACAAATGCAATGAATGTTACCTGAAGTATAAAAGAATGTATTTGAAAAACATTTCCAGCTACCAGTATGTAAAAATTAAGTCCTTGATCTTAATGGTCACTGAAAATCCCATTGCTGACAGAGGCATTCATGCCAGGACATCCCAACTTCCAGCATCATTGGTGAGACTAAAATATTTTCAAACTACATTTGCTCAAGATTTTGACATTTTATGAAACAGCTCTTAAATCAGCCACTTTTAGAATCTGATTTTTTCCCATCTAATCCAATCAATCCTGGTAAATCTAGATAATTGTGCAAAGTTCATTTTTATTCATTAAGTAAATAACAAGTGAAATGTATAACATGATGCTATAAATAAAAAAATCAGCTAATCTATACATCTAAACCAAAAACAAATACACTTATCTTAAGTGCTACAATCTTATGATAATACTTCTAAAATAAAATTCTTGAAGTTATGAAGATCTCATTACCCATTCTTGGGAAAGCTCAAAGAGGTTAGGTGTACTCTCAATTGGACATCCAGTTTATATATAATTACACTGAATTAAATTCATAGTGATATGTAAAGTTTATGTGGAGAGAACCATTCGAACAATATTTTGACTAAAAATGGCTTTTCAAAAGAATCAGTTATTTTGGTGGAAAATGTGAAATCTGGTCAGGTTTTCAATTAAAAAAACAAAAAAATTGTTTTTTCCCCTTCTTTTTTTCCTCCCCCACTTTCCCTGAAAAGGAGGGGTACGGAGGGAGAAAGAAAGAAAGAAAGAAAGAAAGAAAGAAAGAAAGAAAGAAAGAAAGAAAGAAAGAAAGAAAGAAAGAAAGAAAGAAAGAAAAGGAGAAGAAAACCTAGTAAAACAAGCCTGGAAAACGTTCAGTTATCAAAAAATGAAAGGGTTGGAGGGGAATGTTGGTGTGTGTGTGAAGACATAGTCACACTTCCCTCCCTTACCTCCTTTGGGTCATTGCAGAGGATAAAGAAGGAAGCAGCCCATAGACTCCCATGAGTACAAGGACTAACATTTTGCCTCGTTCCTATGCAGCTGTGCCATGAGAAAGATTCCCTACACAGCCTTTCCCTTGACTGCGTACCACATAAGGGTCAGGCAGAATGCACATTTGACCTTATTTACCAGAAGCCAGTCTTATTTCATGTATGTGGTTATTTTTGTATTTCTCATATGCTTAATTGTGCTTAGTTAATGTCATATGATGTTCTGCCTTTGCACAAGGGATTTAAAGGGATATAAATTACCCGTTACTCCCTTGTGCCAGATAATGGCATCATAGGTAGCAGCAAAGCAGAGGAAATACTTCACTGAGCTGCTGTGATCATATCCGTCATGTGCAGGTGGGCAAGAGGAAGCACTGGAGAGAAAAAATGCCCTGTGCTGCCAATGGGTCCAACAACTTAGCTATGTCAGTGCCTCAGAGAATATTCTGACAGGTATCAGAGTAGCAGCCATGTTAGTCTGTATTCAAAAAAAGAAAAGGAGGACTTGTGGCACCTTAGAGACTAACAAATTTATTTGAGCATAAGCTTTCGTGAGCTACAGCTCACTTCATCGGATGCATTCAGCTCACTTTATTGAATATTCTGTGCATCCAGGCATACACTTGTCTTAGTTTACTCCTGACATACTTCCCAGAGCTGCAAGTGAACCAGCAGTCACAATCTCCCTCTTGTGATGCCCTTTGCTTGGAGACAATTGTCATCTCATTATCTAGTCTTTTATTTGCACCACAAAGAAACCAAACCAAAACAATAACAATACAAGTAGACTTTCATAGGAAAAAGTTCAAGAATTTGGTGTCAGGATTCCCAGAGATGTAATGAGAATTACACAGCTATATTCTTGGGCCTCACTTTGCTTCCAAATTTATTGAATATATTAGATGTGGTTGAAGAGCTATTGTCCATGATTTGTGATGGTTGTTCGTGATGGCGTATCTTTGTTTATAATTCCTAGTAAATTGAAATATATTATTGTTATTTTACATAGCTTAAGTTAATCAAAATCATACATCATCCTTTCCCTATGCAGCCTACAAAGTGGAAAAGTTGAAATTTTCAAAGCAGTGCAAGGGAACTAGTCACACCACTTCCATAAATGTAACCAGTCAAGGAAGCAAAGTTTCTGAAGAGTGTAGGAGTTTGTAGGATGTATGAACTATAAGACTACTCATATGAGTAAAATTACTCAAGAATGTATTTGCAACTTCAGCCACCAGATTAGTATGTTACTATTGGTTGGCCTCCAAATGCAGGCCTGTTTGATATTTTTCAGTAAGGAAAGAACAATCACCATTGTCCCAGAAAACAGAAATACATAGACGACAGTGCCAGTGTTGACAGCAATTTGATCATGAGTCTCACTATATGTGCTGGCTTAGTTTTTTTTTAAAGCCTCACTTATGGAATGAAGTGTTGATGTAAGAATCCTAGTTTTAATTAGTAAAGCTTGACAGTGGGAATTAATTGTACTCTAAAGGCTCAGAGACCAATAAGACCAATAAAAAAGAACCCAGGGTGAAGTCCTGGTCCCTGTAAAGTCAGTGGCAAAATGTCCTTCGATTTCACTGGAACCATAATTTCAAACTCCTCCCTACCCCCCACCTACATTGGTTTGTTTAAATCTCATGATTTTTAAGCCAATCACATTATTTTTTGAGGACCATCTCATGACTTGTTAACACTTCTGATTGTTGAAACTGCTGTACTTATGAGGCCAATCTCATCTGATAAATATGAAGCTACCTTTCTCTTGCTTAACATTCAAAATTTTGACTACAAAAGTAAAAATGATGAAAATAAAAAGCATTATTGCAGCCCTTCAAATTTGTATCTCACTAGTTACCCTTGAGGCATGAAATATTCCTTCTGATGTGAACTATTGCTCATGGGTTTTTGCTTAATTGATAACTGTTTAGTTGAAGATTCAGTAGAACTATAATGGATCTATTAAACCAACAGGATTGCTGGAGGATTGCTGCACTTATACTATGTAATATTACCATGAATTTCCTTTCAATTGTGGGCCTCTTTATTCCTTTAGAAGGAATAAAGGAATAAAATAGGAATAAAACTTTTTTTTTTAACTCATATGGAATTGTGTCACGTAACTGACCTGGATAAATGTGTTTGATGGAGTTTTCTGAGCTTGTGGAACATAGGACATTTTATTGCTTTACCTTTTATTTTGCCCTTCCCACCCCCATCTTTTGACCACAGTCTGTTTGCCAGCTGCAGGTAAAGAATTTTTATGCAAGACTCAGACAGTGCTGTTTTACTCTGAATTTAAATTAATCAAAGAGGTCAACTTTCAATAGAAACTGCATAAAACTCAGTCCATTAAATTGCCCATTTCAGGCCTACAATAATGGCTTATAGTTTTGATTACATTAATTAGTGCACTTATTGCATTGGCAGACTAAATGCTTTCAATGTTATTTTAAGGAACAAAAAGTTCTGTCCTTTCTTTTAGTAAGAAACTAGTTCATGGGGAGGAAGGAGAGAATATAGGGTGGAGGATTTTCTTTATTTAAAAAAAATAATAATCTGTAAGTGATAAATATTGCTATTGGAAGTCATTATAATATCAGAGAATTTTAACACAGTATTGTTGAACGCACATGCACACACAAAAATACCTCAAGTCATTCCTCTTTAGTTCTTCATTTTTAAATTGTTGTCCTTATGTTACAGCTTTTAATCACAAATTTCATGTTAACTTTGATTAAGTGAGAGCCCAAAAGGATACGTTCAGTAATGCCTAGTGCTGTTTTTGTGTTCTAAACATTTGAAAGTTACAGGTTTTCTGGATCCTGCATAGTCCAGAATTGTCTCCATTTCCCCTGAAATATTTGATAGGAACATAGTATTTCGACTAACCTATTGCCTTCTCAAATCTGGTATCCTGCAGAAATTGGCCAATACTTGAGGTTTCAGAGGAAGTTTAAACACCCTATTTACCCACAATACATCTAACCAGGGCTCAGACTGGCTGATGAGATATCTTATCTGGCGGTATGGTATATCATCATTATTTCCCTAGGCTTAACAATCTAACTGCTTGTGCAATATGTTAAATGGTGAAAAATATTCCTTATAGACTTCCACAAGCAGTCAATTTACCCTCTGAAGCACAGGATTTGATTTCTCTAGTCTTAGCATTAATAGTGGACCACATCCTGAAGTCCTTAGTTTGAAAACCCTTCCTCCTAAATGACAATAACCCAGGCAGGGCACAGGAAACACCACCAGTGTTGTTAGTAATATTTCCTATGCATTCTTCAGTCAAAAGAGGCAAGGTTTGCATCACCTCCCACATAGTCCCATACAGCTAGGGACTGTGTGGATCCTGAAATATCTGTGTGGACGTAGTGATCTGCTGATAACAGAGGACCATCTGTATAGCACTGGCATCTCCGCTGGCTCTGTGATTTCCTGCTCTCCCCTTAGCTCCGAGCAAATGTGAATTGATTAGAGTAGTGCTGACAGGGACTCACAACCTGCAGCTGCCCCGGAGCCCCATGCCCAGTGATCATACACAGCATGGAGGTACAAACTGGTGGAAGATGCTAAGGCACTATATTAACTTTTGCTATTTTCACCTGTGGGTCTTATTGGGGAGAATCTGAAGAAACACACCTGGCTCCCTCATCCTCAACTTTGCTTGGTGTGCCTCTTCCTACCACTTCTAGTAGAATCTTATAGAGCACCAGAAGATACATGCCACTTAGGCATCATTACCCACTTCCGTGGGAGCAGGCTGTTTCTGCACGCAAAATGGAGCAAGTGTCCCAAATTCTTTATTCAGCCACTCTCATGCAAACTCCCATTGACTTAAGTTTGCCTGAGTAATGATGGAATAAAACTAGAGTAAGGGCCTCAGGAATTTGCCAAGGGAAATTCAGAACCCTGAACTGGGATCTTAGGAAGCCGGTAAGAGAGAGACTAATTTTCAAAAATGGTGTTGTATAAAAGTACTTGTAAAGTTCAAGTTAACTTTGGTTAACCATTTTCTTGTTATTTGCAGGACATAAACTATTTGTTCTTTTTAAAAAGCACTCTGCTGATCTTTACAATAGAATTTCTAAAACTAGAAGCTTCAGCTACTTATATTTTAAAAGAATGACATGATGTGCCATTATTTTAAAGAGAATTGATTATGCATTGTCATTTATTATAACATGAAAACTCAAAAGGGAAATTTACTTGCTTTTTTTCTTTCTTTTCCTTATTTCCGAATTAATTTCTTGTTCATGGAAGATGCCAGATTGACAGCACTGTATCTTTCTATTAAAAGCAACAAGAAGAATCCAAGCAGCTGCACTGCAAACTTTCTATACTATCTCTCAAATGTATTTCAAGCTTGTTCCAGAAAAGTATCTACAGGCTTAAGGATGCAGTTATTTTTTTCAAGTCTGTTCAATATTTGGCCTCTGAATTCAAAATGGCAATGATGATGCCCATTGTGGTACAGTTTTTTTGTGAGGTAGAATCCTGTCTACTCAAAAAATGTGTTAATTTACTAAACATTTTCCTCATGTATACACACAAGTATAAGAAACCTTGCAATAACCTAATGTGAGTCTATCAGAAATAGATTTTTTGTGCTTGTTTCAACCATTTTTAAAATTTTGAAATGGAAAATAATGATGTAATTGAAACATTTGTTTTGATAAAAATTACATTCAGTTTGCAAAGAAATAAAAAAAGGAGACTAACTGTAGGGCCTATCAACCTTGCCAATTTCCATCTAAACTGTAATAGTGATGATTCTTTTCAGTACCACTGACTCTCATAAAAAAAGCAGAATAACTGAGTATTAAAAAAAAGTTAAGCAGAACTCAAACATATGTCTTTAATGAATATTTTATACACAGAGAACATAAATATCTGTAATAGCCTACCACTCTGCATATAATGAGATGGGAATCCTGGAGTGTTGAAGAGGTTTGAGACTTGATAGGCCAGATGGTCTTTGTTCCATCAAATAATTGTTTACATTCTTGTACACTATACACTGTATATTATGGACATACAGAAATATGCACTAACAGCTGCAGCGGCACAGGAGCTAGCAAACAGAGCTGTAAACAGGAGAGTTTGAGTGGGAGCTCTGTTGGAGGAGAAGATTAACAAGACTTAGGTGGGAAGGCTATGATGGATATGGAGGCAGCTGTGGGAGTGACTCCTGTAGTGTAAGACACAATGACGAGGATTGGATGTGGAAGCTGTGGTATGTACATGATCCTGGAGGGGGGACCTGGTAAGAGTTTTTTCTGCATGAAATGCCGTCTGATAGAGCTGATGGATGAAAAGATCCGAGGTCTGGAGATGCAGGTGGAAAGACTGGTTGAGTTTAGGAAGGGGTTTGAGCAGATGATAGAGCAGAAGATATGAGGTATCTGAAGGGAAAAGCTCAGACTTACAGATGGAAGCAGGGCTGGGGAATTTTGAGGGGAGACTGGGTGAGGAAAATAGTCATTGAAAGCATGTGACTGAAAGAATCAGGCAGAGGAAAAGACGGGCTAGTGGAGGAGAAATAGAGATTAGGAACAGGTTTGCAGAGTTGGAAAATGAAGAAGGGGCTTGGCAGGTAGTTGCTGAAGGTGGAAGGGCAAGGAAGAAGAGAAGAAAGGCTAGTCCTATAGGAAAAGGGGAAAATCAATGGAGACTACAGCAAATATGAGCCCCAGGAGGATACAGGATGGGTTGAAGAGGATTATAAGGGAAAATAGGAATGGAAAGAACTTGCAGCCAGAGGGAACTGGGGAGAGACTGGAGAATAGCACCGTCACCAGGAAAAGGCAGGTCTATGTGATCAGGGACTCTTCATTGAGAAGAATAGACAGGCCTGTAACTAGAGCTGATCCAGAGAATAGAAGAGTGTGCTGTCTTCCAGGTGCTAAGATACGGGATGTAGACCTGAGGTTGAAAACGATCCTAAAGGGAGCGGGAAAGAATCCCCTAATTATCCTTCATGTGGGAGCAAATGATATGGCTACAGGTTTCAGAGTAGCAGCCGTGTTAGTCTGTATTCACAAAAAGAAAAGGAGTACTTGTGGCACCTTAGAGACTAACAAATTTATTAGAGCATAAGCTTTCGTGAGCTACAGCTCACTTCATCGGATGCATTTGGTTGCATCGGATCTCTCCTCTGTTTTTTCCACCAAATGCATCCGATGAAGTGAGCTGTAGCTCACGAAAGCTTATGCTCTAATAAATTTGTTAGTCTCTAAGGTGCCACAAGTACTCCTTTTCTTTTAATGATATGGCTAGATTCTCACTGGAAAGTATTAAGGGAGACTATGCTAGGATGGGGAAGACGCTTAAGGAAATCGAGGCTCAGGTGATCTTTAGTGGGATCCTTCCTGTTCCTAGAGAAGGGCAACAAAGGTGTGACAAGATTATGACTGTCAACAGATGGCTTAGGCAGTGGTGCTATAATGAGGGCTTTGGGATGTATGGCCACTGGGAGGCATTCATGGACAGAGGACAGTTCTCTCGGGATGGACTTCATCTGAGTAGGGAAGGAAATAGACTTCTAGGATGGAGGCTGGCACAACTGATAAAGAGAGCTTTAAACTAGGAATTTGGGGAAGATGGTTGGGAGATATCCAGGTAACCTCCACGCCAGATTTTAGCATTGAGAGGGAAGAAGATGAAGTAAGAAAGGATACAGCCGTGGGTAGGAGAATGTATATAAGGAGCAAGGGCAGTATGGAACTAGTCTAATAGGTTATACTGGCTGTAGAATGACTGTGCCTAATAGGGTACAAAATGTGAGCGAGGCCAAACAGCAAAAATTAAGATGTTTGTACACCAATGCGAGGAGCGTAGGTAACAAAATGGAAGAAGTAGAGCTACTGGTGCAGGAAGTAAAACCAGATATTATAGGGATAACAGAAACATGGTGGAATAGTAGTCATGACTGGACTACAGCTATTGAAGGGTATGTGCTGTTTCGGAAAGACAGAAATAAAGGTAAAGGTGGTGGAGTAACATAGTATATCAATGATGAGGTAGAATGTAAACAAATAAGAAGCGATGCAATGGATAAGACAGAGTCTGTCTGGGCAAAAATTACATTGTGGAAGATAACTAGTAGAGCCTCTCCTACGACAGTGCTTGGGGTGTGCTATAGACCTCCAGGATCTAATTTGGATATGGATAGAGCCCTTTTTAATGTTTTTAATAAAGTAAATACTAATGGAAACTGCATGATCATGGGAGACTTTAACTTCCCAGATATAGACTGGAGGACCAGTGCTAGTAATAATAATAGGGCTCAGATTTTGCTAGATGTGATAGCTGATGGATTCCTTCATCAAATAGTTGTGAACTGATGAGAGGGGATGCCATTTTAGATTTTATTTTGGTGAGTAGGGAGGACCTCATAGAAGAAAAGGTTGTAGGGGATAATCTTGGCTCAAGTGATCATGAGCTAATTCAGTTGAAACTGAATGGAAGGATTAACAAAAATAAATCTGCAACTAGAGTTTTTGATTTCAAAAGGGCTGACTTTCAAAAATTAAGGAAATTAGTTAGGGAAGTGGATTGGACTGAAGAATTTATGGATCTAAAGGTAGAGGAGGCCTGGGATTACTTTAAATCAAAGCTGCAGAAGCTATCGGAAGCCTGTATCACAAGAAAGGGGGAAAAATTCATAGGAAGGAGTTGTAGACCAAGCTGGATGAGCAAGCATCTTAGAGAGGTGATTAAGGAGAAGCAGAAAGCATACAAGGAGTGGGAGATGGGAGGGATCAGCAAGGAAAGCTACCTTATTGAGGTCAGAACATGTAGGGATCAAGTGAGACAGGCTAAAAGTCGAGTAGAGCTGGACCTTGCAAAGGGAATTAAAACCAATAGTAAAAGGTTCTATAGCCATATAAATGAGAAAACTAAGAAAGAAGAAGTGGGGCTGCTAAACACTGAGGATGGAGTGGAGGTTAAAGAAAATCTGGGCATGGCCCAATATCTAAACAAACACTTTGCCTCAGTTTTTAATAAGGCTAAAGAGGATCTTAGGGATAATGGTAGCATGACAAATGGGAATGAGGATATGGAGGTAGATATTACCATATCTGAGGTAGAAGTGAAACTCAAACTGCTTAATGGGACTAAATCGGGGGGCCCAGATAACCTTCATCCAAGAATATTAAAGGAATTGGCACCTGAAATTGCAAGCCCATTAGCAAGAATTTTTAATGAATCTGTAAACTCAGGAGTTGTACTGAATGATTGGAGAATTCCTAATATAGTTCCTATTTTTAAGAAAGGAAAAAAAAGTGATCGGGGTAACTACAGGCCAGTTAGTTTGACATCTGTAGTATGTAAGGTCCTGGAAAAAATGTTGAAGGAGAAATTAGTTAAGGACATTGAAGTCAATGGTAAATGGGACAAAATACAACATGGTTTTACAAAAGGTAGATTGTGCCAAACCAACCTGATCTCCTTCTTTGAGACAGTAACAGATTTTTTAGATATAGAAAATGCAGTGGATCTAATTTACCTAGATTTCAGTAAGGCGTTTGATACTGTGCCACATGGGGAATTATTAGTTAAAATTGGACAAGATGGGGATCAATATGAACATTAAAAGGTGGATAAGGAATTGGTTAAAGGGGAGATTGCAACGGGTCCTACTGAAAGGCAAACTGTCAGGCTGGAGGGAGGTTACCAGTGGAGTTTCTCAGGGATCAGTTTTGGGACCAATCTTATGTAATCTTTTTATTACTGACCTTGGCACAAAAAGTGGGAGTGTGCTAATAAGGTTTGCAGATGATACAAAGCTGGGAGGTATTGTCAATTCAGAGAAGGATCGGGATATTATACAGGAGGATCTGGATGACCTTGTAAACTGGAGTAATAGTAATAGGATGAAATTTAATAGTGAGAAGTGTAACGTTATGCATTTAGGGATTAATAACAAGAACTTTATTTATAAGTTGGAGACGCATCAATTAGAAGTAACGGAAGAGGAGAAGGACCTTGGAGTATTGGTTGATCATAGGATGACTATGAGCTGCCAATGTGATATGGCTGTGGAAAAAGCTAATGCGGTTTTGGTATGCATCAGGAGAGGTATTTCCAGTAGGGATAAGGAGGTTTTAGTACCATTATACAAGGCACTGGTGAGACCTCACCTAGAATACTGTGTGCAGTTCTGGTCTCCCGTGTTTAAAAAGGATGAATTCAAACTGGAGCAGGTACAGAGAAGGGCTACTAGGATGATCCGAGGAATGGAAAACTTGTCTTATGAATGGAGACTTAAGGAGCTTGGCTTGTTTAGCCTAACTGAAAGAAGGTTGAGGGGAGATATGATTGCTCTCTATAAATATATCAGAGGGACAAATACAGGAGAGGGAGAGGAATTATTTAAGCTCAACACCAATGTGGACACAAGAACAAATGGGTATAAACTGGCCACCAGGAAGTTTAGACTTGAAATTAGACGAAGGTTTCTAACCATCAGAGGAGTGAA
This sequence comes from Dermochelys coriacea, assembly GCF_009764565.3. NCBI lineage: Eukaryota > Metazoa > Chordata > Testudines > Dermochelyidae > Dermochelys > Dermochelys coriacea. The sequence goes on from NC_050069.1 coordinate 129,339,014, forward strand.
GTTTTGGAATAGCCTTCCAAGGGAAGCAGTGGGGGCAAAAGATCTATCTGGCTTTAAGATTCTACTGGATAAGTTTATGGAGGAGATGGTATGATGGGATAATGTGATTTTGGTAATTAATTGATCTTTAAATATTCAGGGTAAATAGGCCTAATCCTTGAGATTGGATATTAGATGGATGGGATCTGAGTTACCCAAGAAAGAATTTTCTGTAGTATCTTGGTGAATCTTGCCCATATGCTCAGGGTTTATCTGATCGCCATATTTGGGGTCGGGAAGGAATTTTTCTCCAGGGCAGATTGGAGAGTCCCTGGAGCTTTTTTGCCTTCGTCTATAGCATGGGGCATGGGTCACTTGAGAGAGGATTCTCTGCTCCTTGAAGTCTTTAAACCACCATTTGAGGACTTCAATAGCTCAGACATAGGTGAGGTTTTTTGTAGGAGTGGGTGGGTGAGATTCTGTGGCCTGCGTTGTGCAGGAGGTCGGACTAGATGATCAGAACGGTCCCTTCTGACCTTAGTATCTATGAATCTATGCTGCAAACACAAAAATACTGCTATTTGATGTATTGCTTGAAGAGGTCATATACTGATATTATTTTGTTACCATATGCTCAGAGTCAAAATCTCACCTGATGTGAATCGATGCAGCTCCACTGTACTCAAAGTAGCACTGTCTATGTACACTAGCAGAAAGTGTGCCCCCCCCACAAATTTCAGATGATATTTCTGGCAATAACATATGTGTTGGTTTGTACATGGGTATTTGACAAGGTACCTTTGGGTAATGGAAAATAACATCTTTGCTTTTGGTTGTACACAAAATAATTTACATTAATATCAGACTGAGAAATATTTGTGCTTGTTAGAGTTAGTCACATAAATATTTTACTTGTGGAACACACATTTTGCTAGTCATTACCAAGGGTGATACAGTCATTTCAGCAATTACATTAAAAGCAATTTTCTGGCAATACTGAGACTCTGTGGAGGCCTCTTTAATTCCAGTTTTATTAGTATTCAGTGTAGATAACATAATACGTTTGTGACTTTTACTGGACGTCTGACATATGCCTCCTGGCTAAGTTTTGTTTCAGAAGGTGTGCTGTGGTGATGGTATACAAAATGCAGAAAACGTTTAATATACAACTTGCAGATAAATGTTTATTCCAGAAACATATGCCTCAATCCTGTCCTGCTACAAGTCACTTTTGTACGACTCCAGTAGCCCAAAGGAGACCTAAAGCTGCCTTCAATAAGCAATAGAGGATGTCCCACAGTCTGGCAGAATCCGTCTGGTGTAAATCTAGCTTTACCCATTCTAGTGTAGGGGGAGAAGTAGAGGTGTGGAAAAGTGGACCTAGAGCACAAAGTGGGACCTCCTCTGTCCCCTCCACCTCTAAGTCTACCCCCTACTCAGCTCAGCACCATCTGAGGATTGAGCCCATACTTTTTACTTCAAACACTGGTTCCAACCTTGACATCCTGAGGATATCTTTCAACCTATGCTCTGGCCTTCTAAAAGGTGGGAATTTTGTGTCATCTCTAAAAGCATGTTACTTTGCCGACTGACTCGTCACTACTGAAACTTACCAGCAGAGATCACCCTTTTATAGAAGCCCTTCTCAGGATGCTTTTAAGATAGCCAGCCCTTTGCATTTGGCCGAGACAAACAGCTGCAGTCTTCAATTAGCTGACTGGAGCAACGGGCTCTTGTGGGCAGACGTTTGCGCTGAAGCAGGGCCTGGTTGTCTTCACCAGCCCTCTGCACAGATTCAAGGATGTGGCTATATAGAATCAGTTTCAGGATCAGTACCTTCGGAAGGATAACAAGAAAACTGGGAGAAAAGAACTTTGTTCCTCCCAATCGAATTGGGAAATTCGTCAAAATTGACAATTTCCCAATTTCTGCTTTGATGAATCAGCATTTTCTGATGAAAACACTTTTAGTTGAAAAATTCCCAACCAGCTCTATTAGCAACTGTCATGTTTTTATTGTGAGATTCACAATCTCTTTCTATTAGATTCTCCACTTATGAGAATCGGGATTGCATGAGAAACTCAGCTGTCATTAAAAAAAAAGAGTTTCTAGCCTACGTATTTGCCAAGAAAAGCTGGAAAATGTGAAGTAAATGCACCTTAAAGAAACCAGAAGGAAAATAAAAAGAACCCCAAATATATTATTTTTGTTCAAAAAAAAAATAACCCTCAGGTTTTAAGACAATTGTATGAGTTTTTGCAGACTTGGGATTGTCATCACTGGGTAAATATCTGGATAGTAGACACAAGGCTTGGACACACATGGCAAAAATCATCCTGGCTACACCTCTAAAACCAGTTCCGCTTCATAACTACCTCATATTAAAGCACAAGTCCAGACTAAAATGGATTTAAAAACCCCAATAATTTATAAGAACATAAAAATAAACTGTGTATTAAAACATTACCAGCCTTGTACTGTATAGTGAACATTTCCAACATAACAGTCTTCTGGCTTCTTCCATACATAGAAGAGAATAATCCTATTCATCTACATAAACTCATTTTTTTCAGCTTTCAAGGACCGGAATCTGTTCTCATTTACAACAGTGTTTATGACAATAAAAAATGGTAGCTGTGGCAAAGTCAGGTCAGAAATATCTGAACAATTCACTTAACAAAGCAACCTCCAAAGATAAATTATATATTTATACACACAACCATTTTATTACTTCCACATCAGAACAGACTAAGCAGACATTTAGCAGCCCCTATCCAAGTCTGACAGTTGAAAACAAACTGCAAAAACTCAAGTGGAAAAGCCGGTGCATCTAAATGACACAGGGCTATTATCTTTGAAACTATAAATAGTGTGAAATGCGTAAGTCACAGCACATTACAAAATAAATGGGAAACAGAATTTCAGACTTTCATGGAAGATGACTTCTGAGCAGACATTCTCTAAACGGTTCAACCCACCACCTCCTTCCCATCGCAGAGTGATTTCCAATAGGAAAAGTATTCAGAAGCAGATCCAAGCTCTATTGCTACAGAAGTACTTTAAACATCTTTCAGCATTAGTTCTGCTCTTCCCAGTTTCAACATTGGAAAATGTAAGCTTTGGGAAAATCTTTAATTTATTGTTTGCTATACCAGCCTAATCACAATGATGAGAATGTCCTCACTTGAGTAATCCCATTGAAGTCAATGGGAGTAAATGTGAGTGTTCTAAACTTCAAGCCCAAGTTTTTAGAGCACACGGAAATGTAAGCATTGGAAACTTTATGCCCCAACAGTTCAATTTGCACCTTCAAATAACACCTGTTTGTCCGAGTAAACAAACAACTTATTAACTAACTTGCCTATGCAATGATTTGGATCCCAAAACTATGTCCTCACAAACTTGGACATATAAGATTTAAAATCTGGGATGAAACTACTTTGAATATTTGACCCTGAATAGTTCAGTTGGCCAAGAAGTGTAGCTTTCTAAAAAAGTTTAATGTAACAGGAGTAAAGGGACAGATAGGGAGGTCTTTGTGTGCATGCTAATGCATTTGCAAGGCATTCAGATATCACAGAGAGTGGTGCAATATAGGAACCTAAATAGACAAACAGAATGATAGTGAAGGATAGTATTCCAGACCTGAGATTCAAATTTCTACTTACAAATGCATAACATGCTGTAATTTTGGACTTATTTTTCCAAATCTGAAGTGCAGTAGAGTATGTATACATAAGAACATAATCTATTACATGAAATTGATGTCAATACATCAAGCGTACAACTAAATATTCATATGTAATACACTGACCTTTGAATAATCTCAGAACTCACTGTTTGAAAATACTGTGTTAATTTTAAGAAAACAGCATCTAATGAGAGACCCATAGCAGCACTACGACTTCTATTATCAGAACACAAAGTATTTTGCTGGTGACTCAGATATTCCTGAACACATAATTAAGTTAGGATTTCCTTTTAGATCATTGTTGTATGACCCTCTCTCTAATAGCTAAGAGCTATCTCATCTCTAAGGTAACTGATCTTAATGTCATGGCTAAAGAAGACATGAAAACAATATGCATACACTACTGACAGGTTTTTAAAAAAATGTCTATTTTAGACAGTTTAGTTTTGTACATTTTTATTTTAAAACATAAAATACTTAGGATCAGATACTCAGTTGTTGTATATCCACTGACTTCAATGGTGCTATGACTCTTTATACCAGCTGAGGATCTGGCCTTCATTTTGTAATAATAAAATAAAAATAAAATAAGCTTAAAATAAGCTTTCAACCACCTTCAAATTTCAGAAGTCCTGGAGAGAGCTGGATTTGAGTCTTCCTATCTGCAAATCTTAGTTTAGAACCAAAACCAGAAAGGTTTGACTTTCTGATTCAGATGTTGATAAAATCTCACAGGAACTGCTGTTTTTATGACATTTAAAACCATGATATTACCACCTTGACAATAATGGAATACTCGTTCAGTGTACTTCCTATACAAATTCCTGCATAAAGGTTATTACAGTAATAATCCTTGAGATGACAAAGATATGGGTGTCTGTGACACAGCCTACATCCAAAAGAACAGGATTCAAACTTTTATGCCACATACAAATGATGAAAGATCTTTGGCAACCACTGAAACTTAGGTATCCAACAGCAATTGAAGACTCAGCAAAACTCCTCTGTTAAGAGCCTGAGTAACAAGCAGAAGGCATACTTCCACAATTGAGGGTGATGATTTACAGCCTGATCCAAAGCCCACTGAAGTCAAAAGAAATCTTTCTAATCCCAAACCAAACACTAGTTGCAGAGTGAATTTGGCCATGTAGATCCAGCCAGAAAGCACAAGGGACAGTTCCAACAATTGTGTTATGCCCAGCAATCTTTAAACTTGAGTTTCCTCACATATACAACAATTTTACGAGTGTAACTCAGTTAGTTATAATATAGGAAAATGTAATATAGGAAATGTAGGGAAATGTAGATGAACTGGCCCATCATCCACATGAACAATTAAATCAATATCCTTTTAACTCCAATACCATCATGGAGACAAACTTTGTCATTTCAAGCTGTGACTTTCTATTGTGATGACAATAAATCAAATGACAGAACAAATGTCCTTTCCATTTCTAACGTCTGTGATTATAACAATTTATATTTCTAAATAAGGAACTACAAAGTAGTCACAAGTTAATATACTTGGCAGTCTCTGCTCAAGCAAAGCGCAGCCTGTGGATAGCATGAGTACTATTGACCAGGATGAAGGCATGTTCAAGTTGTGTGATAAAGCTTGCATCTCCCATGTCCTCACTACATCTGAGTGCAGCCAGTGCTACCAACTTCTCATTTTCATGGTTATCAAATGTAATTATTTTGTATCCCACCCTGTGAGATGCTGGGCATTATCTACTCCCATGGAAGTCAAAGGGCTCAGCACCTCCCTAAATCAGCCCCTTTGATTTGTATTCCATTGGTTTTGCTATGGAGAAAGCCTTTATGTTTTATAATTAATTTGTATTTTGTAGAACATGAACATGTATGCAATAAGGTATATAAATTAAAATTTTTAAGCTTTTTCTGCAGGTCCCCTGTCTCTAAACAGTGTCAAATAGCCCTTGTGAAAAAATCAAAGAAAGACGGATGAGGGATGAAGAACGTCTGGGGTCTCCAAGCTAAAATGAGTTAATAACAAAATACAGCATAGACATTTTCTAAGTCGTATGGCAGTCACCAAGTATGCAAACGAAAAGCATTTAAATTTTGGCATAAGAAGAAGGATCCTGGCATGGTATTTCACACGCTTTCGGAAAGTCCTACCAAACAAACATATTCTTTATTTGTTTAATAGTGTAGAAGTAATAGAAGTTATAACCATGATCTGGGCCCTGCTGTATTAGGCACTGTACATACACCTAGTGTAAGAGACTATCCCTCCTCCAAAGCAACTGGGAAAAAAAGAAGTATTATTATCGTTTATAGGCAGATAGTTGACATACAGAGGGATTAAGATCCAGATTCTCGAAAGCATTTAGATGCCTAACTCTGATTGGTTTCACTTGATTTAGGTACCTAAATATCCTTGAGGATTAAGGCTTAAATGACTCATCCCAGATCACAGAGGAAGTCTGTTGGCAGAGTCAGGAAATTTAAGCCAGACCTCCTGAGTTCCAGTCCAAAGCTTTCACCTCAAGACTAGCCGTCCTCTCTAATTTTGAAGAAATATATTAAATGGTAGGCTGGATGTTTATGCTAGACTTACTCTTGAATAGCGCATCTTTGGTCACTGATTCAATGATAGCCTATCAAGAGGGGAGGCAGTAAGTGTTCTCTTGGTGCGTTGAATGACTAAACTAATAAACCTCTAAAGAGGAAAGAAAGACTTTGAATATTGGACTATTTTTCTAAAAGACTTATTAGGATGTGAAGCACACACACACACACATTGAGTGTTTTCAGAACTGCAAATAACTGGTAAAAGTGGTGTAAAGAATACAAGGAGATTATCTTTATGTTTTTGTGAATATTGTTTTATGATATTATAATCTATGCTTCTCCATACTGGATCAGAGCACCAAGCCAATGGGTTTAATAACCTGCTTCTAGTGGGAGACACCTGCTGCTTTAGAGAAAAAGGAAAAAAATAATGCTCCTAGCTATCTGTGCATTGTTATTTCTCATTTCCCAGCTCAGCTATTTATAGGCAGAATAGTTTGTTTTTCTTCCTCCATGTACTGTATATGCCTTTTGGATCTTTTTGATACTAACCTCATTGGCCTGTCAGTTGGTTGAAAATGCTGTTGTCAAAATCTTAGGGTTTTTTTGCTTGTTTGTTTGCTTGGTTTTGGTTTAGCCAGTCTCCAGTCTCTCTGGGACCCACTCTTGCATAACAGGTGGGTGTTTCTAAAAATCTTTGACACTGAGTTTCAGGCAGAGATAAGAGTAGTGTTGGGGCTGCAAATATATTTTTTCTGAAAGGAACTCTACCCATCTCTGAACCTAGTCTCCTTTCATATTCTCCTAATGAATATATCCCCTCTTTGCTCCATTAATAACACCAGCCATGATAACCCCTTTGGGTCTTTCTCCCACCAAAGTCTCAGGATCTTCTTTCATGATGCCTTAATTGTTTGAAACAACTTTCAGCATCTAATAATCAAGCCTTCACCCATGACTCATTCAAATCACTCCAAAAATCTGTCTGACCTGTCCTCATACAAAAAGTGTTTACATTAAAGCAAAACAAAAGTACACATTTTGAACCAAGATATCCAAATGCCTAAATTGAACAGCCACAAAACCATCTATCTGTACTCCATACCTTCCCTCTCCACTTCCCTTCTCCCCAATGTTACCAGCCTCATTTGCTTGGTATAGTTTATCTTTAGGATGGTCAACTCTTTGGGGCAAGGATGCATCTTTGATGTGTTTTCTGTGAAACTCAGAAATGTCTAGGACACTTACAGGTGTTATTGAATGATTCATGATAATAAAAAGGAGAGTGAGACTATTGCATTCTGAAAATGCTCCAATTAAAAAAAAACAATTTAGAATTGCAAGCTTTTTGGGGCAGGGACTGTCTATCACTCTGTGTTTGTACAATGACTACCACAATGGGGCCCTGTTCTTGGTTAGTGCTTAGAGACGATCATAATAAAGATGATGAATAGTAATGTTTATACATTTTAAAAAGTCAAAAAGAGGTTACCTCTCCCCCTGCACTACAATGGGTAAAGCTAGTCTTTTATGATCTGGCCAAACCTTTACTGTCTAGTTAAATAGAATAATATATTGCTTAACTATATAATATCAGCCATCATTCTAGCTATTTGTCTAGTTTTGCAATAGGCTACACAAAAAGCACTAGTAAAATCAGAACAAACTAAAATTTCATACGACTTGTTTATACTGTTCTATATACTGTATCAGCAGTTCTCAAACTGGGCAAGTTCATTTTATTGGGGTCACCAGGGCCAGTGTTAGATTTGCTGGAGCCCAGGGCAGAAAGCCCAAGCTTTGCCACAAAGGGCTGATGCCAAAGCTTGAGTTGTTAAGTGAATTGAAACTTGACAAGACAATTCAGATGCCAGAAAGGGGTACAGTAGTCTGGAAAGATCGAGAACCACTTTCCTATTCTATAGAACTATAGGGAAGAGGAGTGATTTCAGTTAAAAATGGGACAAGTGACCAGGTAAACCCTGGACCAGGGTTTAAATAAATTATTATATAACACAATAGCCAATTAGCTTGCATCTCTTTAACAGGTCAATGAGCAGCAGAACATCCACGGTGAGGAGTACACTCCTACCCCTGTATACACTCCTCCTTGCATAATGAAGCCATTTGATCCAATCAAATTTCTCAATCTGCTAAATCAGTGGGTGGCAGAATAAAGGCTGATTGGCCCGCCTCCTCATCCATCACAAAGACTGGACACAGCAGGTACAAGAAAGATGAAGAACAAACAAATTAGAAGGTGTTTTCATAGTATACAGACTCTCCAGTACTTCATAAGAACTGGCAAGATATTTAGTAGAGGAAATAATTAATATAATGAATTTTAAACAGGTACATTGAGATGCTAAACAGAAGGATTCCACAAAACATGGAAAAAATGAGACAGCAAGAAGGTGTAAAGGATATCGCCAAATAGCCAAAGCAGGATAAAATGTATTATTTAAAATTTGAAAACTAGATGGTAAATAGTTATATGAATGTATTCAGGAACTATTTTGAATTGGCAGAGATACCTAACATTATATGGATATGGTTTTGTCTGCAATGGGTTAAAAAAAAGCTACTAAAATCTCTTTTGGTATTATATTGGGAGAAGACTCCTTCAGCTGTATAAAAAATGAGGATAATCTCCAGTACTTTTTAAATGCACTTTGCTATTCCCATTGATAAAAGAATATAGTACATGCAAAAGCAGCATACTTGGCTACCCTAATTGCAGGGAATTCTCCCACTGTTACTAATACTAAAATTGGTGGGAACCATAGTGATCTAGACAAACCATAAGGTTATTATACCACAGTTCTCCATAACTTCTCTGAGCATTTCTCCACACTGGTAAAAATGCTCTTGAACAATTTGCACTAAGGGCTAGCTATAGCAGAAAATAGCCCTAGTTTAACTAAATCCATTTACATTGATCTAATTCAACTGGTGCAAACTCATCATGTAGACATAATTAAACCAGTTTAACCCTTCTTTAAATCCATTTAGTTAGCTTCTGTGAATTGCCAAATAAAGATAAGTCAAATCTTCAACAAAGTGTAGGTGCATCTGCATTTGGGATGTACCTGTTTAACTAGATTTTAAATCAATCTTGTTAAACCAGTGCTTTTCCAATGTAGGCCAGGCCTTAAGCATGCAATATTGCTGTCACTGGTGCTGGCCCAATAGTGGCAGAATTCCCTAACTTCTTCAGTACAGATGCAGCCTACAAGGTACTAAACAGAATTGTTTACAATGAACCACAAAAGTATTCAAATTACTCCTGTTTTACACTTGATCTGGATCTGAAAAACAGCAATCGATTTTCTTAGGGGCAGATTTTTAATGGTATTTGGCTGCCAAAAGATCAAAAGGGACACACAGTGGGATTTTCAAAATTGTCTAACCAGGATAGGCATCTAACTCCCGTTGACTAAGATTGGAATTAGGTACCTAGGAACTTTTGAAAATCCCAATACATGCATATTTAGGCATCTTTATATGCCTAAATACCTTTTTAAAATCTGTCTTTTAATATCTAGACACTGTTCATAGAAGCTACTTGTAGCTCTATCACTGTAGTTCCATTGACTTCGGTGGAAGTACAACAATTTACACCAGCTGTGAATCTAGCCAAATAGATTTCTTCTGATATGGATCACAAATACCAGATCCTTGCATTTTTATGCAGATTTTAGCTTACTGGTGTTAGCTACTGCAAATACCAATGAAAACAAACTTTAAAGTATTACTGTAGTTCTAAGTTCTATCTTCCTTCTGCTCTGGATAACATTTTCTAGGATACAGCAGCTTGTCAAAGACCTGCCTTGCATTGTAGCTAACAAAGTGGGTCCTCTTTACTAGTTGCACCCTTCCAAGCTTACAATTTTTTAAATTATTTAAATGTAATCTCACTACATTATTTATGGGAACAAGTTCTGCTGTACAACTGTGGTGGTAACATTGGGTGAAACATGCAAAATTGATCTACAAAATATTGTAAAGATCTCATTCCTGAATCCATTTGCTCCTCAGAGAGGGAAAAGGAAGAAGAGGAAAAACTGGTTCATTAAGTTGCCTTGCAACCAAAAAAAGAAACAGCTGCTAAAATCATGAAAAACCTGATTGCTAGAAAGAGCAAGGGAAATAAAGAATTAGATTTGTGTTTCATTTTGTAGTGATTTGTCCAAATAGGGAGTTATGATCAACAGTAGACTTGTGGGAAGAATATTGCTACAAGTATTACTCTTATTGCATTATTTAACTAGAAACACACAACAGCAAATTGTTATTGTGTGACCTGTCAACATATGTGCTAACATACAATTAGATTTGATAATCTGCCTGTTTACATTTTATTGATATTTGCTTTACAATATCAGGGAAATTGTTTGAAAATGAGAGTTTGTTTGTTTTTTTTAAAAAAAGCGCACACCTGGTTATTTCAGCACTTCTGCAAATAATTTCATTACTACCCCTTCTACCTTGATATTACAAAAGGCCTGAAACTAACAAATTAATACTATCCATATACTGACTTAATAAAGGGAGAATTAAATTTCCTCGTACCATAAAGACTTACAAAGAGGATATATAAAGCATGCTCCTGCAGATAAACCATCGATATACTGTATTTGTCTGAACTTCCACATATAATAGCTAACTTGTTCAAATGGGTTTCCCCTCCTCCCTCAATTGGATTCATGTATACAAAGGAAGCAGTATGAAAAGCAACCTTTCTGATACCATGTCTTGAAAATACCCATAAACATTGCTTCAGAAACAGCTTTTAATTGTCAAGGTCAGTATCTTAAATGAAGTGAGCGGAACAATACAAGGGCAGAAACTGTGACTAATTTCAAATACTGTAGCTATTTTTTGTAGTTATCTGACAGTAAATGAGATTGCAGTTTCCCAGACAAAATATATAAAAGATTACATGTGTGTGTACAAGCATGAGAGTAACCTACCTACCAGTGCTATTAATGCAGTATGTTAAGTGATGGGGGTGGTTGAGGGGGCAGGGGAGAAGGGCTGATGCCCACAAAGAAGTTCTGCGTGCTGCAGGGTAAATCTATCCATTGATGAGTCTTGTCAGCCTAACAGGGTAAATTTTTTTCTCCATGAAAGAAAATATTTAAACTATTACCAAGGCCTCAACAGCTGGAAATACATAACTTCAAACACGATACATTGACCTGAACCGGTTTACAGAAAAGCCCTGCAGAATTAATTTCCCACTGCAAGCAGAGGAGCCCAATGGAAGGTGGGTTATTGAGCATGGGACCCCCCCAAATAGTTTTTCCCCTAAGGAAAACTGAATTGGCAATTTTTTTTCTTACTTCCCTAGATTTTACTGAAGTCTTACGTGCTGGCTTGTACCTCAGGTTAATTGAAATTATAAAATGGGTCAAACAATCCCTTTAGTTTCCTTGACAATATTATACTGTGGATCAGACCTTTGTAAAGAACTCTCTGGCATCTGCCCAGTATTCATTAGAGCACAGCTATAATAGCCCTAAATATCAATTTCATCTCTTGCTTAAACATAGATTACTACTATTTACATCATCTGAGATTGTGATATTTTATTCATCGATAATTGGTGGTTCTAACTAACAGAATTAACTAATTGGTGGAATTAAAAAAAGAATTAAGGGTTCTCATTAGTCCTCTTTGAGGATGGCTAAATAACAAAACTCTCTCAACTAGTGTTTCTGCTCCCTATCTTCAAACTGGAAGAACCTACAGAAATACAGTTACAGGGCTAGATTGTGGCTTTGTCATAGGCCCAGCAATACTTAATGATGATGACCCAGTAGCAGACCAGGGACCATATTCTTCTCTTGCTCCAGAGGGGTAATTTGTGCCACCCCTAAACCTGGTACAGATTAATTCCCCTTTTTGCTGGTTTAGCTGTTGGGGTTGGCCTCACCCCTTTCCCCTCCTGCCAATCCACTCTCCACCCCCTTGAGTGAGAAAAGGAGTTGCAGTCTCATAGAGATTGATGTCTCTCTGCACTGTGATCCATGAAATGTATAATCCCTCTAGGGCAGTAAATACTGCCTCCCACCCACCCTTGTGCAGGTGTGCAGCCTGGATAACAATTTTACCCACAGTAAACATTGAAAAATGGAACATCTTTTTTGGGAAAAGATTAAGAAAATTGAACAAAACAAAAAAGAAAGGCAGGAACTCATTAGGGAAAAGAAATACAGCAGGGCTGCTGAAACTGCACAACCCCAAAGGATGCAGCTAATTTGTATATACATTTACATAATTTAAAAATAAAAGCACACAACCACAATATTTACTTGTATTTGTATCCAGCTCAACAGGGAAATAGAAATGGATTGTTGCTTGAGTTCATCAGAAATAAGAACCTGCATCTCATCAGCTTTGCTTTCACTCTACAATTACAGTGTGAAGACAGCCAAAACAGGTCATGTTATCTTTTGGGCAGCCCCCTAGAATTGAGAAGAGGGCAGGGCAGCCGTTGGTGAGAAATATTAGATAATTTATAGAAATGAGTGGGGAAAAAAGGAAACTTTCTAGCCTCCAATAAGTGTCCTTATCCATTTATATTCCTTCCTGAAGACAAACCTGAATCTAGAGCTCTCTCTGATTCTCTACTGTGTTCTTTTTGACATTACCCCAGGATGTTGTGACCCTCTCAGCTGGTCAGCTTTACCACTTTCTCAATGCCCCTGCTGTGGGTGAAAGTCCTCTAAGAATCCTGAAAGGAAGCTCAGATTTTGTTTTTGAAATTTTTTTTACAATGGGGTTGATTTTGAGGTGGAAAAAAAATAGAAGATTCCGTTCATGCTTGCGTCCGTTCTGTGCGAAACACTGACATTGGCAGGATTACAAGGACAACATTTTTCAAGCATAAAAGATTTGCGAGCAATTTCCTGCAATGTATTAGGTACAAACAGACTTTTCTTCAACAGCAGGCATACATGGCTTTTAGTTTTAGTGTTTTTTTTTCCCCTTGAACAAATGCATTTATTGTAGCTGATTTAAGGAAAAGCTTCCCCTCCATTTATTTTGATTTCCCCTGTGTCCTTTTACAGCACCATAAAGAGTACAGAATCTTGTTCAACAATTATGTATTTGTGTAGAGACCTCTTTCAAATCTCCAGAACAATAATCTATGGACAATTTTTAAGTGATCTTTTGCAGTACTCCTAAATCCATCCCCCCACCCTCACCCAGTCAGGGACTAATTTTTCCTACTCTTGCTATATGAAGATCCATGCAGAACATTTCTAGGCACATTTCCTAATGTGAGAGGCACTAATATCGAAGGACATGGAGGAAACAGGCTTTTGGATATCAGAATTAGAAGACAGGGGACTTGGGTGGCCTTAGAAACTTGGTAATGAGATGGAGTCATTTCACCTCTATGCCACTGATTTGAAAATGTCCCAGTCTGGTATTGATCAAAAGATGTATCTGCTGGAACACAATTTGATTTTGTGACCTGTTGGGAAATGAATTGGTGGCCTTAATCCATTTTGTAATGCAATGTGAATCAAGAAAGTGATGGGGGGAGAGGTGTAGCTATATAATTTGAAGCTGATACAAGATACAGTACAAGAGATATCTCACTCTGAAAAAAAAATGATTCTTTTTAGTGTTTTAACTTCCTGTGAGTGCCAGGATGGAGTTAACATTGGATTAGCTGCATTGTACAGCCCACCATGCTGCACTTTAAAACTGCCATATGAGCAGTAATATATTGTTTTATTTTTGGACTGGGTTGGCTCAGGGTCTGGGTTGACTCAGGAAATCATGGTAACCAAGACTACCATTTAGCCACTCATATTTTTTCTGGGTCTTGATTTGAGAATGGGTTTGGCGATGGAGGAGGTGTAGATTACACCTTATTCTTAGTTACACTATAATCTCCTGCAGTTCTGAGATCAGAGCACATCTTTTCTTCTTTCAGCAGAAGAGGTTGATTTATCTTTTGTGCCTACAGAAAACAATGGGTCCAACTGTGTTTCAGATTACTTTAATGGGGAGGCAGATTTTGGACTACATGGAACATCACTAATGGCAAAAATAAAACTTTGAGTCCCGTTGATTTTGGTGTTGAAAACTTTTAAGACCTATACTATGGCAATTGTGTTAGTGGAGAAGTAAACTTCTTTTCTTCTACAGTAGAAGCTATGAAATCCTGACCCGTGGTCCTCTTTTGGGTAGTTGAGAGATTGGCCAAGTGACTGCATTCACTCAAAACATAATATTTTTTAAATTCTCACTGTGATGAGATTTCTGTCCATTATAAAGTCATAGGGACCGCTTGCATTATGTAAATTTAAGAATGTGCAAAAATCTTTGCAGATTACAGGCCTACAGTTATTGATGAATGAAAAGATACAATATTCAGTAGCTGTGTTTGCTCCACTAACAAGCAGCCAAGTTTCTGTTTTGCTAAGGGAGCTGCAAAATGCCTGAAGAATGGGGTTCTGTGTTTTTGTTTTATACTGTGAGCTCACTGCAGTTTACGAGAAGGCAGAAAATGGCATAATTCTCAAACATTGTGACAGGACTTCTTTAGTTCATTTCTTCACATTTGCATAAGGAAAATTACGCTTTCAATTCAAAATTGCCTTTGCCACAATTTCCATGACGGACATCTCTTGTTTGCATACACAGCCAACATTTCTGTAGCAAAATTATTTCTGTATGATTTGATTTTCCTGATTATCCAGGTTTGAAAACACAATTACACAAGGCCAACTCAGGTCATTTTATTGCCAAATTGACCATTCTTTGTCTATAATTTTTCATTACTGTTATTTACTGTTGAAAGCTTAACTGTCTTGATTTTAGCATCTAAAATTTGCTACTAAGACACGGTAATGTAAATAGTATAATAAAAGGATACCACATTAATATGTCAAATTTCTTCACAGTTTTGTAGCATTTCATATAATTTATCTATTTTTCTGTCAATATAAATATTATTAGTATGCACCACACATTCCCTGTATAGCTTTTAGGCACAATGATAACTATTAGCAAGATCCCTTGTATTATGCAACATTTTAAATCTAAATAATACAATGAGGACTCCCAATGAATGCCACCCAACTTCACTGAAATATGCAGTATTATGCATTACAGATAACTGTTCATTGTTTGACCCATTTTATAATATCATTTGATAACTTCTGCAGGGCTACATCCTGAAGGCAGGAAGACAATAGCTTTTCACACTCTACACTGATTCCTCACCCAATACCAGATCCAATTCAAGTTTCTGAGCCTCATATTCAAAGCTTTCCTTCAGCTCTGGTATGATTACCTAAAGGACCACATCTCCCTCCATACCACATCAAGAACATGGATTAGAGCTGGTCTGAAATTGGAATTCAGTTCCCATGGGAATTCCCGACACCTCAAAATCTGTTTTAATTTCAAATCAGAATGAAAAGCTGAAATCTTAAATTTCCCACAGAAAGAAAATTTAAAAAACAAACAAACAAACAAACAAACAAACAAACAAACAAACAAACAAACAAACAAACAAACAAAAAACAGCCCTACATGGGACAATCAAAACATTTTTGAAAAATATTGTTTTAATAATGTTGAAATATATTTACAAGTAATATATAAATATAATAGAACATTAATATTAATATTAATAACATTAAAGTCAAAACTAAATAAATAAGAATGTTTCAACATTATCACAATGAAACGAGAAAGTAAAAACTATGTGTTTCAACCTCTTTCCATCAAAATCGACACATTCCCCCAAAATATTTCAATTTTAACTGTTCTTCAGAATTTTTTTGACCAGCTGTAACATGACCTCTAGCTACAATGCAGCTGGCAGTTCTCAGGAGGTGGCTCATGGATTCCAAGGCCAGAAGACACCACTGTAATCATCTTGTCTGACTTCCTGCACAACAGAGGTCATAGAACTTTCCCAAAATAATTCCTAAGGCATATCTTTTAGAAAAGCGTGCCATCATGATTTTAAAATTGCCAGTGATAGAGAGTCTTCCAAGACCTTGGGTAAATTGTCCGAGTGGCTAATTAACATTCAAAAGCCCTTTATTAAGTAGTGAAGAGCTCTTTATTAAATATTCATTCCCCATGTAGGCATTTATAGATTGTAATCAAGTCAACCCTTAACCTTTACTTTGTTAAAAGCTAACCAGATTGAGCTCCTTGAATCTATCACTATAAGCCATGTTTTCCAATCCTTTAATTATTCACATGGCTCTTCTCTGAAACAGCTCCAATTTTGCAAAATTCTTCTTGAATTCCAGCAGAGATCACAACAGTGCCAAGAACAGAGGTAAAATAACCTCTCTACTCCTACACAAGATCCCCCTATTTATGCATCCAAGGATCATAGTTGTCTACAGCATCACACAGGGATCTCACGTTCAGCTGTATATGCACAACCACCATCCCAAATATTTTCCAGAGACATTATTTGTGATAGTTCTGGGCTAAGACTATTATGAACTTGTGATCATAGAAGAGACTCCTTCTGTTGGGTTTTGAAGGACTTCTCCTGCCAGAGCCCATGTGAAAGCTCGGGTGATGTCAGGCAAACTTATTAGCATATGTGCACATTCTTTTATTGTTTTTAATATGTTTCCTCTATAGTTCTTTTACCTTAAGAATAAAATAGGCTTGCTTAAAAAGAGCGGTGTGGTAACTATAATGGTTGGCAGTCACATTGTTAACCATCTCTGAAGAGAAAACAAGCAGTTGCTCTTGGACATCCTAGTCTCTGCTGGAAATAACTCCATGAGGGAAGGAACCAGTGCAGCCTGGAAACTCCTTAGTCAGAAGGAAGTGAGACATGGGTCTCCACCCAAGGAAAGCAATGGCTGGGGAGTGAGAAGCATGAGAGCAGGTGCTCTGGCTGGACCACTTAGGGGAAAACAGGTGCAGTTGCCCTGAACTGTGACATATACATTTTCATTTAACCATGTTAAAATACTTATTGTTTGCTTTGGCTCAGTTTACCAAGTGATTGAAATCACTCTGTATTAGTGACCTGTCCTCTTCATTATTTATCACTCTTCCAATTTGTGTGCCATCTGCAAACTTTCAGTGATGGTTTTATTGGTTTTTTTCCAAGTCATTGATACAAATGTCAAATAGCATAGGACCAAGAACTGACCCAGAAGGGACCCAACAAACAGACCTGCTCTATGATTTCTCATTTACAATTATATTTTGAGACCTAACATGTTGGTGAGAGAAAAGTTTACACAGAACTCTTCTTCAGGTCTGAGAAATGTACTCAGAGTGTCACAGCTAAATACAAGGCGGGCCTCCCTCATCAACAGAAGTTGATCCAATAAAATATATTACCTCACCCTTTCTGTCGCTTTAATATCCTGGGACTGACATAGCTACAACAACACTGCATACAACATATGTTAATTATATATTATTCTAGTTTTTCAATCAAAATGTCATATGGTGCCAAGTCAAATGCCTGACAAAAGTTAAGTATATTACATCAACAATATTAGCTTTATCAAACTTGTAATCTTGTCAGAAGTATATCAAATTAATTTGACAAGATCTATTTTCCATAATTCATTAATTGAGTTCTATATCAGCTGCTTCATTATCTTGCCCAGGATTGATATCCTACTGACAGGCCTATAATTACCTGGGTCATCCTGTTTACCCTTTTTAAATATTGGCACAATATTAGCTTTGTTCCAGTCTTCTGGAACTTCCCCAGTGTATCAAGATTTATTGAAAATCACTATTAATGGTCAATGAGCTCCTCAGCCAGCTCTTTTAAAACTCCTAGATGTAAGTTATTTAGACCTACTGATTTTAAAATGTCTAATTTTAGTAACTGCTGTTTAATATCCTCCAGAGATATTTGTGGAGTTAGCATCATCATATGAGACATCATCTGCTTCCCTCCCACCCCCACAAAAAAACCCCACCCCACCCCATATAGAACAGAAACATTTATGAAACAGTTTCTTACATAGCATGGCCTTCTTCCTTGATTGTGGCTTTTAGAGCATCTAGTAAAGTGTTCTTAACCAATTCCCAATAATCATTCACACTTTTCTGATTAAATTCTTCCTCCAGGAAGATTTGGCTCCTAATTGTTTTCAGCTTTGTGAAATTGGCCCTTTTAAAGCACCAAGTATATATATTACTGGTTTGAGTTTTTGGACTCACTAAACCTGCAGGCCATGCCTTCTCAATGAAGTGTGCAAGAATGTTTAACTTCAAGCAACAGAAAAGCTGTTTGAATGCATGTCTTTCTTCATTTAGAGCACAGGATAAGTTAACTGTTTATATACTTTTTTTTCCCTCAGTAGCAATAGCAGCTCAATTTTTGGCAAGCCCTATTCCCCCACAGATGCCTCACCTGAACTGGAGGTGGGGGGAGGGAATCTTACAGAATCCTCTAGGGGTGGAGCAGAAAAGACCATCCTAACTGACTGCTGATGGTTATGTTCTTGCTTCTAGACCTTAGAGACAATGAGGAATGATCTGAATAGACAGAAAGAGGATAGATGGTAGAAGGGGATGAAAGCATTGTGTTAAATGGACCAGGACAAGACAACTACCATTCAGCTGATAAGTCCTACAGGAATGGGACCTGCTTTTGCATAACTCAAGGACTGCACAACTTGTGAAGGCACCTGTCATGCAGAACTCTTAAGTTTCAAAGAGTAGAGCTCTACTCCTACACAGCTTCAGATCTGTGGGATAGCAGTCACCAGTTCTTGCAAGTAACCATCCCAGGCACCTATTTAGAAGAGCTGGCCAGAGAACAATAATTCCATTTAAGGAAAAACTGGGTGGACCTCACTCCTAGACCTCAGAAACCTTCCCAATGCAAGTGAAGTCAAACCGATATGTTTCCACAAAAAGTTCCATTTGTGATGACTTGGCATTTTCCAGTAAAAAACGTTTGGTTGAAAAATTCCTGACCAGCTGTGGTCTTAAGTCTTTTTATGCTTCTTATACTGTTGTGTGACACCTGTTCCTCCTCAAGAGAACAGAGGCATTTGCTTCCCAAACCCTGCATAGGGCAAATACCTCTGCTCTCTAGAGGGTACTTCTTGTCCTCCCAGAAGACCCTTATGAATTAAGAGGAAGAGGCCAATGCCAGGCAGGACCTAAAAGACTCTGTTGCAAGGAACTGCTATATGGAATCCCTAACACCTCAAGGAAACCAAGGGCAGAGCAGAAGGGACAGTGGTCTTCAGAAAGTATAAAAGGGTATAGTCCACGGACTCCCTCTGAAGCCATCCAGCAATAAAAAAGGGGAACTGGGAATCAGAAGCTGTGGTGCCTGTGAAAATCCCCTGGGAATTGGAGCCCAAGATGGGCTGAGGAACTATTTTTGTGTTCTGCCTGTTAGAGAAAAAAAAAACCTGTGCCTGGAAAGAGACTCTGGATGTTGCAACTAGAACTTAAAGTATAATTGTTTAGCAGAGTAATCCAGCTACAGCCATAACAATTAATTATCAAATGAAATATAAAGATGATATTTTTCAAAGCTGCAGTAATTAGTAATATTCCTACAGTTACGTAGGAAGACAAATACAGATTTCCTAGAATTCAACCAGTTGGGTTATGTGTGTATAACTATAAGCCCAATGTTGTCCAATGAGATTCTGTAAAACTGGTGCAATATGCTGTGGCACATAGCAGGACTGAAAAAGGCAGCAGAACTAAGAGCTCTAGATGAAAAACTCAGGAACTGCGTAAGTTGTGAGGCAGCAGTAACAACCAAAGACGAGTTCCATCGGTGCTCCATAGGCTGAGGTAAGGATGCATAGGAAATTTCTGTTCCCCTCCCTATAAGCGCTGCAGAAAACCCACTCAAAGTCCATTTATTTTTAGCTTTGCACAGGATACTACATTAATTTATTCCTTAATGATCATATTTCTGAAGCTGTAAATACATATCCGTGTAAGTTTACACATCAGTAAATCTGCTAGAATGTTACCATGTGCATACCGAAACAAATGGTTAAACATTATTCCCAATGTGCTTGGTACACTTAACTGAAATACTTAGGGACGCTACAGGTGAGACACTTGTCTCAGTAAATGAACTGGAAGCTCTTTAACAGATAGCTTTATCCTTCCTGAAGACTCACAAATCTCTCTCTGCAGGAAGTCCGGTACCCTCCTGTTACAAAGAAAAACACACTGGTTTGAACCATCCATCACCACTTGAAAGGTAACAAAAACAGATCATTCCTAGTAATACAATAGTTGTCTGATTTGTCAAACGTGTAAATATAAACGACAAATTGTTAACCAAGCCTATAATAATTTCTCTTTATTCTGTAGCATACATCTCAAATCTGTCAGTTCTAATATCCCTTTCAGTAATTATGAAGGCCCTCAAGGCTATTTGTTAGATGCTATATAATATGTTTTCCATGATACTGACTTGTGGGGAAATTCATATATTGCTTCGGAAAGATAATAATTAGCTTTGCATAGTCTCATAATACAAACTATACAGAGGTCCCTCATTTATGCCAGAAGATAAAAAAGAAAGTGAAAAACTAAAGGTTTTTTTTTGTTTTGTTTTGTTTCATTGCTGCTTTTGAAGAAAACATTTAGCTTGAACATGAAGGCTATACCAAGTCTGCATAATGTTTAGAATTTCATTAACATTTTATTGAACACTTCCTTCACTTTAAATTATATCTGATGAAACTATAATACATTAGGTTATTTTATGACTGGCCTATCAATAGATATTGCCCCTAGCCTTAGTGCTGATGCACACTGGGAGACCACCCTTCCTCCAATGCACACCTCATGTAAAGGCCAGACAAAATAGCTGGCCCTGCATGGCCCTGGTGCACAAAACAACTTACAGGCAGAGGGGCAGGGAGGAGATGGAGGCCTGGCTTGTCCACTGTATCCACAAGCCCATGGAGGTGGCCACGTGAAGGAGGCATGCTATAGGAAGCAGCACATGTGCTCCCCCTGCATGTGAAGGAGCTCTTAGCAGGATTATGCTTTAGGAGGATGTCAGGAGGAGTTCTGCCTGAGAGAAAACTGCAGGATCAGATCTTCTAATGCCAGGTTTTAGAGACAAATATTGTAGGTGTACTGCCCAAGTTAACAGGCTGTGCTCAGGAAAAAATGTATTACTGAAACCTACACACATTCTTCAGTCACATTATCCATTAATCTTTTGAAGCTACTCATGCCAGCTATGGAGAAGAGTAGTAAATGTAGTGTGCTAAACCCCTATTAAACAGACTTTTTTGGTTTTTTGGCAGTGGATCCCAAACGTGTTCCGCCGCTTGTGCAGGGAAAGCCCCAGCAGGCCAGGCCAGTTTGTTTACCTGCTGCGTCTGCAAGTTCGGCTGATCATGGCTCCCAATGGCTGCAGTTTGCTGCTCCAGGCCAATGGGAGCTGCTGGAAGAAGCGGCCAGTACATCCCTCGGCCTGCGCCGCTTCCAGCAACTTCCATTGGCCTGGAGCAGCGAACCGTGTCTACTGGGAGCTGCAATCGACCGAACCTGTGGACGTGGCCGGTAAACAGACTGGCCCGGCCCACCAGGAGCTTTCCCTGGACAAGCAGTGGAACAAGTCTGTGAACCACTGGTCTAGTGTATATCTGTGCTGTGTGTGAACCCAATGAACAGGCTACTACCACTTCAAAGTCTCACTCACAATATCCATCCCTTTTTACTCCTAAGCACAAAACCACCACAGTCACCTCTGACAAGAGGTACATAGGGATGCAGAATCCCTCTGCCTATCCGTCTCCCTACTAGCTGCCACTGTGCAATGGATACATGACATTTCCATGGTGTTTAGGACCTGGTATGCTGTAGGGGAGGCCAGGGATTTTAGCCCTGTTTAATTCGTTTGAGAAATTACTGATTGCTGGGAAAATAAAAGACAAGTATTCCATCAAGGAAACAGGGAAGTAAAAGTAGATGATACAGAACATATACTGTTATATTTGGACCTCACAGAGGAGGAGGTAGAGTAAGGGAGAGGTGATTTAAGCACAGCTGTTTGCTGTGGTGACTTTATTGTTCTTGTGGGAGCAAAACAGAAACAAAACCAATGTGAAGCTTTTTACTAGGGAAGGCCAATACAGAGCACCCAAATATTTAAAAGGACAGGAGATTACATTATTCCACCCTACTTTAAAATACTTCCAAATATACATTATCATTTACCTGGCTTATATAAAACACGATGTAACCTAATTAAAAGTGTAGGGTGGACTAGCAGACACTCTTAAATTGCAAGAAATGATTCTGTCCTGAAATAGCAACGCACTAGCTAAACAACTTGTAAATTCAGGCACACCACTGTTTTTTGCTCTCTTCAGATAACACGGTGATGGTGATGCAGCAGCGTGCTGAACAACAGGAACAGCCAGTGGTAAAGGATCAACTGGATCTGATATCAAAGTTTTCTTCAAGTAATCAAAATTAGAAATTGTAACAGGAGAAGGTTCAATTGGAGGAATAGAAAATCCTAATGGAACATCCCCAGATTCTGGTACTTGTCAATACTATAACTGATTATATGACATTTCCATAAAGTATCATCAGATAGTTTTGCCATGAACAAAACAAGTTCCATGCATTTTACAAGTTCTCCAGGTATCCATTTCACTCCACAACCATAGTTGTAAGGCCACTCTAAGTCTCTCTTGACTTGAAAAGAACAATGACAAATCTCACATCAATTTGCATAGCCTGGGACTTGACAACACATGAAAAAACATCAGAAATTAGCAGATCCCAATAGATACACAAATATTGCTTAAAAAGAAATGCAGATAACTCCTGGGTAGTAGCATGTGCTGTGTTTCTATAGACAAGCAAGACAACTTCCTTAGAGTAGCAACAAACTTTGCTTTGAGTCTCCACTTTCCTGATTTCACCGATGGAACTGATGTTGTTCTACTAACAGAGATGAGGTAGTGAAAAAATGTTCCTGCACTGCTGCAGTAATTGTAGTATACATAGCAGTTCCAGGCACAATAGGAGCCAAAGGCCACACAGCAGTCTGCATACCTTCAGACCCACCACTGTTACCAAGGTTTAAACTAGTTAACCATCTGGAATGGAATTGCAAACTATAAATTGCTCAAAATGTTCAAGGTACACCACCTATGATTCACCAGTTTTCATCAAACTTACCAACATTACACACAAAAGTGTCCATTTCACTTCTCAACTGTTGAATTTCGCACCCTTCTGGGCATAGGCTCTACCACAGGGAAACTGGTTTGGGTTCCCTCCACCCCCTTTCCACTATGGTCTTGAAACTTTCCTCAGTGCAAGCTAAAGCCTGTTTCTCTCGGTCTCTGCTTGCACACGGTCAGCCAAGATGGCTACTTGTTTCTCGCTCACTGCTCTGTCTCTCTGGCAGCATGGCACCAATGGCAAAAACTTCTTTTGTTTGGCTTTTAGTTGCCTACTTCCCTCTCCTCCTGGCTGGCTCATGTTGTGCCACCTTGGGTCTATAGGTGAACATTTTTTTTCCCTTTTATATATAATTATTATTATTTGCTTACTGTTTCTTCTATACATTCAGTCAGAGGAAGCACTGGACATTCGTAAGATGTTATATTTGGACCCAACAGAGAAGAGAAAGACAGGAGGAGCTGTTTTAAGCACAGCTGTCTGCTGTGGATACTCTATTGTTCTGGAATCAAAACAGAAACCAAAACCAAAGTGAGACTTTGTACTAGGGATGGGGAATACAGCGCACCCAAAGATTTAAAGGGACAGAACATCACTGAAATTTGCAACAAGTTTTGTTAATATGACAGAAATATTAGTGACAAAATGAAGAGGCAAAGATATTTATCAAAATGTACAGTCCATTCTTTTTGAGATCCCTACTAAACCTCTCCTTTCCTAGTCAAAAAGAGATTTGCCATGACGTATTCCCTTTAAACCCTTACTCTTCTCTTCTCCATTTTCTGAAATGTTCAAACCAAGTCAAGTGCCCTGATCAGGCAGCCTCTATTGGTTTAATTTAAAATGTCTTCTTTTGGGGTCAAATCCTGGTCTCACTGAAGTTGGTGACAGAACGCCTATTGACTTCAGTGGGGCAATCTTAATCCTTTCCTACCATTCAAAAATGCAGGTTTTCTAACTCCAAATAAACAAACCATTAAACAAAATGGAAAAAAAACATATTTGGAAACATTAAAAAAGGAGGGAGGCCCTGTGACTAGGGGGCAGGTTTTCAAAGGTGCAATTTTATGTGTGACCTGACTGTGCACCTGCAATTCCTGAGAGGCTTGCAGAAGTCAGGTGAAAGGAAGGCTTGTCCAGTGGTTAGGTAGCTAGTATGGGAATTGAGAGACTACGGTTCAATTCCTTGCTTTATCAAAGACCTACTTTGGGCAAGTGACATGGGAATAATAGCATTCCCTAACTCACAGGGTATTGTGATGCTTTCTACATTAAAGATTTATCAGATACCATGGCAATAGGAATCACAGAAGTGCCTAAAATAGGTGAACAAAAAATTGCCCTTTTGAAAATCTGGCCTGCATTTGCTTTGCTGTGAGAGGTATGCTCCACACCTTCTTTTTCAAATGAGTCTGCCACACATATTTGTGCAAAGGTCAGACATTTCAGAAATCAAGTAGAACAGTCTTTTACAAACTATATTTAGGAGAAAAGCCTAGCCATCTTACTCATGTACATAGGCAAGAATTCTCATGTCAGTAAAGTGAGCAGGATTTGGCGTCTATGAATTATTTTGAACCTATGAAAGAAAGACAGAGTTTGAGTGGGAGTTCTGTTGGAGGAGAAGGTAGTTGTACTTGGTTTTGTATTTTTAGTATTTGTGTGTGTGTGTGTGTGTGTAGGGGCTTTGTGCTGGGAGAGCAGCTGAGCCCTGATTAGGGGGTGGGTCTTCTGACTAGAGGTCCTATAAAGGTAGCCAGCCAGTCAGGCAGCGGCACAGGAGCTAGCAAACAGAGAGGTTTGAGTGGAATTAAGGGGAGATGGTTGGGACATGTCCAGGTAATCTCCACGCCAGATTTTAGCATTGAGAGGGAAGAAGACGAAGTAAGAAAGGATACAGCCGTGGGTAGGAGAATGTATATAAGGAGCGAGGGCGGTGTGGATACTAGTCTCATAGGTTATACTGGCTGTAGAATGACTGTGCCTAGGTACAAAATGTGAGCGAGGCCAAAGAGCAAAAATTAAGATGTTTGTATACCAATGCGAGGAGCGTAGGTAACAAAATGGAGGAACTAGAGCTACTGGTGCAGGAAGTGAAACCAGATATTATAGGGATAACAGAAACATGGTGGAATAGTAGTCATGACTGGACTACAGGTATTGAAGGGTATGTGCTGTTTAGGAAAGAGAGAAACAAAGGTAAAGGTGGTGGAGTAGCATTCTATATAAATGATGAGGTAGAATGTAAAGAAATAAGAAGCGATGCAATGAATAAGACAGAGTCCGTCTGGGCAAAAATTACATTGGGGAAGATAACTAGTAAAGCCTCTCCCACATTAGTGCTTGGGGTGTGCTATAGACCTCCGGGATCTAATTTGGATATGGATAGAGCCCTTTTTAATGTCTTTAATAAAGTAAATACTAATGGAAACTGCGTGATCATGGGAGACTTTAACTTCCCAGATATAGACTGGAGGACCAGTGCTAGTAATAATAATAGGGCTCAGATTTTGCTCGATGCGATAGCTGATGGATTCCTTCATCAAGTAGTTGCTGAACCGACTAGAGGGGATGCCATTTTAGATTTAATTTTGGTGAGTAGCGAGGACCTCATAGAAGAAATGGTTGTAGGGGACAATCTTGGCTCAAGTGATCATGAGCTAATTCAGTTCAAACTAAATGGAAGGATTAACAGAAATAAATCTGCAACTAGAGTTTTTGACTTTCAAAAATTAAGGAAATTAGTTAGGGAAGTGGATTGAACTGAAGAACTTATGGATCTACAGGTAGAGGAGGCCTGGGATTACTTTAAATCAAAGCTGCAGAAGCTATCAGAAGCCTGTATCCCAAGAAAGGGGAACAAATTCATAGGAAGGAGTTGTAGACCAAGCTGAATGAGCAAGCATCTTAGAGAGGTGATTAAGAAGAAGCAGAAAGCATACAGGGAGTGGAAGATGGGAGGGATCAATAAGGAAAGCTACCTAATTGAGGTCAGAACATGAAGGGATAAAGTGAGACAGGCTAAAAGTCGAGTAGAGTTGGACCTTGCAAAGGGAATTAAAACCAATAGTAAAAGGTTCTATAGCCATATAAATAAGAAAAAAACAAAGAAAGAAGAAGTGGGGCCGCTTAACACTGAGGATGGAGTGGAGGTTAAAGATAATCTAGGCGTGGCCCAATATCTAAACAAATACTTTACCTCAGTCTTTAATAAGGCTAAAGAGGATCTTAGGGATAATGGTAGCATGACAAATGGGAATGAGGATATGGAGGTAGATATTACCATATCTGAGGTAGAAGCGAAACTGAAACAGCTTAATGGGACTAAATCGGGGGGCCCAGATAATCGTCATCCAAGAATATTAAAGGAATTGGCACCTGAAATTGCAAGCCCATTAGCAAGAATTTTTATTGAATCTGTAAACTCAGGAGTAGTACCGAATGATTGGAGAATTGCTAATATAGTTCCTATTTTTAAGAAAGGAAAAAAAAGTGATCCGGGTAACTACAGGCCAGTTAGTTTGACATCGGTAGTATGCAAGGTCCTGGAACAAATTTTGAAGGAGAAATTAGTTAAGGACATTGAAGTCAATGGTAAATGGGACAAAATACAACATGGTTTTACAAAAGGTAGATCGTGCCAAACCAACCTAATCTCCTTTTTTTGAAAAGGTAACAGATTTTCTAGATAAAGGAAATGCAGTGGATCTAATTTACCAAGATTTCAGTAAGGCATTTGATACTGTGCCACATGGAGAATTATTAGTTAAATTGGAGAAGATGGGGATCAATATGAACATCAAAAGGTGGATAAGGAATTGGTTAAAGGAGAGACTGCAACGGGTCCTACTGAAAGGCGAACTGTCAGGCTGGAGGGAGGTTACCAGTGGAGTTCCTCAGGGATCGGTTTTGGGACCAATCTTATTTAATCTTTTTATTACTAACCTCGGCACAAAAAGTGGGAGTGTGCTAATAAAGTTTGCAGATGATATAAAGCTGGGAGGTATTGCCAATTCAGAGAAGGATCGGGATATTATACAGGAGGATCTGGATGACCTTGTAAACTGGAGTAATAGTAATAGGATGAAATTTAATAGTGAAAAGTGTAACGTTATGCATTTAGGGATTAATAACAAGAATTTTAGTTATAAGCTGGGAACGCATCAATTAGAAGTAACGGAAGAGGAGAAGGACCTTGGAGTATTGGTTGATCATAGGATGACTATGAGCTGCCAATGTGATATGGCTGTGAAAAAAGCTAATGCGGTTTTCGGATGCATCAGGAGAGATATTTCCAGTAGGGATAAGGAGGTTTTAGTACCATTATACAAGGCACTGGTGAGACCTCACCTAGAATACCGTGTGCAGTTCTGGTCTCCCATGTTTAAAAAGGATTAATTCAAACTGGAGCAGGTACAGAGAAGGGCTACTAGGATGATCTGAGGAATGGAAAACTTGTCTTATGAAGGGAGACTTAAGGAGCTTGGCTTGTTTAGCCTAACTAAAAGAAGGTTGAGGGGAGATATGATTGCTCTCTAAAAATATATCAGAGGGATAA
This sequence comes from Dermochelys coriacea, assembly GCF_009764565.3. Taxonomy (NCBI): domain Eukaryota; kingdom Metazoa; phylum Chordata; order Testudines; family Dermochelyidae; genus Dermochelys; species Dermochelys coriacea. Next base: position 129,366,961 of record NC_050069.1, read on the forward strand.
ATACAGGAGAGGGAGAGGAATTATTTAAGCTCAGCACCAATGTGGACACAAGAACAAATGGGTATAAACTGGCCACCAGGAAGTTTAGACTTGAAATCAGATGAAGGTTTCTAACCATCAGAGGAGTGAAGTTTTGGAATAGCCTTCCAAGGGAAGCAGTGGGGGCAAAAGATCTATCTGGTTTTAAGATTCTACTTGATAAGTTTATGGAGGAGATGGTATGATGGGATAATGGGATTTTGGTAAGTAATTGATCTTTAAATATTCAGGGTAAATAGCCAAATCCCCTGAGATGGGATATTAGATGGATGGGATCTGAGTTACCCAGGAAATAATTTTCTGTAGTATCTGGCTGGTCAATCTTGCCCATATGCTCAGGGCTTAGCTGATCGCCATATTTGGGGTCGGGAAGGAATTTCCCTCCAGGGCAGATTGGAGAGGCCCTGGAGGTTTTTCGCCTTCCTCTGTAGCATGGGGCATGGTTGACTTGAGGGAGGCTTCTCTGCTCCTTGAAGTCTTTAAACCATGATTTAAGGAATTAAATAGCTCAGACATAGGTGAGGTTTTTCATAGGAGTGGGTGGGTGAGATTCTGTGGCCTGCGCTGTGCAGGAGGTCGGACTCAATGATCAGAATGGTCCCTTCTGACCTTAGTATCTATGAATTTATATTAGATTCAGATGACAGCTAGAGTATTGATAATCTCTTAGGGAAAGAAAAATAATTTGTCTACCAAGTGAAGAGAAAGCAAATACTGATTATTTAAACTAGAACAAAACACAGGCATACTACATAATCAGAAGAATATTTTTAATTTTCTAGGACATACATTGAGCATAACAGTATCAGTTTGCTGACTATTTGAGGTTTCATAAATCCACGGTATCATGTTGCATTAATTTGTATTTAAGGTGCAGGCGATCATCAGAATAATAATTTCAATTCCATTTATGATGCTCAGTCAAATCACTTTGCTCTTTTCAAGCTCAGCATTCCAATTGTGAACCCAACTTCAAGTTGTGCTAGTTAGTTCCCTGGAACTACGTGAAGCAAAAAAAAAGACAACAATGTTGCTGGCACAAAATGCCCAAGGCAGGCAACAGCTGGATTCGTTGCCCAGTGTGCATCGCCCAATAATTACAAGGGGGTGGAGAAGTAGAAAAGTTTATTTGAAGCTTCAAACGGTACAGGGAGACAACAATCTCAAATCCTGCACACCAGTGCAAGCAGTTACACTTATTTTATACATTCATTCTTTAGCATGCGTATCCAATAGCAAGCTGTCCTAAGTATCCATATAGCCAATCCGGTATACCTGCCAGTTCCCTTTTTTCCTCTTATCATCTATTCCCACATATATGGAGTTGTTTGTTCAGCACTATCTAACATTCCTGTCCTGCTTGACCTAATCTTGCTCCAGCTAGTCTGTGCCTGCAATACACTGTTGCAAGTTTCTCAGCCTGAAGGCTGTGAGTATCTCCAGGCAGAAAAGGGAAGGAGGGGGTCCATCTGGGCCTAGAGCGAGGGGGCTTCATCGACACTCGTGGTCTTCCATCCCCTTGAGTTACCTAGTGGCCATGCCTGGTGTCCCCAACAACTTCCTTCTTTGAGAATACTTAACAGCCTTGTCTCTGAGGTTTTTTTACTTGGGCTCTTATCTTTTTTAAGGGGACTTTGCATAAGCACTTTGTGGTAGCCCTGAAGGGAATGCATTGCCATGTTTTTTACAAGGGCTCTGACACATGATATTGCGCAACATAACACCATCAGTACGATCAAGACAGGAAGAAAACTTTTTAACAACAGACTAAATAAACCACCAAGCCAAGATGACAAACCCCAGCCTGAAAACAAGGTTTGCAACCAATTACCCTCAGGGGCAGTGTAAGCAGCCTGTGCTCCGGCCCGGGCATGGGCCTCAGCCTGTACCACCTTATCATAAATCTCATAACTGCTGTCATTTACATATACACAACATCGGGACCCAACAAGGGCACAAACACCCCCTTGGGATGCCAAAAGGTATTCCAAGGCCAGCCTGTTTTGGAGGGAATACGTTCTGAGCTGCTGTTACCTTCTTATTTAATGTTACTACTTCTGACCCTAGATCATGAATCAAGATCTTTAATTCTAAGGCTACTTTTTCAAGCACCATTTGAAGCGTTACAATATAACAGCCTATGCATGCTATGGCTGGCCCGGTAATTAGTGGCACAATTTCCAATATGGAGCACCTTGTAAGCTTTTCAGCTGTGAGGGGATTTTTAGCATTGCCCTCTAAGGCCACATTGAGTTGTTGCAGGGTCTCTTCTCGTGACTTAACAGAGGTATCTCGGGTATTCCTAATCTTTCCTTTGGGCAGTGTGGTGGTTATTGAAAGATGAGGAACTTCATAAGCTATATAACAGCTACCTGTCCAATTGGCTGGCAATATCTTGTAAGCCTTTTGGCCGCATACAAAATAGTGGCCCTGTAGGGCCCAGTAAGGACTGTTTCTTAGAGGGATTACTGGGATATCTCAGGCCGCTTTTTCAAACAATTCATATGCCCCCGGGGGGGCTTCCCATTCTCCCGAGTGGGTACAAGGGGGGGATTCCTAATTGTGCCGTTCAAATTGCACTCACCATAAGGACCTCTGCAAACCCACCATTGGCCTGCTATAGTGGAAATCGTAACTGAACGGCAATTTATATTTCCTGATCCTCTTTTTGTGGAAGGATTATTCGTAAGAGTTTCCCCAAAAGGGGAGGAACCATTACATTCACACTGTTGACCTCCCCTCTCGGTTTTTATACAATATCCATCAGCCCACTGTGTAATAACACAGGAGCTCCTTCCCACAGGACGCCTATAGTGATCAGATTGGTTTTGGGTAAAACAAAACACTCCCTCAGTGAGCACTGCAACTGAATACTCCTGATCCTGGTAGGTAGCTTGCTGCAAAGAGATCTTCTCCCAGTACGGTAAGTCCGTTCGATTTCTACTTTCCTGCTTTTTGGTGGTAGCTAATTCTGCTAGGGTTAAGGGCAACATGATAAGGGGCACTCCTGGTCTGGGGGAAAGTGGAGTCGGAGCACACACCCAGTAATTAGTTTGGTTTGTTAAAGTAGCAACATGGTGCGTAAGTAAAACAAAGGAATTATGTTCCCAATATGCACAGTTTAGAAATAACAGCATAGAAAATAACAGGGTTACACGATTAATTATTACCGGGGTCCTCCCAGTCCAGGGTTTTCAGTTTTTGAGTGGGCCCATTTTGGCGCTAAGGTGCCCGCTGTTTGTGTCTCTTAAACAGTAACTTTAGCCCGAGATTGTCACTAGATGAGGAGTCAACGGGGTGGACAGTCCACTGCTCTGCTGATGAAGGGCTGGGTACTGCCTTCAGACGCGAGTGATGGATTCAGTTCTTGTGTCCCTCGACCTTTGCCACTGTATGGGAGATCAGCAGGACAATGTAGGGTCCTTTTCACTTTTTCTGGAGAGGCTCGTCTTTCCAGGTGCGAACAAGCACAGAGTCGCCGGGCTGCAAGGAATGGACGGGAGAGTCCAAGGGAAGAGGAGTCTTTAGTATACCTGTGAAGAGACAAGAGAACAGCAGACAGGGAACACATATACTGAGACAAAAAGCCATTACCCAGCTTCCACTCCCCTGACAGAACCGGTGTGCCATTCATAGGCCATACCCTTCCAAACATAATTTCAAAGGGACTAAGCCCTAATCTACCCTTTGAGAGAGCGCAGATGTGGAGCAGGACGAGGGGTAAGGCATCAGGCCATTGCAGGGAGGCTTTTTGGCACACTTTTGAAAGATGTCGTTTAAGGGTCTGATTGGTACGCTCTACTACGCCGCTGGCTTGTGGTCTCCAGGGCGTATGGAGTTTCCAGGGGATCTGCAAGGCATTCAAGATGCTTTGGACAATCTTTGATGTGAAATGTGTCCCGTTGTCAGATTTTATCCACTGGGGAAGTTTGAAGTGAAGAATGACCTCCTTAACAAACTTAAGGGCCACCGTCCTGGCAGTGCAATTGTGGCATTGGAAGGCTTTTGGCCATCCGCTGAATTGATCCACTAAGACATGGAGATATTTGTACCCTTGGGTCCAAGGAAACTCAGTAAAATCTATTTGCCACACCCGCCCGGGGCCTGGAGTGGGTTCCAGAGCAGCGGGTGGCCCTGGATGTCCTGGTTGGGGTTTATTCTTTTGACAGACTAAGCAGTCCACCTGTACCTGGGTAGCCAGGGGTCAGAGTCCAGAAATTATAAAGTATTTTCCCATCAGTTGGATAAGTGCTTCCCTGCCAGCATGAGTGGTTTGATGTAATTTTTGTAACACTGGCTGGATCAGGCCCTTCGGTAGAAGGACCTTCCCTTCCGGGGAATGTAGCCATCCCTCCTTTTCCTGGCGACCGAGTTTGTTAATTAGCTGTCTCTCCTCTCCAGAGTACTGGGGGGTTGGAAGCTCCCCCACAGATGGGATAAGGGCATGCATATGGGCATTCTCAGCCTGAGGAGATATCAGGGTGGCAGCATGCTTAGCCTATCTATCTGCCCAGGCATTACCCCTGGCCACATCTTGATCTTCCCTTTGATGGGCTTTACAGTGTACCACCGCCACTTCTGAGGGGAGTTGTATGGCTTCTAGGAGCCGGAGGATCTGCGGCCCGTACTTGACTGGGGAGTCTTGAGCTGTCAGCATTCCCCTTTGCTTCCATAAGCCAGCATGAACATGTAGCTCTCCAAAGGCATATTTTGAATCGGTAAAAACATTGACCCGCTTTCCTTTTGACAGTTTAAGCGCATGGGTGAGGGCGACTAGTTCAGCCAGCTGGGCAGAGGTTCCAGTGGGCAAACCCTTGGCTTCCACAGTATCATGGAGGGTTACGACAGCATAGCCCGCCCTTCTTTGCCCATTTATCACAGTGCTGCTACCATCAGTATACCACTCATGATCTGCATTTAGGAGGGGTATATCTTTTATGTCTGGGCGGCTAGAATATTGGGCATCTATGATCTCTAAACAATCATGTTCCTGTTCTTCAGTCTCCGGTAAGAGGGTGGCAGGGTTAAGGGAGGGGCAAGACTGTAAGGTGACTTCAGAGTTCTCCAGAAGTTTAGCCTACTACTTAGCCATCCGAGCCTGCATGAGCCAGAGGCCTTCCTTTGCATTTAATAAGGCTTGGACCATATGAGGGGTATATATCTGTATTGTTCCTCCCAAAGTTAGTTTCTCAGCTTCAGCCAGCGTCAGGGCTGTGGCTACAACTGCCTGCAGGCACGCTGGCCATCCCTTTGCCACTTGGTCCAGCTGCTTAGAGAAATAGGCCACGGGACGTTTCCATGCTCCCAACAACTGTGTGAGCACTCCTAGGGCCACCCCCTTTCATTCATGTACATATAGCTGAAATGGCTTAGTGAGATCTGGGAGGCCGAGAGCCGGAGCTTCCATCAGCTTTCTTTTCAAGATTTTAAATGCCCTGTCAGCCTCTGGGGTCCAATAGAAGGGGTCATGATCTGTTTCTTTTACACCATTATACAGGGGTCTAGCCCACAGTCCAAATTCTGGGATCCATATCCGACAGAAACCCGCCATATCCAGGAAGGCGCTGAGGCGTTTACGATTAATGGGAACGGGAACCTGGCAGACGGCCTCCTTCCTCTCATTGGAAAGCTGATGCTCCCCCTGCCTTATATGGAACCCCAGGAATTGTACCATCGGGAGGGCAATTTGAGCCTTGCTTCTTGATACCCGATATCCTCGGAGGCCAATAAAATTCAGGAGACCTACAGTGGCTTTGAGGCATGGGGTTAGGCCCACTGTAGCAATTAACAAATCATCTACATATTGAAGAAGAACCCCCTCCTCATTGTTCCACTCTTCCAGATCCCTGGCCAAAGCCTGGCCAAAAAGGGTGGGGGAATTTTTAAATCCCTGGGCCAACACTGTCCAGCATAGTTGCCTTTTAACCGTTTTTGTGTCCTCCCACTCAAAAGAAAAGATTTCTTGGGACGAGGTATTTACAGGAATAGCGAAGAACGCATCTTTCTTATCGAGGACCAAAAAATGGGTATACTGGCCTCCTACAGAAGCCAGTAAGGTATACGGATTCGGAACCAGGGAGTGCAGAGTTTTAACCTGTTCATTAACTGCCCTTAGATCCTGTACCAAGCGATACGTGCCATCAGGTTTTTGTATGGGCAGGATGGGAGTGTTCCAGGCTCACTGGCATTCCCGGAGGATTCCATATGTTAGGAACTGATCTATAGTGTCCTGTAAACCTTCTCTGGCTTCCCTCGCAATTGCATACTGTTTAACTCGCACCGGGCCTTTTCCTGGTAGGAGCTGAACCTTAACAGGGACTTATTGGGTAGCTTTTCCTGGGACCCCCGCTGCCCACACCAGAGGGTACACTCGGTCTTCCCACAGGCTCCATTCTGGGGCTTGCATAGCTGAGGGCTCAACTGTAAGGGTCATGATCCATGAATTCTCGGGAGTTAGGGTTAGGGTTATTTTGTCTTGAGTAAACTACAAGGTGGCGCCTAGGCGACAAAGCAGATCCCATCCCAGCAGAGGCGTCGGGCACTCGGGGAGACAGACCAGCTTGTGAGATATAGTCCTATTTCCCAAAGTGCATTCTGCTGGGGCATACACTGGGCACTTGGTGCCTCTGCTTGTGGCGCCCACCACGGTAAGGGAGTCTGCTACCGGCAACTGAAGGGGTCGATTCACGGCAGTTCGTGCCGCTCCAGAGTCCACTAAAAAGTCTATTTCCGAACTTCCCACCCGCATTTTTACTCGGGGTTCTGGGGGCAGGGCGGTCCATCCCCCCTGACACCCCTATTCCTGATCCTCCATTGCCATCATAGGGGCACCCCCTTTCCATTCCTCTCTGGGCACTCATTCTTCCAGTGTCCCTCTTGTCTACACAAGGCACACTGGTTGCGACCCATTCGTCTCTCCTGCGGGCTCGGACGTCCGCGTCCACGACCCCTTCCTCCCCGGCCACTTCCCGTAGTGCCGGCCTGTACCGCCACTACCATCATTCTAACTTGCTTTTTCTCCTTTTCTGCCTCCCTTAGACTATAAGCTCGGTTTGCAGTCTCTAAGATTTGTGCCATGGTCATGCCCATTAGATCCTCTTTTTTTTGTAACTTTCTCTTAATATCAGGGGCTGCTCTGCTCGTGAAAATTCCCTTAATGATTGCTTCAGTTTCCTGATCATCGGGGTTTGCATTGGTGTTCTGTCGAATAGCGTCCCGAAGACGCTGTAGGAAGGCCCCTGGGCTTTCCTTTAGATCCTGCATTACCTCATACGGTTTTGCCCAATTATTATGTCGGACAGCCGAGTGACGGAGTCCATGCAAAAGCAACTGCTTATAGGTGGTAAGCCGGGTCATACCTGCAGGATCGTTTGGGTTCCACCTGGGTCTACTCGGGGGACCTGCTCATCCGGGTCAGGGACATTATTATGATCCTGGTCGTACCCTCTCTGTGCCTCCTCCCTTGCCTTGGACACGACCTGTTGTCATTGGACCTCAGACAATAAAGTGCGCAGGAGGACGTTGCAATCATCCCAATCTGTCCTATAGCTGCTAAGCCAGCCCTCAAAAACTGAAATAAACCTACTCGGGTGGTGGAAAACTCCCCTGCCTGTACTTTGAAATTCATAGGGTTAAAGGGAACATGGGTATAGACCTGCATAGTCGTGGCCGGACGCTCACCCGTGCCAGTACGGGAGATCTTAGTTTTAGTAAGTAAAGGATATAAGCCCTCTGTAGGGGCCCTATCAAGTGGGGGCATGGGGGCTGAAGGGGACACCAAACCTGCCATTACAGTTGGGGTGGAGGTCTGGGGAATAACATTAGCCACTACCGAACCAGTCGGAGTCAAATTACATCGCTGTAAGACATCTGATAGATTACAAAAAGCCCAAAACAAATGCGCATACAGATGTTCATTCCATTTCCCTGTTCACTGACAGAACAAAAGTAACTGGAGGATCATATTGTAATTAATTGACCCTCCTGGTGGCCACCACTCCTGATCCTCTAGTTGATATTGAGGCCAGTCAACTGTACAGTATCGTTTTAATTTATTCTTAGTCATCAGATCCGATCCAAATACCTTCCAATTTGCTAGGATACACTCTAGGGGCGTACACTGTGCCCTCTCTCCTGAGGTCTGTCCTTGACCCATGCCTACAGGGTAACTCTGGGAATCTCCAGGTTCAAAACAGAGCAGACAATCCAGATTTCAAAAGGTTCCTACCTTATCCGCAGGACTGGTTCCCAACCGTTGCCCGCAGCATTTCTCCACTGATCAGGCGCGTTGCACCGTTGTGCCCTCCGGGGCCAGTTGGGCTATGCCTCTCCGAGGCCCCCAGGAATCAAACCGGTGTGCACTGGGCGTCGGTCGGAGTCCTCACCCACTGGTCCCTGCAAGGGATCTGGGCAAGGCTTGTGTTGTAGCCTCTCGCCCACCCAGGGATGCCAAAAACTGTTGCTGGCACAAAATGCCCGAGGCACGTAACAGCTGGATTCACTGCCCGGTGTGCATCGCCCAATAATTACAATGGGGTGGAGAAGTAGAAAAGTTTATTTGAAGCTTCAAAAGGTACAGGGAAACAACAATCTCAAATCCTGCACACCAGTGCAAGCAGTTACACATATTTTATACATTCATTCTTTAGCATGCTTATCCAATAGCAAGCTGTCCTAAGTATCCATATAGCCAATCCGGTATACCTGCCAGTTCCCTTTTTTCCTCTTATCATCTATTCCCACATATATGGAGTTGTTTGTTCAGCACTATCTAACATTCCTGTCCTGCTTGACCTAATCTTGCTCCAGCTAGTCTGTGCCTGCAATACACTGTTGCAAGTTTCTCAGCCTGAAGGCTGTGAGTATCTCCAGGCAGAAAAGGGAAGGAGGGGTCCATCTGGGCCTAGAGCGAGGGGGCTTCATCGACACTCGTGGTCTTCCATCCTCTTGAGTTACCTAGTGGCCATGCCTGGTGTCCCCAACAACAATAAGGACAACAGTAAAGTAAAATGTAAGGGTAGTAATGAACTACACCTACTGTAGCTATTAGGATACCTCCAAGAACAATTAATGCATCTAATTTAATAACTTGAGAAAGACAAGACCTCAGAATAGTACTTCTCACATCTCTAGATTATTTCTACAAAGTCTCATAGTCTAATTGTACAGGAAAGGTGGCTTGAACAACTGAGTAAGAACAAACTGGAGTTGTTCATTTGGAAGTTCATCCAAACATTCAAAATTCCACAGATAATTCTGCTGCTGGACAAACACTGGTAACCTAAGTTTCAATACCTGTTTCAACACCACTTAGAGTTGTTCTCTAAGATCTGTCTCTGGCTTAGGGCCCTTTCATGGATCCCATACACCAGTGGAGGATAGGTGTGGCAGAGCAGAATTCGGCCATGCTTCTGGTCCCCCCAAAACTGCCCCTTATGCTAAATGGCAGAGGGACAAAGAATGAAGCGAGCATGTTTACACCAGTAGGGGAATTCTCTGCTGGCTATTTGTGGTCAGTTCCCAGCACCTGTGCACTCAAAGATGTCAGATCTGATTAAAGAATTCAGCCCTTTGTCTCTCGCAGAAGTGTATAACCTAGAAAGTGAGAATGAGGGTAAATGCTCAGTCTAGAAATGTCACTGTACATGGAGAAGCATCTCTAAATCTGGAGGTTTTCCAAAAACTTGGCAAGATATGATAAGAGCTTGTCATTGAATGTCACTGGTCAAGATTATTTTTTTTAAATAGGAGCATACAGTTAGGTCTAGTTTTTGGTATCTAACCCGCTATGATTAACTATCGTGATACCTAAGTATGGACCTAAGCGCCTAAATTCAGGAACCCATTTTTTTCTAACCTTGACCTTTATTTCTTGGCCTCAGTTCAGAAATAAAGGTTCTTTGGCAGAAGCTGAAATCTTGGAGTATTTAGAAATGAAAGGGCACTTCTACAAACCAGTCATATGCTTTAAATCTAAGTTTAGTATTTCCAGGGATTTCTCATAGACAAGATTAATGCTTACAGTTAAAGGCAGCAACTTTCTCCAGTATTCAGAATTTTGGGATGTCAATATCCCATTGGCTTATCTGATGAAGATAGGGTGACTAGACATCCCAATATTATTGGGACTATCCCAATATTAGAACCTATGTCTTATATACACAACTACTACCCCCTCCCCACCCACAGGATTTGTTGGTGTTTAATATTTCCATACTACAGAATGTCTTTTTTGTCTTTTTTTAAACTAGGATATTTCATTAAAAATCTACCAAAGGAGAATGTTAAAGATTGAACAGTTTAACATGTGAAAGGCAAAAAATGCTGAAATGAAGGTTAGATGAACAATTTCAGAGTAGTAGCCGTGTTAGTCTGTATTCGCAAAAAGAAAATGAGTACTTGTGGCACCTTAGAGACTAACAAATTTATTAGAGCATAAGCTTTCAAGTGAGCTGTAGCTCACGAAAGCTTATGCTCTAATAAATTTGTTAGTCTCTAAGGTGCCACAAGTACTCCTTTTCTTTTTATGAACAATTTCAACTCCATTATGAAATATCATCCTTTAATTAAATGGTATTAGACTATTTCTCAAATAATACTATATATATATATATATATATATATATATATATATATATATATAAAAATTATGATAATTTTTTGAAAAAAACATAAAATTCTCCAAAATTTAAACAAATGGATTTTTTGACTAGTTCTAATGAGTTACCTTGCCCTCGGAAATGCATCAAAAGAAAGAAAGTTGAAAAGAAAATGTACATGAGTATTGACAAACAAGATAAGAGAAGTTGTGATATTTAAAAATTGCTACGTCACTAAAAATTATCAGGTTTGTAATTGACAATGAAAAAAGTCTAAATGTACAAGAATGAAAAGATTAAAAAAATGCATATATATCTAAAGGTTGGATAAAATAATATATTTTATGTGATGGTGAAATTCAAGTCTGATTCATACAACATACATAATTCACACACAAGAGGGCAGAATTAAGATGGATGTACAATCTTACTGCAATTGTTTCCTGACATTTGAGTTCTTAACTGTGCAACATTACTGTTCTCTTAGCATCATTTAAAAATAATAGTTGGCATTTATTATATACTGTCTTAAGGAAAATTCTGTTCCTAGATATCTATTTAGAATAGGTATAGAAAAAAAACAAAATAGGACCAGATATTCAGCTGGGTGTAAATGACCTACACTGATTTATAACAGCTAAGATTTTGACCTTTTAGTTCCCAGAAACCCTAAATCTGGTGATGAAATCAGAAAGCTAGTTATCAGTTCATCATGGGCCAGATCCATAACCTATTAAATTCTCCAGAATGTGGGCTATGGTGTGTGTTTTTCCTCTTTTCAGTGGTAGTTGTGGGTTTGTCTGCACATTAACGCACATTTTACAAACTTAACTAATTTATATTTTTGATGTCATTTACATATTATACAGATTTTGGTTATGAGGATTTTAATCAAAAAGTGTGTCTTTTTCATCTTTCAGTTCAGTCTCATTTTGGTTTAATATTAGGTAGACAATTAAGGTAATGAATCTAGTGAGAGGCTGGGAGTACAGAATTCTTTTTGTTCAGACACCTGGCACATACTAGTTGCTATGGAGATTACCCAGATATGCAAACAAGTAGAGAAAAATAGTGATTCAATATTCTCACTGTGCAAGAAACAGAATTACTAATTGATAAACATCAAAGTAATATTGGCAAGAGTGAGGATTTTTTTAAACCCACAAGGAGAAATCTATAGCCGCCCTGCCCAAGGAGCACTAGAAGGATTTCTGCGGCTTACAAACAAATGGTAAGTAATCTGTCTCATCTATCAGGTTGGAATGGCAGATTTGCATCCTCCTGCTATGCTAGTGCCATTACATGATCTGGTGTAGAGGGGGTTAGGACCACAGCCGAGACACTTTTTCAGCATTCTGCTCCCCAGAGGTGAGAACCACCAAGCAGCCTCCTCTCTTCTCAGAGTACTGGGACTTCCCAGCCTCTGTGCCACAAAAGCCAGGGGAAAGTTTTTTGTTCACCCTGCCACTCCAGCATTTCCATACATGGATTGCACACAACTTGGCTCTGTGATTTTATGTGGAGCCAGGATTTAACATATGTGCTTTTGTACCTACAACAGATGGACTAAGAATAAATGTCCCATTGGCCAATATTATATTATAATTTTGGTACTATTGTTGAGGTCTGTTTTGCTGCTTCTGTGATTTAGTCAATATCTTTCTCATAAGCTAATAAAACATTGAATTCTATGGCACCAGCGTTATGGGTAGACAAATAAGATGACAAGGACTCATAATGAAAGGCATCTGTGAATCCTACCAGTCAAGTGCTTAGCACAGTGGCACAGCCTGTTACATCTGTATACTGCTCAAGATTTATTAAGGCTTTCCACAACTCAGGCAACATAATGTTTTGCAAAATGTGTATTGGAGCTAACTGGAAGCTAATGGTCTATAGTGAAAATCACTTGCAAAATAAATTCTCTAAAAAGACTGTTGCGCTAAATAGCACAGAAAGATAGCAACCCCATTCCCCCCTCTACCCCTGTGATTTCGGGACAATGAAGGTGCCCCTACAGGAATACCATCCATAAAACTGCATACAATAGAACTAGAATGTGATCCCTAAACTGGATGTAATTTCAGAGGAATAAAGAAGAAATCCTATCATTGCAACCACAAGACAAAGTCATACAACAGAGAAGACTTCTAGGAAATAAGTGTGATGAGTTCGCTCACAGAGACCACCTGGGACGGTCACTGATGTGCTGAGACTGCCTCTGAGCCCCTTTTCTCTGCCAGTTTGGGCCTCCATAACCCTGTCTTGTTGAGCCAAATATACTAATCTGATGCAACACAGACCCAGGGTCTGACCCACGCCCCTAAAGCAGCAGACTTAACTGAAAATGGCTTAGCAAGTGCTCCTGTCTCTGGCACCCAGACACCCAGCTCCCAATGGGATCCAAGCCCCAAATGAATCTGTTTTACTCTGTATAGAGCTTTTACAGGGTAAACTCATAAATTGTCTGCCCTCTATAACACTGATAGAGCGATATGCACAGCTGTTTGGTCCCCCAGGTATTAATTACTTACTCTGGGTTAATTAATAAGCAAAAGTTATTTTATGAAATATAAAAAGTAGGATTTAAGTGGTTCCAAGTAATAACAGACAGAACAAAGTAATTTACCAAGGAAAATAAAACAAAACACGCAAGTCTAAGCCTAATACAGTAGGAAACTGAATACAGGTAAATCTCACCCTCAGAGATGTTCCAATAAGCTTCTTTCATAGACTAGATTCCTTCTTAGTCTGGGCCCAATCCTTTCCCCGGTATAGTTCTTGTTAGTTCCAGTCCAGGTGGTAACTAGGGGATTCTCATGACTGCCAGCCCTCTTTGTTCTGTTTCACCCCCTTTTATGGCTTTGGCTCAAGGCGGAATCTTTTGTCTCTCTGGGTCCCCACCCCACCTTCTAAATGGAAAAGCACCAGGTTTATGATGGATTCCAGTACCAGGTGACATGGTCACATGTCCTGTGAGACCCCTACTCTTCATTTTTTCCAGCATGACTCACAGGAACACAGGAAGGCTTACAAGTAAATCGAGCCATTCACAACCAACTCTCCTGGTTAATGAGAGACTTCAAGATTTTAAACCACCATTAATGGCCCACACTTTGCATAATTACAATAGGATCTCAGAAAGAAAAGGAGTACTTGTGGCACCTTAGAGACTAACAAATGTATTTAAGCATAAGCTTTCGTGAGCTACAGCTCACTTCATCGGATGCATGCATTGGAAAATACAGTGGGGAGATTTATATACACAGAGTACATGAAACAATGGGTGTTACCATACACGCTATAATAAGAGTGATCAGGTAAGGTGAGTTATTACCAGCAGGAGAGCGGGGGCTAAAAACCTTTTGTAGGTTGATAATCAAGGTGGGCCATTTCCAGCAGTTGACAAGAACGTGTGAGGAACAGTAGGGAGGGGGTGGGGTATGCTACATCTGATGAAGTGAGCTGTAACTCACGAAAGCTTATGCTCAAATAAATTTGTTAGTCTCTAAGGTGCCACAAGTACCCCTTTTCTTTTTGCGGATACAGTCTAATATGGCTGCTACTCTGAAATAGGACTTCAGAGTTAACTTCATATTTGCAGTTTTAGATACAAGAATGATATATACATACAAATAGGATGAACACACTTAGTAGATTATAAACTTTGTAATGATACCTTACAAATGACCTTTTGCATAAAGCATATTCCAGTTACATTATATTCACATTCCAAGCATATTGTCATAAAGCATATGGAGTGCAACATCACAGTAAGGATGGACATCTTGCTATTTCACAGCTTAGTTGCACTTCATTTGAAGCAGCAATGTCAATGACTTCCCAGCTGTTGTCTGCCCAGGGTACTCCTTTTAAAGGGGATTCTCCAGAGTGGCGGGAGTTCCATGTGTAAGTTACAATAGCTTCTGTGAGCTACATCCTGTAACTAAACTTTCCCCTCCTTTTGCTACTGGGTGAACAATTCCTGTTTCCCCAACCTATCAATTCCAGTACCCAGGAATCAGCAGTGGAAAATCCTCTCCAGGGATGAAGGGCAGGACAGTTCCAAAGAGGTGTCTGACACTCATCTCTTATCCACATGGGGAGGGGGAGAGCTGTGCATAGAGAATTCCCTCCAAACAAGTAAAGTTCTAGGCAATATCAGACTTAAAATTAATACTGTCCCATGTGTAGTGTACTTGTGAGAAATGGAGATGATGACCTACTCTTTCCATTTCCCATATTTCTGTAGACAAGAAAAGAAAAGATTTTATTCACTGCTTGGCAGATTTTTTTCTTTTCCTTTCCTTTGCCATGGAACCGTATTAAAACACCCTCTGTGAACTTTTTCCATAAAGTCTGTAGTCAGCAATCCCACAAGCAAAATCTAGCTTTAAAAAATTAATTTAGGTTGTCCCTACATTGTCAAAAGATTTTGGTCTAGCCCATCTCCCATCAAAGTAAGTGGAATGCATGTGAAGCAATGAGTAAGCTTTTTTGCCCCTTCCATTCTTCAAACAGATAAAAGGTCAACATTTGTTTTTATATATATATACATATATTTTATTAGTGATGGAGATTTATGCACAGCTTTAAAGGATGGAATCACTAGTGAGATGAAGGGTTAATTGCAGAGACACTACGAAATCATTGACACATTATTTCATGATAAAATAGCAGTTCACACTTGTCACCATTGTGGCAGGTGAGGAAGCACATTCATTTTTTAAAAAAATATAAATGACCAATTATAGATAATGGGAGACCCTTACTTTTATCTTAATCCTCAATTATTGTATGTATCAGAAGGCCACCATTTAACTCCGATATCCTTCTAAATTTGATCTGGATCTTATCCCCTCAGAACATGTAATTGCTTTCTGTGCCTATTTTAAAAGACTTAACAGAGTATTCTATGAATTTTCTCCCTCCAGAATAGCAATTATTCATTTGATTTTAACACCCAGAAGTGTCCAGGTATTTTCAGATAATCACACAAGGGGAGGAAAAAGTATTTTAAAATCATTAATGCATAAGAATAGTTGATGCATTTTATTGTCATCTCAGTGGGTTAATTTTATCATGAAGAAATCCTGCATCTGTTACAGCAGAAGGTGCATTGGCAGTACAGCCAGAATGGTTGCACTATACAAGAATGAAAGCTCCATCGAAGGAGGTCACAATGGGGATGTGCACTCCCTCTGTGTTGTGGAGATTGGTTTTGTAGGGACTACCTGCTCTGTGGAGAACACGCGGCTTGTAGAATCAGTTGGATCAGAGCCTGAGGATGCAACACAGCATGAATTCTCCAGTCCTCATGAATACTGCTGCAATCATTGATCCTAAGCATCTAGAGAACTGCACCACGCAAGGGTGAGAATACTTCCTTTTCTCTTCCTCCCTCTCCATGCAGCTACTCAGCACCGTGACCAGCTGTTTAGGATTAGTACTCCACTGAAAATTTGGCCCACAAAGACTTAAAAAGTTCACACATCCAATGTAAAATCATAGATCATAGGGTTAGAAGGGACCAGAAGGGTCATCTAGTCTAACCGCTGCCAGGATGCTAAAAGTAAAAATGAGAAGCTTCCCAACACAAGTGCCTTCAACTCTTGGAGAATCTAAATCTTCATTAAAAACGTTTGATCCCTTTGGATGTGAATATAACCTATAAACTACAAAACATGACTGGAGTGAAAAGTTCTGAAGTTCGGTCTACCTGAATCTGCAGACAGACATCTCACGTGCCTCTGCTGCTGTTCAGAGCTTTGCTAAGAGTCTGAAAATTATCAGGAACTAATCATTTTTCAGTGCTACTATAATTCCCCTCCCTCCCCCTTCCCTCTCCCACAAAGCTGTGGAAAGTATAATACAAAATACAAAAAACAATCAGGTCAGTTTCACTCTGCTATTCTTTGGGAAAGCTATGAACAAAAATAGAGATAGGCAATGAAGGTATTTATAAGGCAAGAAGACAAACAAGAGGCTGGAACGCTGACATAATAATTGAGACCACCATTCAACGAGCTTCAGAACAGCCAGGAGGCTCTACAGCAGGTGCTGGCAGGGTCAAAAGGCAAAGTGTTCTTCTGCTTTCCAGCAGTCAGATAGGGCTTAGGTGGTTTTCAAATTTGTTAGACACCTTCAAGCCAGAGGTGATTAACAGCATGGATCTTCATGCAGGGTTCAGGGACAGCAATGTGGTAGAAACTAACACCACCACACCCTTTCACAACTCCTTGGAGGGAGTGGGTTGGCTTTTCAACCTATTTCTCACTTGAAGTGTCATTGAAGTTAACCCTTCCTGCCTGGGCAGTAGGATTCCCCCATCTTTCATGTCAGTCTTTGGCTAGCAGGTGTAGTTCTCTGGCTGGTATGTGTATGGTAAAATGTTCAAGCTGTGTGTGTGTGTGTGTGTGTGTGTGTGTGTGTGTGTGTGATAGAGAGGGTAAAGGAGAGGGGAAAAGATTCATGAAATAAGTTAGAGAACAGAAATACAGCCCTGAGAGAGATTCTGATGGAAGAATCTGGAAAAGACAAATGAGAGAAAATATAGAAGAGGTAGAGATCACAGATCATGAGGAAATGGAGAGAGAGAGAGAGAGAGAAAATGGAAATAAATGGACACTGGAGACAATGCAGGATAAAAAAAAAGGAGGACTTGTAGCACCTTAGAGACTAACAAATTTATTTAAGCATAAGCTTTCGTGAGCTACAGCTCACTTCATCGGATTCACAGGATAAAGTATCCTATGATCTACACTAGGAAGCTTGTTAGTGCACACTGTACTAACCAGCTTCCACACATGACACTGTTGAAAACACCGATCTGTGTTAGCAGAGGTCCTCACATGCCCCATCTTAACAAAAGGCCCAGTTTCCCAAATTGTTTGGATAAAATTACACCTATATTTAGGTACAGACATATAAATACCTAAAATTACCTATATTTAGGTACATACATATAAGCCTCCCATGTTTGAAAATAGGTCCCAGGATTGAGATGATTTGTTTATTATTCATTTATGGCATTAGCCAACATGAGCAATTTCCCCCTTTCTTAGTGATATAGGCACTTTTCCCATGACAAAGGAAGAGAAGCCTTGTTAAAAATCTCCACATCATATGGCGAGCTATTCTGTTATGCATATTTTATAGAATTCAGCTGGGACTGCCAGTCATTTCTTCAGGGGGGGTTGTAATTTTTAAATTTAGAAATTACTCTGGTGATCTCCTTCTTTGTGATGTCCTAATCTAAACAGTTTCTCAGTACTCATATCAAATATGGACAAAGGCAGACTGTCCAAAACTCATCTTTTTCCTCTGGCTGTGCCTGAAGCTTAGTTTTAGACATAGCTCTATAGGATGCTCTAAAAAAAAGTGCCATGAATTTTCCCTTTGATCCTTCTCCCCCCCCCCCTTTGTTCTAAACACTGTTGGGTACCCCTCATTTTTGACATGAAACCTTGGTCTTTTTTCTTGTTAAATTTATTTGGTAAGAAGTTTCTGTGATTTTGAACCCCACTCCTGTTAATTTGCTTAGCATTCTAATTACTCCCCTGCGTTCTCTAGTGATTTAATATTCTTCTTGCTTGTTTAGCTTTCTCAGACATTTTTTACTTGTCCTCTTTTCAGATGCTTTTTTTCCCTGAAGCTTTGAAATGTTGTCTTCTTTATCAGACCTGTATTTTGTTTTCTACGTTTCTTTATAATAGTCACGCAGAATAGTAATTTTCTATGTAAATATCCCTTGATGATCTCCCAAAATATATTTAGCAGCTTTCAGTAAAGCTCATTATGTTTGAAAAAAAATTCAATAATGCTCATTAACGCCTTGTGTTACTGCCTGATGCTATGCCTTTAAAGCAGCAGTCATTTCAATTTGTGCAAAAATGTGAAGTGCAGCTTACACTGGGCCATATGGTACAGCACTTTGAGATGGAGGTTGTATGCCCATAGGGCATACATATGTTTATTGATATTTCAAAATGTATTTACCAATGAGAGGGGAATTTATTTATTCCTGACCCTATGAATGCACAGTAAGATATTAAAAAAAAGTTTCAAGTACAATGCATGATTGCATGTAAACATCTCAACATTTTAGAGCATGTAAAACCTATTATTTGCATGGATATTTAATATTGTTATGAGCTGAGTGAAATTTTGTTATGGTTTGAATTAAAACCTCATTGAGATTGATGGGTGTGACCATACACTTCAATTAACATTAATATAAGGTTAAATTGATCACATTCTCCTCTCCTACAACAAAAAAGAGATACATGAACCTAACTAGGAGTTTTGGACTGTGTGGGTGGAGGAAGTTTTGCTGAGAATTTTTGTGGGTAAGGTGTGAATGTTTGTAAGGGGAGGCAGAACATGGAGAAACTGAAGTTGGAGAGCGATAAAAAGACAAAAAGCAGGAAAGCCAAGCAGTTGCCTATGAACACAGTGACCCTGGAAAAAGCTAGAGAGAGCTTTTGGGTTTGCTGTCTAAAGAGACTTTGGTCTGTAAGCTAAAAAACTACTCCTTTTGTTCTAGGTTCCTCCTGTGTTCAGAGAAGCAGAACTTTGCACATTCCTTGTATAATAAACAAGATTACATCAGAGAAAATACCAGACTCTATCAATGTCTACTTCCAGCCGGAACAACCTGAAGACACCATATTTTCACTTGCCACTCAGGTCAAAAAGAGACAAAATTAAAAGCAGGCTTGGAACACAGAATTTGAACAGAAGAGTAGTAAGTATTCCTGGTTTGAGGCTATACCGCTTGTCATATGTCAGTAACCCTACTGATCTCTTCAAGGGTCCTTGTTAGTTAGCTCTCTCCTTTACAGATATACATTTAGCCCTGGTTTAAGTGAGAACAACTCCATCTAACTGAATGGTATCGTACCCATTTATACCAGGATCCAATCTGGCTGCAGCCATCGAAGTTGTCTCTTCAAACACTAAACTGCAGATAATGGAAATGATTTTCTATTGCATTTCACCTTATGTACTTACATCTGTGCAAAATGGGCATGAAATGCTATCAGTCAGGATGGTAATACTTTACACCCAATTGGTACAGGTGCCAGGCAATGGTGAATCAAGATTTATAAGCCTCTCTTCTTACTTCCTTTGCCTTTCCAAATGCCAAAAATACAACCATCACTCCCCCGCCATTCACCCCTAGCTTTGGGATCTGGAATTAGTAGAGAGTTAATTATTTTAGTTTAAATTTTAAAATCCTGAAAGGTAATCTGCACTCACAGTCAAGCAGACTCATAAAAACCCACATTTGCATGCAGATTGACTAATTGAATACACAAATAATTCCACGCTACCTGTTTGTAAATGCATTTGTGGCTACACATATTTGCATGCATGTTTTGTAGGCAGCAAAGAGCTGGGAGGTTTTCAAATCTTGTCCTTTGGTACATATACACATACAAAGCTATACTTTGTAGAACTCCTGCTGCTGCACTAGAAGTTTACATATAGTGGAAAGAAAGGGGGTTGTAGTTGGAGACATTCTGTCAGTGATGAACTTATAGGTTCAGAATGCTACCTGGGGCATAGGTGAGGAAGAGGTGAATGACATCTGCCCCAGTGCAGAGGCGTAGAACAAAACATGTGCAATACATTAATTCTACTTATAGGCGGGGGGCAATAAACCTTGTGCTGTCCCTTTCCACAGGAGTGTGTTTCACCTGGGGAATGCAAGCAAGAGTAGCAACTGCTACACCCTTTTCAAGAGGATATGTATATTGTGTTTAACCCCCCCCCAGGCCAGTTCTGGATCAATAGCTGGTATGGCCCTGCCCCCACTGGAATGTCTAGCACCACCATCAGCGTATAAGCAGCATAAGTCTCTCAGTCCCCCATGCAGGCCTGCAAGGTGTGGGGTTGTTTCATCTTCTCTCACCTCACACATCCACCCAGGGGAGTCAGAGCCTGGCATACTATAGGCATGTCCTGTAGTGCAACTGCAGTTATATTAAGGGCCCTTAAGAGAAAACACATATATTAGGATTAAAAATAAATATTAACACATGGCTGACCTGGTTTGGGGGGGGGGGGGAATAAGCAATGGCCCTAACGTGAGTCTGGATCTCAACACCCCCTCTCCCTCCATATTTTTATAATGTTCAGCTTGTTCAGATAGATATTTCTTCTCCCCATCCTGAAGAAAAGGTCATTTTTACCACTACTAGATCCATAAAGTGCACTGTGATATCTCATCCACTCTGGCAATTTCAATCCATTATTATTTATTATTGGAAGACCATATATACTCCATCACACATTGCTAGATTTACTAAGACCCCAGGATAGATTTACAGCGTATCTGCAAAGGTTGGGAGGGGGTGCTGTTGACAGTTTGGGAGATGAAGGGGAACAGAGGAGGAAAGAAAAATCATCAAGGAGAAAACAGGCATCACCAGGACTTATGGGGGCAGGGTGGGAGAAGGGAGAGAAAAGGGAGGGAGAGAACAAAAATCAGTTCAGAGAAGAGAAGAGGGTCAGGGATCAAGTCGCAAAAAAGAGGAAATTTCACAGACTTGGGGTCAGGGACATAGAAGGATGGTATGATGGAGGGAGGAAAGATAACATCAGAAGTTGGATCTGAAAATTGCCAAAACAAAATGGGGTGGTCAAGGTTTTCAAATATGGGAGCCTAAAATTTAGTATCTATTTCCACATTTAGATGAGTAAATAATGTCCTGACTTTTAAATATATTGAGCACCTCCATCTCCCTTTTACTTCTGTTTCTTCAATGCCTAATTTTGTATTTAAGTGCCTTACTTTAGGTACCTACATTTGACTACTTTGACCATTGTTACAAAATCTTTTCTTATTTACTCTCTGAATATTAGTCCCTGATTGTTTTCTCTCCTATCTCACTTCTTTTTTTCATCCTGATGTCTCTCTCAGTCTGTATATTTACTGGGTTTTGGGGAGGTTATATATTTTTCTTTATTCTGCTCTGGAATACACCTCTTCTTTGTAGATCACATCTGTATTATACTATAATGCAAAACAGCATTCTTTGAGCTCTTCTTTGAGCAGTTTTATTTAAAATCTGCGGTTTGTATTGCGATGATCATCTCAGTACTTGTTAAACAATATTTTTACACACCCATTTTGTTTAGAAACGTTTCTCTTGTCTTCCTACCTCCAACTTCCCCTTCTGTGATATATATTCATAAACTTCATGGCCAGACAGGACCACCATGCCCATCTAGTCTGACCTCCTACACATTGCAGGCCACAGAACCTCACCACCTCCTACTGCCTCACCACCTCCTAGACCCCTAACCTCTAGCTGAGTTACTGAATTCCTCAAATCTTGATTTAAAGACTTCATGTTACAGACAATCCACCATTTAATTCAAATCTAACCAATAACTGACCTGTATCCCATGCTGCAGAGAAAGCTGAAATACTCCCAAGATCTCTTCCAATCTGACCGGGGGAAAATTCCTTCTCAACCCCAAATATAGTGACCAGTTAGACTCTGAGACCACCAGCCAGACACCTGGGAAAGAATTATCTTTAATAACTCAGAGCCCTCCCCATATAGTGTCCCATCTCTAGCCATTGGAATTATTTGCTAATAGTAGTTACGGATGGGCCATATTCCACTGTACACATACCCTCTGCTAGATTATAGAATTTAGTTATACTCCAACTAAAGTACAAGTTGTACTTATAGTTTTTCCTTTTTTTTTAACTGAAAGCATACATTGAAAAGCTTTTAATACTTCCTACTTAGTTTCTTGAAATAAAAATAAATGTTAAAAGTGATGCACCAGTGACTGATGCACTAATCATGACTAAAAGCTGTGGCCATAGCTACATGAATAAAAGAAAAGTGTTAAGCTTCCCACCTCCTTCCTACAGACTAGCTTATTGATTTTTTTATTGTGATGAGGTCAATTAAAGTTCAGTTACATTAAAGTCAAAAGTATTTCTTAAACCATGTACTTAGGCTCATTATTTACAGAGGCTGCAATTATTTGGACAAGTTACAATAGGAGAATTCTCTTCTTTGTCCTGGCTGCAACTGAGTGAGGAAAACAGCACAGCTGGGAGCTGTTTGAACTATCCTACCATAACAGGGCAGGATGGGAGGGCACCATCTGGCTACTTTAAAAAAATTGCAGGTTACAGCAATTTTTAATATGTTCTGCTGACTGCAGAATACATGGAGGAGGCCAGGTCCTAGCCATGCTCCCAAGCTAGCAGGCCAGGTCACCTTAGGGCAGTGGTGTGAAGAAAGGCACACTAGTTACTCTGTCTCCCTAGGTTTCAGTAGAATAAAAGACATCATACCAGCTTGCTCCTACCTGAGTGCATTAAAGGGAAGGGAAAGACTGCTTGTACACTGATCCCCTCCCACTCACCTCACACATGATAGAGCAAGATTTAGATAAGCTTCCTGAAGCTCTATGAGATTTGTCATTGATATTAAATATAGGAAATCATCTTTCTTTTGTACTGGCTACGTGATTACATTGCACCTTTTCATTTTACAGGGCAATCAGCTAGACCATAAGTGGGTGTAAATCAGCCTAGTTCCATTGACTTCAGTGGAGCTATGCTCATTTCTGCTCACTGAAGGTATGGCCACATTTATCTAGTGGCTTAACTGGTAGATCACAATTACTATATGGCTAGAGCTGTTCTCTTCAGTGTGTGTGTGTGTGTGTGTGTGAATTTAGTGCATATGAAAGGGGGCTGGATTGACAGCACTGAGGGCCAAAGTCTTTTACTGAGCCACAGAAGAGGTTGTGAAAAGCAATGGCAATCCGAGTTTCCACATGATGCCCAAAGCAATGTCCCATTCAGAGTGATCAGCCTCTAAATGTAGTTCATTCTCCGTGACCGTTTACTTGTAGGTATCTCTGATGAAATGACCAGTAAGGATAATAAATAGTTCTAATTGTAGTGGAGGGTTTGTGATATGGACACTTGCGTACTATCAACTCGACTGAGGCCATCAAGTCACATTACAGCCAGCAGCTTATAGGTCACTACCAACTTTGTCTAGATTTGTTATTGACTTAGAAACAAAAATGTTCATATTCCTTTATCAATCCCCAAAGCCATTTCAGCCTTTTTATTACATTTTAATTACATATACTGGAAAAGGGATTTCAAGATTTGGTTCACAGCATCCATTATGCACATTCTTGACATTTTAAACATAAGCATTTTTCAGAATCTGTAAAATGTATGCTGTATCAAAAACAAACAATATTCACAAGAATAAATACCTTATATATATACGACAGCATGAAACAAATGTGTACAAATGTGTGTAATAGAATCATAGAAATGTAGAGCTGGAAGGGACTTCAGAAGGGAGCCCTCCATGCAGACGCAGGTTTAAATATACCTAGACTATCCCTGAGTCAACCCTGTTTTTAAAAAACCTTACCGACTGTGTCGTTTACAGCATACAAACAGAGAAGTTTGATAAAGACATGAAGTACTCTTTCCAGAAGATTGCAAAATATACTACTATATTTCTTCAAATCCAGAACTTTAAACACACAAGGACCAAAAACAGAGAGAGAGAAAGCAGACTTTTCCCTCAAGCTGTGAGACAAAATTCAACCTAACTTTCTCTAGACTGGCTCTTTGCAGATTCACTTCAGAAAGACCCACATCACACACTTCCCTATGGAGCTCCCTAACCTCAGGCAGGACCCGGAAAACCCCTGAGAATTTAAACTCATAGCTGATAATTTTAACATAGTTTTCAATACACCACAAAAGAGACTCCACCACCTCCTTTGGTAACATGTTCCACTGTTTAACTGTACTTACAGTAAGTTTTTTCCTAATATCTAACCTAAATCTCCATAGTTGCAAATTAAGCTGATTAGTCTCCATCCTACCCTTGTGGACACTGAGAAGACCTGTTCACCATTCTCTTTATAACAGACTTACATCTATTTGAAGACTGTTATCATGTGCCCCTCAGCCTTCTCTTTTCTAGACTAAACACACTACATTTGTCAACCTTCCACCATAGGTCATGTTCTGCCATTTATTTTTCTTGCTCTACTCAGCTCTTTTCAATTTGTTCACATCTTTCTTAAAGTGTGGTTTCCAAAATGGGACACAGTCCTCCAGCTGACGCTCACCAGAGCTGAATAGCGCAGAACAATTACCTCCCATGACTTACATACAATACTCCTGTTAATACATCTCTGAATTACATTTTCTTTTTTTGCAACGGCACTATATTCTTGACTGATAGTTAATTTCTGATGCACTTATAACCCACAGATCCTCTTCTGAAACACTGCTACCTAGCCAGAGAGATATTCCCCATTTTGTATGCGTTTATTTTATTTTTCTTTCCTAATTGCAGTACTTTGCATTTGTCTTTATTGAATTTCATGTCATTGATTTCAGACCAATTTTCCAATTTATTATGATCATTTTGAACTCTTATCCTGTCCTCCAAAGTGCTTGCAACCACTCCCATCTTTCTGTCATCCACAAATTTTCTAAGTATATTCTCCACTCTGTCCTCCAAGTTCTTAAAGAAAATATCAAACTGTATTGGACCAAGGACAGACCTTTACAGACCCCACTTGATATGTATTCCCAGTCCGACAATGGGACAAAGAAAAACAAGCATGGAGAAAGAGACCCATCATGGAAATATAAAGGAAACTGCACAAAGACAAAAAGGTAAAACCGGAAGCTGGGTGTTTTGGAAAGAATTTCCTAAGAGTACCTTCAAGAATGAAGCCCATAGATCCTTCATTCCTCTCAGGATAAAAATACCTGTTGGATCACATTTTTTCACCTTTCGGCCAGTTTATTCTTCATTGATGTTTCCAGTTAATTTACTACTTTTAAATATCTTACATTTCTGCTTCTTCCATTGGGAGACTATTGGGACAACTCACCATTCAGTAATATCAATTATGTGAGAGGTACATAAATTTTTTTCATCAGTGGCTTTTTTTATTCCTTTTTAGAAATGTACATATCTAAATATAGATAGATAGATAGATATATAGATAGATAGATAGATAGCTAATTTTGATATGGTTTTAAAATTAACTTGATTTTTTACCCTAAAAGTTACTTTCCTTTGTTTACCTCTAAATCTCTAAGAGAGGTAATTTGTAGGGCCAGGTGGAAAAGGTTTTTGTTGTACTGTGAAAATTTTTGAGATATTTAAAAATTATCCTTGCCCAAATCAGGACAAAAGTCAAAATCTTTAAAAAAAAATTGGTTCAGGTCAATCAAAACATCTATTTCTATAATTTCAAAACATTTAATTTCAATTTTGCCCTTTTTTAGCCTTTGTTTAGTCTACATTTACTATAATCTCAAAATAAAAAGTTGTTTAAACACAGAAAAAAGTTAGACTATGTCAAAAATTCTGTTTTTACAATTTCAAAGCATTTTTCTCCGAAAATGTTTCAGACCAGGAGATTTGTTGAAACCATCCCTGTTTCACAAATGGTTTTGGTTTTGACATATCAGCCTCTTCTGGTGAACAAATGGTTCATCAAAAAATTCCTTACCAGGTCTAGTTACTTGCTTATCTATTACATCCCAGGGCAACAATTACATCATATTTTCTACAAGAACTAATGTTATATCTGCAATGTTAATCCATGTTGTGTGATGTACACTGAACCTTCTCATGAATGAGGAGGAAAAAAATCCATTGTATCTATAGCATAATTAGATATGTATAGTTTACTTCTACACAAATGCAGTCATTTATTTCTCATTGGAAAGGTTTTAGATCACCTGTTTGATAAAATCAATATGTTTTTATTCTTCCGTACAAAGGAGGATATGGTATGCGGGATGAGGATATAGTATGTGGGATGGTCAGAAGGGTGTATCAGGAACAGAAAAGCCTCTTTATTCACAAGATGTATATGCTCAGTACTGTATCACAAATATACTGAATAATTGCTGTACACTGAATCCTTCTTTCTAAAATCAATGAGAGGAATATTTATCTTATGGAAGTGCCCAAAGGCTCTGTGACTATTTGAGTAATCTGTTTATATACAATTTGTGAATTCTGGTTGATGTTACAGAATTGCTGCTTTATGGAATGCCTCAGCGTTTAGTCAGCCATGAATTGACAGGATCTGTGTTGCGTACCTGCTAGACCAGGGATAATGGTTGGTCATTAATGCTTAATAATTACCTATGAAGGTAAACGCACATATGGACAAAAGGTTGGCTGAAGATAGAACTATTTCCTCAAACATCTCTGCAGGGAGGTGGAAGTGAGGTGGAAAATCCTCAAAGAGGACAAAGGGCAGAGCTGATAAATTAGACGTTTAAAAAGAACTCAGAAGAGAAATAAAGGTTCAGACCTGTGGGGTAAAAGGGACTCCTTTGACTGTGGAAGGAGCCAAGGTCAAAGGAAACTGGCTAGAGAAGAGTGATCCTATGATTCCAAGGAGGAACCATGTGCAGGAATGGGAGCCTGAACTCCTCAGAAGAGTCTGTCCTAAGCCCAGAGATCTCTCCAGAGTGGTGAGAACAATGAGGTACAGAAATGCATACAGGTGTATTTACTATTTTGTCTGGATCTATGTATCTTTCATTTTATCTGAGTAAAGAGTGATTGTATTTGAAACCCCTACAAAGCCTATGTGTCTGTTATTCACTATCATGTGTCCATGAAGAAGTCTACTGCAAATCCAAAATACCAAGAAGGTGGAACTGTGGGAGAAGGTGTGCTGAAGCTAGTGGGAAATATGAAGAGTCAGCTCTGATTCTGGAGGTATAGGGCAGCTGGACCAAGATGTCCCATTTCCATGAAGGGGTAACAGACTGAAGGTCAATGGCTCAGAAATGTGCCAGAAGGGCTCAAAGGAAAAAAAAAAGATAGTGCTGCAGCCTACTTAGACTCATGGAAGCTTAGAGCTCACAGGCCAAGTGAGGTGGCCTTCACACGAGCAGCCTGATGAGTATTCAGGTAGGTGTGTGACAGGTCCTAATCAGATTGGGACATCACTGTGCTGAATGCTGTACAAACACAGAACAAAGACAATCCCAGTCATTAAGAGGTTACCGTGTAAAGACACCAACAGAAGGAGGTAGGAGGATGAGGCTACAACAAACAAGCAAATGAATGTGGTGAATATTTGACACCACATTTTTCGTTTAATTTTAGGATAGTAGGGCTTTTTGTGTTGTTGTGTGTTTTTTTATTTCATTGGAGGGGAGAGGAAGGGAGCAGGAACAGGAAAGAAGGGGAAGAGGAATATTCAGAACATGTCATCCATCTAGCCATAATGGGCAGACTGGCCTTATTAGCATCTTGGCAGAGATGCGTCTTAAGGAGAGATTGAAGGAAGATGGGATAATCATGGCTGCTTGGATTTTCAGCAAGGAGTTTCCCTCATGTATAATGGGTAGCATGGGAAGCTGATTAACTGAGCTGTTTAAGTAAGAACTTGACTGGTGGGTGGTAAAATTCAGAATGATGGTGGAGTCAGTGTCACAATAGGTTACTAGGTCAATTAGGTAGGATGAGTCTAAGTTATTGAAGGCCTTAAGCATATAGACAAGTAGTTTGCATCTGATGTGGAGGTGAAGGAGGAGCCAGTGGAGGAATTCAAATTGGGGGATGACTTGGTTAGAGTGTTGAGCCAAGATGATGATTTAAGCAACATCATGCTGAAACTATTTGAGGAGAGCAAGGTTGTGGTAGTCAAGGTGTGAAATGATGAGGTCCTGGACAAGAGGTTTGACTGTGTGGAGAGAGAGAAAAGGGTGGATTTTACAAATGCTGGACAAACTCCTGGCCCTGAAGTCAACTGGAGTTGTGCCACTGTCATCAATGGAGCCAGGAGTTGATCAGTTGTATAAGAAAAAGTAATCAGTCTTAGAAATGCCTTGAATGTGTGGGTCCAGTGAGAGGGCTGAATCAAAGATGACACTCCAGGTTACGGCCTTGGTGATGGAGACATGGGGTAAGAAGAGGGGTCGGTGGGGAAAGATCAAGATCTTAGTTTTGGGTATGTTGAATTTAAGATGGTGACTGGACATCCATGAAGGGATATCAGAAAGACAGACCAATATACTAGATTGGATAAAGGGAGACAGATCATCATTACAGAAATTGGTCTGAGAATCATCAGCATAAAAAGACTGTAGCTGAAAGACATGCTTGTGGATAAAACGATCTAGACATAGGGTTTAGTGAGGGAATTGTGTGGGATGGGGGGAGGGAAGGAAGAAGGGTTGAGGGGCACCCACAGAATGGGAAAGATGGAATGGGAGAAATAACCAGAAAGATCCACCAAAGCCACTGGAGAACCAAGTTTAAAGAACTTGGAAGTGGTGGATATAGCAAAGCCACTGAAAACCCAAGGAGAATAAGGATAGACTACAGTACAATCCCTGAAATTTGGTGAGGAATAACAATACAGTCTCTAATGACTGTCTTGAAAGCCATTTTTAGTGGACTGTAGAGGATGGAAGAATGGAGGAAGGTAAAGAACAGAATTAGAGGAAAGAAATTCAAGATAATTGTTGAAAATGGCACATTCCGTGATATCAGTAAATCAAACATATCAATTCTAATACATTTAGTTATGCCCAGTTCTACGTGCATCCTGTGTGGTACTCTTTAAAACCAGATGTTGTCCAGCAAGGATAAAACAGTAATCTGCACTCTTTCCACTTCCCACTACGATCTAAATTCAAAGCTAAATTACAGGATT
The DNA here is from genome assembly GCF_009764565.3 of Dermochelys coriacea. NCBI lineage: Eukaryota > Metazoa > Chordata > Testudines > Dermochelyidae > Dermochelys > Dermochelys coriacea. Next base: position 129,396,327 of record NC_050069.1, read on the forward strand.
AAAAAGTCTGTACCTCATCCATTTAACCTCCTTTTCCTTTTCGCTTTACTTCTCTCAATCTCTTTTTACTCGAAGCAATTTAGCTGCAAAAATATTGAAAGAAGGTATATCTAAAATACATATTCATGATGCAAGATTTTAACAAACTGAAGCAAATAATTTTTTTTGCTGAAAACAAAATAAGTGAATTTAATTAAAAAAGAAGATGAAAGAGTGTGAATGTATATGATCTTGTCTCCTGCAGAATGTCATAATAGATTCACAAGCCACCAGAGATCAAGGGAATGGGATGAAGAGGAAAAGGAGTTTTGCTGGAGGGATCTCTCGCTTGTTAGAATTGTAGGAAAGTAGGGGGGAAATAAAGATCCAGGAGCTTAGTTTGTAGATAAACCATGAACAAAATAGGGAGATATCTTTTTAAATGTAACATTGGCTCAAGCAAATCTGTATCTCCAATTTTCCTTCATCTTCTATTTGCTTTAAACCTTAGATTATAGAACATAACTATCTCCTGGTTCATGGCTTTTCTATATTTCTCTCTTTTGTTCTATCTCACAGAGAAAAGAGCCAGGCATCTGGTTCTGTAATTTGGAGCCATGCCTCTGGCTCTCTACAAATTCACCATATGATCAAATGCATGTGCACCTGTACAAACAGGTAAACTCTAGCCAACCTTATTTATTTTAGATTTGATTTGGCTAGATTAAGCTAAACTTTGAGAGGTCTAATCCAAAACTGCAACACAAACAATCGTTTTAGGATATTGATTATGATGCCTTCATTGACTGCATTATTCAATTACAAAAATATATATTTACATTTTTTGCTTTAACTCTGAAAACAAATGGTCACAGGGAACAATGAACATTAATAATACATTCATGTTTTCACAACCAAATGATGTGAATGCTAAACACACTAACCTCTGTAAACACGTTTGAGATAGTTCTATTTTTATGCAATGCTTAAACAAAACCTTCTGCCCTTTGACTTAGCATGATATCTTCACAGATTTTTCCAGGGTCCACTGATAAACACAGTACCAGCCATACACTTCATGAAGCTGTAAAAATACGACATAAAATAATATTGTCTTTACTGCCAAAACAATAATGCCTCACAAACAACCTGCTATTTCTACTTGCCGTTAAACAACAGCATATAACTATAATATCCCAAGACAAAGTTAAGGGTCATTAACATTAGCAAATCAAAAGGATTACTTTTATCACAGGTTTCAGAGTAGCAGCCGTGTTAGTCTGTATTCGCAAAAAGAAAAGGAGTACTTGTGGCACCTTAGAGACTAACAAATTTATTAGAGCATAAGCTTTCGTGAGCTACAGCTCACTTCATCGGATGCATTTGGTGGAAAAAACAGAGGAGAGATTTATATACACACACACAGAGAACATGAAACAATGGGTTTATCATACACACTGTAAGGAGAGTGATCACTTAAGATAAGCCATCACCAACAGCAGGGGGGGGGGAAGGAGGAAAACCTTTCATGGTGACAAGCAGGTAGGCTAATTCCAGCAGTTAACAAGAATATCAGAGGAACAGTGGGGGGTGGGGTGGGAGGGAGAAATACCATGGGGAAATAGTTTTACTTTGTGTAATGACTCATCCATTCCCAGTGTCTATTCAAGCCTAAGTTAATTGTATCCAGTTTGCAAATTAATTCCAATTCAGCAGTCTCTGGTTGGAGTCTGTTTTTGAAGCTTTTTTGTTGAAGTATAGCCACTCTTAGGTCTGTGATCGAGTGACCAGAGAGATTGAAGTGTTCTCCAACTGGTTTTTGAATGTTATAATTCTTGACGTCTGATTTGTGTCCATTCATTCTTTTACGTAGAGACTGTCCAGTTTGGCCAATGTACATGGCAGAGGGGCATTGCTGGCACATGATGGCATATATCACATTGGTAGATGCGCAGGTGAACGAGCCTCTGATAGTGTGGCTGATGTGATTAGGCCCTATGATGGTATCCCCTGAATAGATATGTGGACAGAGTTGGCAACGGGCTTTGTTGCAAGGATAGGTTCCTGGGTTAGTGGTTCTGTTGTGTGGTGTGTGGTTGCTGGTGAGTATTTGCTTCAGATTGGGGGGCTGTCTGTAAGCAAGGACTGGTCTGTCTCCCAAGATCTGAGAGAGCGATGGCTCGTCCTTCAGGATAGGTTGTAGATCCTTGATGATGCGTTGGAGGGGTTTTAGTTGGGGGCTGAAGGTGATGGCTAGTGGCGTTCTGTTGTTTTCTTTGTTGGGCCTGTCCTGTAGTAGGTGACTTCTGGGTACTCTTCTGGCTCTGTCAATCTGTTTCTTCACTTCAGCAGGTGGGTACTGTAGTTGTAGGAATGCATGATAGAGATCTTGTAGGTGTTTGTCTCTGTCTGAGGGGTTGGAGCAAATGCGGTTATATCGTAGCGCTTGGCTGTAGACAATGGATCGAGTGGTATGATCTGGATGAAAGCTAGAGGCATGTAGGTAGGAATAGCGGTCAGTAGGTTTCCGATATAGGGTGGTGTTTATGTGACCATTGCTTATTAGCACCGTAGTGTCCAGGAAGTGGATCTCTTGTGTGGACTGGTCCAGGCTGAGGTTGATGGTGGGATGGAAATTGTTGAAATCATGGTGGAATTCCTCAAGAGCTTCTTTTCCATGGGTCCAGATGATGAAGATGTCATCAATGTAGCGCAAGTAGAGTAGGGGCATTAGGGAACGAGAGCTGAGGAAGCGTTGTTCTAAGTCAGCCATAAAAATGTTGGCATACTGTGGGGCCATGCGGGTACCCATCGCAGTGCCGCTGATTTGAAGGTATACATTGTCACCAAATGTGAAATAGTTATGGGTCAGGACAAAGTCACAAAGTTCTGCCACCAGGTTAGCCGTGACAGTATCGGGGATACTGTTCCTGACGGCTTGTAGTCCATCTTTGTGTGGAATGTTGGTGTAGAGGGCTTCTACATCCATAGTGGCTAGGATGGTGTTTTTAGGAAGATCACCAATGGACTGTAGTTTCCTCAGGAAATCGGTGGTGTCTCGAAGATAGCTGGGAGTGCTGGTAACGAAGGGTCTGAGGAGGGAGTCTACCATAGCCAGACAATCCTGCTGTCAGGGTGCCAATGCCTGAGATGATGGGGCGTCCAGGATTTCCAGGTTTATGGATCTTGGGTAGCAGATAGAATACCCCAGGTCCTGGCTCCAGGGGTGTGTCTGTGCGGATTTGTTCTTGTGCTTTTTCAGGGAGTTTCTTGAGCAAATGCTGTAGTTTCTTTTGGTAACTCTCAGTGGGATCAGAGGGTAATGGCTTGTAGAAAGTGGTGTTGGAGAGCTGCCTAGTAGCCTCTTGTTCATACTCTGACCTATTCATGATGACGACAGCACCTCCTTTGTCAGCCTTTTTGATTATGATGTCAGAGTTGTTTCTGAGGCTGTGCATGGCACTGTGTTCTGCATGGCTGAGGTTATGGGGTAAGCGATGCTGCTTTTCCACAATTTCAGCTCGTGCACGTCGGCGGAAGCAGTCTATGTAGAAATCCAGGCTGCTGTTTCGACCTTCAGGAGGAGTCCACCTAGAATCCTTCTTTTTGTAGTGTTGGCAGGAAGGTCTCTGTGGGTTAATATGTTGGTCAGAGGTGTGTTGGAAATATTCCTTGAGTCTGAGACGTCGAAAATAGGATTCTAGGTCACCACAGAACTGTATCATGTTCGTGGGGGTGGAGGGGCAAAAGGAGAGGCCCCGAGATAGGACAGATTCTTCCGCTGGGCTAAGAGTATAGTTGGATAGATTAACAATATTGCTGGGTGGGTTACGGGAACCATTGTTGTGGCCCCTTGTGGCATATAGTAGTTTAGATAGCTTAGTGTCCTTTTTCTTTTGTAGAGAATCAAAGTGTGTTTTGTAAATGGCTTGTCTAGTTTTTGTAAAGTCCAGCCACGAGGAAGTTTGTGTGGAAGGTTGGTTCTTTATGAGAGTATCCAGTTTTGAGAGCTCATTCTTAATCTTTCCCTGTTTGCTGTAGAGGATGTTGATCAGGTGGTTCCGCAGTTTCCTTGAGAGTGTGTGGCACAAGCTGTCAGCATAGTCTGTGTGGTATGTAGATTGTAATGGATTTTTTACCTTCAGTCCTTTCGGTATGATGTCCATCTGTTTGCATTTGGAGAGGAAGATGATGTCTGTCTGTATCTGTGCGAGTTTTTTCATGAAGTTGACAGATTTCCACTCTATACGGCTAAATTCAGTGCCTTGCATAATCACAGGTTTCAGAGTAGCAGCCGTGTTAGTCTGTATTCGCAAAAAGAAAAGGAGTACTTGTGGCACCTTAGAGACTAACAAATTTATTAGAGCATAAGCTTTCGTGAGCTACAGCTCACTTCATCGGATGCATTTGGTGAAAAAACAGAGGAGAGATTTATATACACACACACAGAGAACATGAAACAATGGGTTTATCATACACACTGTAAGGAGAGTGATCACTTAAGATAAGCCATCACCAACAGCAGGGGGGGGAAGGAGGAAAACCTTTCATGGTGACAAGCAGGTAGGCTAATTCCAGCAGTTAACAAGAATATCAGAGGAACAGTGGGGGGGGGGGGGGGCGGGAGAAATACCATGGGGAAATAGTTTTACTTTGTGTAATGACTCATCCATTCCCAGTGTCTATTCAAGCCTAAGTTAATTGTATCCAGTTTGCAAATTAATTCCAATTCAGCAGTCTCTGGTTGGAGTCTGTTTTTGAAGCTTTTTTGTTGAAGTATAGCCACTCTTAGGTCTGTGATCGAGTGACCAGAGAGATTGAAGTGTTCTCCAACTGGTTTTTGAATGTTATAATTCTTGACGTCTGATTTGTGTCCATTCATTCTTTTACGTAGAGACTGTCCAGTTTGGCCAATGTACATGGCAGAGGGGCATTGCTGGCACATGATGGCATATATCACATTGGTAGATGCGCAGGTGAACGAGCCTCTGATAGTGTGGCTGATGTGATTAGGCCCTATGATGGTATCCCCTGAATAGATATGTGGACAGAGTTGGCAACGGGCTTTGTTGCAAGGATAGGTTCCTGGGTTAGTGGTTCTGTTGTGTGGTGTGTGGTTGCTGGTGAGTATTTGCTTCAGATTGGGGGGCTGTCTGTAAGCAAGGACTGGTCTGTCTCCCAAGATCTGAGAGAGCGATGGCTCGTCCTTCAGGATAGGTTGTAGATCCTTGATGATGCGTTGGAGGGGTTTTAGTTGGGGGCTGAAGGTGATGGCTAGTGGCGTTCTGTTGTTTTCTTTGTTGGGCCTGTCCTGTAGTAGGTGACTTCTGGGTAATCTTCTGGCTCTGTCAATCTGTTTCTTCACTTCAGCAGGTGGGTACTGTAGTTGTAGGAATGCATGATAGAGATCTTGTAGGTGTTTGTCTCTGTCTGAGGGGTTGGAGCAAATGCGGTTATATCGTAGCGCTTGGCTGTAGACAATGGATCGAGTGGTATTTTCTGGATGAAAGCTAGAGGCATGTAGGTAGGAATAGCGGTCAGTAGGTTTCCGATATAGGGTGGTGTTTATGTGACCATTGCTTATTAGCACCGTAGTGTCCAGGAAGTGGATCTCTTGTGTGGACTGGTCCAGGCTGAGGTTGACGGTGGGATGGAAATTGTTGAAATCATGGTGGAATTCCTCAAGAGCTTCTTTTCCATGGGTCCAGATGATGAAGATGTCATCAATGTAGCGCAAGTAGAGTAGGGGCATTAGGGAACGAGAGCTGAGGAAGCGTTGTTCTAAGTCAGCCATAAAAATGTTGGCATACTGTGGGGCCATGCGGGTACCCATCGCAGTGCCGCTGATTTGAAGGTATACATTGTCACCAAATGTGAAATAGTTATGGGTCAGGACAAAGTCACAAAGTTCTGCCACCAGGTTAGCCGTGACAGTATCGGGGATACTGTTCCTGACGGCTTGTAGTCCATCTTTGTGTGGAATGTTGGTGTAGAGGGCTTCTACATCCATAGTGGCTAGGATGGTGTTTTTAGGAAGATCACCAATGGACTGTAGTTTCCTCAGGAAATCGGTGGTGTCTCGAAGATAGCTGGGAGTGCTGGTAACGAAGGGCCTGAGGAGGGAGTCTACCATAGCCAGACAATCCTGCTGTCAGGGTGCCAATGCCTGAGATGATGGGGCGTCCAGGATTTCCAGGTTTATGGATCTTGGGTAGCAGATAGAATACCCCAGGTCCTGGCTCCAGGGGTGTGTCTGTGCGGATTTGTTCTTGTGCTTTTTCAGGGAGTTTCTTGAGCAAATGCTGTAGTTTCTTTTGGTAACTCTCAGTGGGATCAGAGGGTAATGGCTTGTAGAAAGTGGTGTTGGAGAGCTGCCTAGTAGCCTCTTGTTCATACTCTGACCTATTCATGATGACGACAGCACCTCCTTTGTCAGCCTTTTTGATTATGATGTCAGAGTTGTTTCTGAGGCTGTGCATGGCACTGTGTTCTGCACTAGCACATCAAGAAGATTATGGCTGTTATAAACAGCACTCAGAGGTTTTTGTATGAAATTATCCTATCTGGAAGATCAATTTCTCCACACTGTCTTAGTATTTTAAACCAAATGAAATTTAGATCTTTAGGCTCTATATCAGAAACTAAGACAATGTCACTTTGCACAATAAGTAATATCTAAAAGCTCATATCTTAAAGCAATGTGCTTAAGGTTACAAATATACTTATGTACCTGCCTGGATTGGGATCTTTCTCTGTAGTAAGCATGGGCTCAAACATGATAACATTGTAATCTAATATAAAACTCCCATCAACTTCAAAGAGAACAAGACCGAGCCCCATATACGTCTGGGTCAAACAAAGGATGATAAGTTTTGTAATATACTTAGGGTTTTCACATTTTGTTTTCAGTAATGACAGTAGAACGTATTTACTGTAGCACTCATGTTATGTTATGCACAAAAAATTAGACTGTATGTAACAAACAGCATCTTCATATTACTGTACTTGAGAGGCAAGTATTTTGAGTGTTATTTATTGACTCATGGAAAAGTAGGGTTGGAAGGGACACTGAGGCAGGACCAAGCAAATTTAGACCATCCCTGGCAAGGGTTTGTCAATCCGTTCTTAAGTACTTCCAATGATGGGGATTTCCTTTCATGTCCCTTGGAAGTAAAGATGTCATGATTCCAAGGAAAAGCAATAATATATAAATATAAATAAAAGGGAGCTGCAGAATCAGGACAATGGACTTAAGAAAAACAGACTTTAAAAAACTCAGAGAGCAGGTAGGTAAGGTACCCTGAGAAGAAAATCTAAGAGAAAAAACAAATTCAGGAGAGCTGTAAGTTTGTCAAGGACACAATATTAAAGACAACTGCAAAGAATCTTGGTGTGAAGAAAAGATAGGAAGAACAGAAACAGGCCAATATGGCTCCATTAGAAGCTATTTAATGACATGAAGATCAAAAAGGAATTAGAAAAAAGTGGAACCATGAATGAATTCTAAGGAGTACAAAAGAAGAGCGCAGGCATATAGGGACAAAATCAGAAAGGCTAAGGCACAAAATGAGATGCATCTGCCAAGCTCTGATGCCAATTAAGCCATAATTTAGTTTATGGCCTAATGCTTCCAGTTCTTTCTGTTTATTCCCCAGACTCCCTGCATTTCGTACAGAAAGCTAAACTGTTGAACAGATTGCCCCATGGATTTCCCTTTTGTTGCTCCTAGGACACTATTGTAATTTTCCATGTCCCAACATACCCAATATCTAGCCCTCTGTTAAGGTTGCTTTTTTATGTTCGTCTGTGGCTTTTGTCACCTGCCCCCTTTGAACTTAATTTAAAGCCCTCCTCACTAGATTGGCAAATCAGTGAGCAAAGATGCTTTCCCCCTTCTCAGTCAGGTAGACCCAATCTCTTCCCAGCAGACCTTCTGCCCAGAACAGCATCCCATGGTAGAGGAAACCAAAGCCCTCCTGTCAAACCTCCCTACTTTTTTTTTAATAATGGGCAAGCATCAAAAGGTTTGGAGATTTGACCAAGATAAAACATCTAAGCATTTTCCAAAATCCCTAACTTTTTGAGGCTGTCCAATACTTCCCATTCATCTTCTCAAACAGCTGCCTCAACAACACACTGGCCACTGACATTGAGAAAACCCTTACTCTGCTTCCCCCACACCCATAACTTCTATACTCATACTAACTGATCCCTCCCACACACCCCACAAGGGTCAAGAGCTCTCCAATGCCTGTTCAGGTTAACTACAATCTAATTGCCTCTTGCCCAGACTGTAACCATCTTCAGTATCAGTCCAAGCCTCATACAACCTTGACTGCGTTGCTCACTTACTATGCAAAGGATGGAAAGTGGAGACATCTGGGGCCAAAAAGGAAGGAACAAAGCCCCCACAACTCATCTTAAAATGTAAGTGTGATTCTCAGCAGGGATCATGGAGCAGTTGAGGTTGAAGCTATGGTGAGTTCCAATATAGAAGACACCGCAGGACTATGGAGAAGTCTGGAGGAAGGCTAGTAATACAGATATAGGTAGGATATGAAGAATTAGGTGGGATGAAGTGTGTGAGCAGAGAGTCTGGGGCCAATATATGTTCCACAACTGAGAACCATCCCAAACTTTTAAAAAAAGTTTTAAAACCAGTAACACAATTGAGTTTAGCACCAAATTATAAAAAGCTAATTTGTTTATTTCAGCACATAGCCCTCACTATAATAAAGTCCCAAGTTATTAACAGAGCAGGTAAGGAGTGAGAAAATTTATTTGCAAAGGAGGAGATTAATTTTGCATCTCTTTTTTAATTACAATTATTTTTCAGATCCCATTCTTATGCTTTTCCATTAAGATGAGTACAAATTACCGTAGTTTTTGTTCACACAACAGTTGGGATACAGCTGCTGCTTGTGGGAATACCTGGATTCACACGTTAACAAGGGTATTTGTGGATGAATTCATTATTTGTGCCCCAAATGTTCACCTCCTTTTTATAAAATTTCAGTCATTCAGTCAGAAAGCAGAAGCAATGTCATGTGACTTAAGTGTTTAGTCACATACCGTGAATAATATGGAGCAAATAGCTGAAGAGGCTATTCAAAGTGAATACTTCAAACGACTTATAGCCTGCCATATGTTCACATCTAGTGTTCAATGAACGATTCCAAAAATAATAAAAATCTGAATCTCTTCACAAATAATTTGAAAGAGTAAAAGGGCTAAATACATCAGTTGCATTGTTTCCTATAAATAGTCTGCCAACTCTAGCTATGAAGGAACAGCTGATGAACTGAAAACAGATTCATCTGTAACAATAAATACCTCACTGATCCAGTACAAAATTCACAAAAGTCCAGGAATTCTGCTGAGGGTGGCAAGAGAGACATTCTGTTGCTACTTTATCTAACATTATTGTTGCCTTTGGGAAATATCCTTGGCTTCTCTTGTAAATCCAACAAGTGCCCATATGTCAGACTGATCTAGAGTTGCCATATATGTCAAAATCATTAAGCATGACACTATCACATTGTGTTGACACAATGCAGCACACATGGTAGTGTGTTAAAATGTGACATAAATTTGATAATGTTGTGTCAGAATGTGATATTTAAGGGCCTTGACAATTCTGCTGTGCCAAGAGATGGACATTAGTAACAAAGTTCAGCTCTAGATAAAAAATGTTACCAAAGTCTGGGCATGTTCATACTGGGCTTTTGTTTTAGGCCTCTCTCTTGTTGGAACCCATTAAAAATTCACAAGTTTGGCTAGCAAGAAGTGGAACAACCTGTTCAAAAGCAGAATAACCATAGAAAAATTGTGATGGGTAGTAAACCAAGCAGCGACAGAGTTTCTCACATATGAATAAAGACATTTATCAGAATAAAGAGATGGATTTAATGCTATAATGAGGGTGCTCAGGTTACTTGCCCTTTATACTGAACTGCCAGATACACCACTCATTTGTTATTCCCATTTAACTCGACTGAGCACAACACTGTCATAATTTCACCATTACTAATTTCAGAAATTATTGAAACTAGAACAGAGTTAGGTAAATACTGCAAATAAAAGATTATGTGAACACTGATTCAATTTAAAAAAATACAGTTTCACTCCAGTGCTGTACATGAGTCCTTTAGTTCACATTTCATTACTGAAATTAAGGGCCATATTCTGCACCACTTTCACATTTTAGGAGTACCTTACTCCATTGCTTTGAGAAGTAAGGTATTGCCTTGTGAGCAGGAGGGGAGGAGACAGGAATGTGATCCTTAGTTCATAAACATATTTATGCCAAGGGAAAATTTTGCAAACACTTCAGCAATTAAGCAGTTATCCTGAAAGTTCTTTGTGGAATTTGGAGTCATTAAACATTGCCAAGTGATTTAGATGACCAATCACATAGCAAGAACAGAAAAAAGAGTGAATCATCAAAACAAAATTTACAGCAAAACAATTAACTAACAATAAAATATGATGAAATGCGTGCATAAACTATTTGTCTAGTGGTTCTGAATAATGAACAAATTTGTAAAAATCAACATCCGTTTGTGGATAATTCATGACAGAAAAGATCTCTAAGAATAGAATTTCTAAACCTGAAACTAATTATAGAGTTCATAGGGGAAAATATATAAATGTTAAAGGAATAATACCAATGGAACAAATCCTCAACTGGTGTAATTCAGTGTAGCTTTCCTGGACTCATTACAGCTATACCTATTTTACACCAGCTGAGAACGTGGCCCAATAATAGTAACACCTAGCTGTTATGTCTCAAAATCCCTTAGAATGTCAAACTTCCCCTGCTATTTTTGTTGTCTCTCTCATTTTTAGTCTTTGTGAAGGTTTCTAAAGGTTTGTCTCTCACATTTTGCTGTCTGAAGATTCAGAATTATGCTGCCTGGTATCAATAGGGGAGGAATTTCTCTCTCTTCTTCATTAAACCTCTGAAGATTTATTGGTACATATCAACCTGTTTGTGTTCTGTGTTGGTTTTACTTCCATGGGAGAAAAGCAAGCACGATAGCTTGGAATCAGGGACATAAAAATACAGCAAGGATGTACTTCTCTGATCATTTAATGTGGCTCACAAGAAGGTGTTCTTTCAGTCTAACAAATATAAAAGTAAACTTGGATGAAGCACATTTTTCAGTAGCAGACAAATGTTCTGGCTGAGACAAGCATCATGCATCATTATGACTTATCACTTCTCTAACCTTCTCAAAAGAATGGATGAATACATAGGATTTTCAAAAAGCTCCAGAGAGAGAAACTTAGAAATAGTATTGCTTAGAGCTGTTTAAATATATGTCCAAGGAAAAATAAATGCGACAGTCTCACTATTAATTTATTAATTTCAAAGGATGTGCCTGAGGATTCTATATGATGCCAGAGAGAATCAGATCATGTATGAAACAGGGAAAATGAATCCAGTAAGTTAGGTTATAAATCCAAACCCACATGCACATTAAAAATCCCAGATCTTTCAGGCTATTCTTAAAGTTTGGACACTAGGATCAGAAATATTACAAGTAGCTGCCTATAAAATGACGGAAAGTTTATTTAGGCCAGGTGCACACAAGCTTCCTCCCTTAAGGGCTTATCGTCATGGTTATAGAAAATTGATAAGAAAGCTACTTTTTGTGGCAATAGTGGTGTAATTGACTCCATCCAGTGAGAATACTGGGAGTGTCATGGTACAGCAAAACCTTTCAGATAGTGTGGGTAGCATGCCAGCTACATGGCAATCTCAGAAGCAAGCACTACTTAGTGTTGCTACATGACCCGCTCTGGCCCAATCCATGCAAGGATATGGATGTATCACAAGCGTTACTTGACAGTCTGGTTCTTTAGCTCAAGATATTTAGCTCTGCAGGTCCCTGATTTTGACCAAGTGGTTTCCATCATATAAGCACTTCAGCCCCCAAACTCTTACTTGGTGTGTCCTTAGTAAACCAGCAAATGCACAGCTAAGAGGATTATTTACTACATCTGGCAGGAAGGAAAAGGGGAAGATCCTTCAGGTTGAATAGCTTATTAATCAGTTACAGTAATAGGTAAACAGGGTGGTTTCCTAACTTGATGCTTAGGAACAGTCCCACAGGAGGTTGCAAAATTTATTTTGCATCTTGGGGTTCCTCATACCTAGTACATCAGCTGTCCCTTTTATTCCAGCCTCCTCATGGAGAGCAGCTAAGTACTGGAAGTAATTATTTGAACTAATTATACACACAGTTGGGTTCTAAATTAACTGTAATTACCATGGAAAACCACTGCTCAGTGTCCAGCAGTGATGAAAAGAGGGAAAAAAGTCAAGATATATAAGGTATGGGATAGGAAATAATTGATATACATTGATATAACAACAACATGATATAAATCAATGGTATGTCCTTACTTAGAATACTGTGTTTGATTCTGATTCCTTTACCTCAATAAATATATAAATAAAAAGCAAAAATAGAAAGGGTTCAAAGACTGGAAGCAAAAATTGTTACAGTACTGAAGAGATTTCTATATGAAGAGAGACTGAAAAGACTGGGAAGGACTGGATGTCCAATTCAGGGAAGCACTTAACTAGGTATTTAACTTGAATCACATGCTTAAGATCTAACAAACTCAATAGGACTTAGGCACATGCTTAAAGGTGACCGTAGCCCATATCTTTAAAGGTGTTTGGGTACCTAACTTCTCCTGAAATCAATGGGAGTTAGGTACCTAAATATTTTGAGAATTTGGGCCCATGTACTTCCATGCTTTGGTGGACTTGGGTTTAGACCAGAGAGATGTTTGGTTAAGGCTGTCAGAGAATGTATTGAATCACTATTAGCAGGATAGGAACCCAAGTCACAAGTTAAAGATGCCCGCCTCTGTCAGAACCCACAGAGGAGAGCAGCAGTGCAAATGCCACATGCCTTCCACTGGGGGTGCATTGCTTCTTGGGTCAGCTACCCTTACTGCCATGGATGTGTGTATTTATACCTCCTGTGACAATGGGAGTGAAGGGAGCCCAGACAATGTAACCAAAATAAGTATATAATCAAGTCAATGAAATCAGTGTTGGTATCAAATTAACAACTGAGGAAATTTTGTTATAGTCCTAATGTTCTAGCCAGATGTTAATCATGTGTACAAAACAGTTCCAAGTGGCTCCAAGGCCAGTAAGTCCTCTTTAAAGGTTTTCAGCATCCTTCTTTTCAGATTTGGACAGTCTCTCAGAAAGATTAATGGTTTCTATGGTTTCTTAACTGTCACATTACACTACAGATTGACAAAATAAATACACATTTGGAAGTATCCAGTCTTTGGTGCTTTAGATCCTAATCTGTAAGCACTTCTTCCCACACCATCCCTGTAACTATCAGAGCATCTTACTAGTACTATATGGAAATAGAAAATAGCTTTTCACCTATGCTTCACCTTTTAAAAGCTCAGGAGAAATAATAGAAACTTGCTTTCTTGTGCTGTATATCTGATGTGGGTGAGGCAAAACCATTACGTTCCCTTTGGCTGTGCTTTATGAAGAACCATTTCTTGTCACTTTATATTCATGAGGTAATCCAATTTAATACTTTTTTTTTAATCAGATGTCTCAGAGGTGCAAGCAAGCAGATCACTGTCTGGGTCATTTGTGCAAGAAGCACCTTAAGGTATGGAACAGTTAACTGGAGGATAAAATAAAATATTCATAATTTTACTGCTAGATCTAAATTAAATGTTCTTTTTATTTTTGTCATTTAACTGTGTAACATTAAAAAAAACTTTAAAAGGAAAAGGAAAACACTACAGCAACATCTTCTACTCTTGTTATATTATCTGTTCTGAAGAATTTTGCAATCTCTCCTGGATATTCCATTATTATCTCTTTGGGAAGAAAATAATAATCTGAACTAGCATTTATGACCTGAAGGGCCAGATCCTACACCAGTTTTCATCAGCTATGTATCTGGCCCATAGATTCCTCTACAGCGTTGTTGCCACCAGGTGGTCATATAACTTCCCATTTCTTTTGGATGTTTCTTGATCACCGCACACAAATCTATCCATCTCCCATTAATTTCTCCTCCATCTCTCTTTCTCAAGCCTTTCAATGAGTTCTCTGTTAAGGACACTAACCTGCTCTCTATGTTTTTTGATATAATCATATTAAAGGAGTATAACAAAATATACTAAAATATCTCAACTGGAATTTGTTCTACGCATGCTCAGATAGGCATTCGTTGAACTGGGGGGTGATGACAGTAGTATCCAGACATTTTTTGCTATAGAGATTATCTGCTGCAGCCTTATTTCCATAATAGAGACATTGGACTGACTGTAATAAAAGAGGTATAAACATTTAAAAATATGTATCCATATTAAGGAAATACGATATGAGGTCTTAGGGATTCCCGTACATTTCCCCCTAATTTTTTGCCTCCCAATCTCTGCATCACTTCTTCCAACCTCCTCTTGAGATGGACTAAATTGAATTTGCATATAGTAATTCCCATTAAACTACCTTTCAAGTTATCATAATGAGTCCTCTGGAGAACTCATAATCACTACCTAGAGACAGGAAGTAAGTGGCATAGTCAGAAAGTTTGGTGTTGCTAGGACTAGAACTAGACAATGGAATCCAATTTTTACCATGGTCTCTTGAAGCAAAGATTCTGCTCTCAACTGGTTCAGGAGCAAAAGACTCTTGGGCTGTGTAGAATGACCAACAACGTCTGTTTTTCTGCCAATCCACTACGTCAGTTTCCCCTTACCATAGATGCCAACTCCATGGGTTTTCTTCAGATGGAGTGCCCATGGGGGAAAATGGTTGGTGCTGAGCACTCACAGGCAACCCCCAATCAGAATCCCCACAGCCTCAATGTGCCTCCCGCCCACTGGCGGGCCGTACTGATCAGCGCCTCCCGCTCGCTCCTGACCTGCCCTGTTTTGCGGCATGCAGGGAAGGAGGGGGAGGAGTGGGGATGTGGCAAGCTCAGGGGAGGAGCAGAACTGGGCAGGAAGAGGCATGGAAGGTGTGGGGCCTCGGGGGAAAAGGTGTGGAGTGGGAACTTGGCCTGGGGCAGAGCTGGGTGTTGAGCTCTCCCCAGCAGTTTGAAAAGTCGGTGCTTGTGCCCCTTACTTATAGCCCTCCCTTCAGATTCTCAGTCTTATCAGGGCTCCTCACCCTGCAAACTCCTGCAACCTTCAAATATCTCCTTCTGCCTGAGAGTTCTGGAAAGTTAGCAGCAGCTGCCCTTTTCCCAGCAGGTTCTCTTTTAAATTCCAGTCTTCTTAGTGTATGTCTATGTGTTATCCAATAAAAAACCTACAGCAACTGGTCAACTGACTCAGGCTCATGTTACAGGGCTAAAAATATCAGTAGAACTTCAGACTCAGTGAGGCAGGTGAATTTCAGAGCTCAGACTCCAGCCCAAGTGGGAACGTTAACATTGCTATTTGTAGCCACATAATTCAAGCCTAAGTCAGTTGACCAGGTCTCTGAGACTTGCTGCCACATGTTTTTTGTGCAGTGTATATGTACCCGCTGCTGGCTCCAGCTTCCTGCAAGCTGCACTCCTCAGGCCCTCTGCCTGGGAGCAAGAGAGTCCTTCCTTGAACTCAGGCTACTTTTATGTACCTCAGGAGCATCGGTTCAGTCACCTCCTCTTCCCCATAATGTGTCCTCTGTAGTCATTCACTTCATCTGGGGAGGTATACTAAGTCTTAAAGAGTTAGCTCACCTTATGACAGATTGACAGGGTGTTCTGTCTAGATGTTATCTATTTGTTATTACTTTTCAGTGGCCTACTCAATGTTATGCATCTAAGCAACTTCAGGAGACAAGACAGCAATATTTCTCTTAATTTCCTTTCTACCTTTCTTTTAGTTTTTGTGGGGTTTATAACTTTATTCTTCTGGAGTTCAAAAAACCCAAAGTGTTAACAGCAGCTGTTAACAACATTTTCTTCTTCTGAATATAATACAAAGTAAACAAAAAGATTCTTTTTAAATACTCAAACAACTTCATGGGCCTCTCACAACTGAAAAGGAACACATGCTGCAAAAGTATTATGTACACAGGGCTTAGAAAAGGAAAACTATTATAGCTGTTCCTAAAACTCACTAAAAAAACTCCTTCAGCTCCTCTAGTGAGGCTTGATTTGGATGCCACTAAAGTTATTGGGAATTGTGCCACTTACTTGGGAGCAGAAGCTGGGCCCAATAACCCAAAACTTAGTCACAGATCATTCTGATTCTCTCAGAAGGATTTTCTTTTAAAAAATAAACCTCCTCACAGAGAGCACTGCCTTACAATGGGCAGCCATTATACACAGAAGGAAAGAACACTGAAGTGAATTATTGCTTCCAGAACTGTTGTTGCCTTCAAACCTGCCTTGCACACTGTGGAGTCATTTACAACTGTGCAAAGTAAAATGTTACTGCATCAGAATAGTGGCATTTCACTATTTGACTCCACAAGGTTCAAGGGAGGAGAGAGTCAAGACCTACATCTTCTGAAACAGGGGTGGCCAGTCTGTGGCTCTGGAGTCACATGCGACTCTTCAGAAGTTAATATGCAGTTCCTTGTATAGGCACCGACTCCAGGGCTGGAGCTACAGGTGCCAACTTTCCAGTGTGCAGGGGGATGCTCACTGCTCAACCTCTGGCTCTGCTGCAAGCCCTACCCCCACTCCACCCCTTCCTGCCCCCTCCCCTGAGCCTGCCGTGCCCTCGCTTCTGCTGCCCCCCCCCAGCTTCCTGCACGCCACAAAACAGCTGATTGGGAGGTGTGGGGAGGGAGGGAAAGGCGCTGATCGGTGGTGGGAGGTTCTGGGAGCAGGCGGGGGGGGGAGCTGATGGGAGGCTGCTGACATATTAATGTGGTTCTTTGGCAATATACATTGGTAAATTCTGGCTCCTTCTCAGGCTCAGGTTGGCCACCCCTGTCCTGGAATATTACACACAAGATGCATCTGTGGTTGGGTGGTCTTTTATTGGACCAGCTATTGTTGGTGATAGAAATAAGCTTTCAAACTTGCACAGAAATGTTCTTCAGGTCTAGGAAATGTACTTCGTGTCATGGCTATACACAAGGTGGAACAGATTGTTTAGCATAAGTACTTAAAACATATTTCAAGGGACCATTCAAAGTGAAGTGTCCAGTTAACACATCTCCCGTCATAAGGGGAAAGTGGTGAGGGGTGGGGGAAGTGAACAGGTTATAGATTGTTATAATAACCCATACATGTAATGTCTTTATTCAGTCCATGATTTTTAATGTCTAACAAAGTTACGGATTTAAGCTACCAGGCTCGTCTTTTGAAGGTGTTGTGCAGGTTTCCTTTGAGTATAAGAACTGACAGGTCAGATATAGTGATCACTTTGTAAAAAAAGTATTCACCCATAGATGATATTGAGCACTTCATGTAAGTTGATGAGCATGTCATCTGAGTAATGAGTGGTCTCAGCTTACATTCAATTCAATGAGATGAAAGAGTGCTCATCACCTTGTATGATGTTGTTAGTCCTTGAAGGAGTAAAAACAAGGCAAATGCAGCTACCCAATTAGTTTTATGTTGTCAAGTCTATACTGTAAGTACCATTCTTTTTCATACAGTGGCAGTGACTGTTGGATATATGAATAACTGGATGTTATTCATAGGTTAGATGTGTTCATTCACCACAAGTTCAGACTCTCTCTGCTGGACAGCTGAAGGACCAAACTTTAACCAGACCCCCATTTACTCTGTTTTCATCTGAGAGCAGGTTTAGGCCCACTGTTCTACACAACAAAGCGTGAGAATTTCCTGTTACAATAATATAAATCAGAAGGAAGGAATTGTATAAAGTTGACAAGGGAAACAAAGGAACACAAAGAAAAGTCTATGGACAGCAGAGTTAAATAAAAAATGAGAAGGAGGGGTTTTTAAGTGTATTAGGAACAAAAAGAATCCTGACAATGGTATTGGTCTATTACCAAATGGAAATTTAGAATTATCAATATAATTTTAAAAAAGATGGAAGTATTCAATAAATGTTTCTGTTCTGTATTTGGGGGTGGGGGGAGATGATGTAGTCATATAATATAACACTCTTTCCATTCCATTACTATTTCAGGGGGATGTTAAACAACAGATGCTAAAGTTAGACATTTAAAAATCACCAAGTCTGAATAACTTGCATCCAAGAGTTAAAAAAGAGTTGTCTAATGAGTTCTCTGGATTGTTGCTTTTCAGTAGGTCTTGAAACACTGGGGAAGTTCAGGAAAACTGGGACAAAGCTAATGTTGGGTGAATATTTTAAAAGGGTAAATGGGATGACATGGGTATTTATAGGCCAGTCATCTCACATCGATCCCAGGCAAAATCAAGAAGCAGTTGATATGGGACTTAGGGTATGTCTACACTACCCGCCGGATCGGTGGGTAGTGATTGATCTATCGGGGATCGATTTATTGCACCGAGTGTAGACACAATAAATCGATCCCTGATTGCTCTGCCATCAACACCTGTACTCCACCGCGGCAAGAGGCGGAAGCGGAGTTGACGGGGGAGCGGCAGCAGTCAACTCACCGTGGTGAAGACACCACGGTAAGTCGATCTAAGTACGTCGACTTCAGCTAAGTTAGTCACGTGTAACTTAGATCAATCCCCCCACTAGTATAGACCAGGCTAAATTAATGAAAAATGAAAGTAGGGTGATATAATTAATGCAAATCAACATGTATTTATGAAAAATAATTGTGTCAAACTAACCTAATATCTTTTTGGATGAGCGTTTTTGATGGTTGATAAAGGTAACAGTGTTGACATCATATAATTAGTTTGACATGCATATGGATTAAAAATTAGAATGATATAAAATTAACATGGCACACATTCAATTGATTAAAAGTTGGTGGATAGGTCTCAAAATGTAATTGTAAACAGGGAATCATCACTGAGCAGGTACGTTGCTAGTGGGGTCCCACAGGGGACATTTCTTGGCCCTATGCTATTTAACATTTTTATCAGTGCAACTGCTGTTATATTATGTCCAGTTCTGTGATCACAATTCAAGTAGGATGTTGATAAATTGGAGAGGTTTCAGAGAAGAGCCACAAGAATGTTTAAAGAATTAGAAAACATACCTTGTAGTGATAGAATCAAGGAGCTCAACGTATTTAGCTTAACAAAGACAAGGTCATGGGATGACATGGTTACAGTCTATAAGTGCCTGCATCAGGAACATATATTTAATAACAGGATATTTAACATGATCCAATGGCTGGAAGTTGAAGCTAAACAAATTCAAATGGGAAATTAAGTGTAAATTTTTAACCATCATCATAATTAACCATTGGAAAAGAATTACTAAGGGTTGTGATGTATTCTCCATCACACTGAAAATTTTTAAATCAAGGTTGGATTTTTTTTTTAATTTTTTTTAAAGCTATGATCTAGGAATTATTTTGAGGAAGATCTATGACCTGTGTTATATGGGACATCATACTAGATGATCACTATGGTCCCTCTGGCCTTGGAATCTATGCAAAACAAACTGCTCAGGACATTGGATGAATTAGGTCTATAGACTTCCTTATTTGTTTTCTTCAGTTTTTCCTTGATTGAAAAGAACAGAGTTTCCCTAAAACCCATCAATTTCTCTTCCTTCTTTTTACTCTTAATTCTAATATGACTAAAAGATAGCTTCATGCTTTGGATGTGAAATGGGCTTTAAAAACTATCTATGCTGGAACAAAGAATGGAGGAAGTGAGGCCGTGTCAACACTTAAAACTCACCAGCAGAGCTATGTCAGTTAGGGGTGTGACTTTTTTACTGAGATAGCTATTCCAATATAAGCCTCAGTGTAGATGCAGTTTTACCAGTAAACTGTCTATTTGCTGGTGTAGTGTATGATGTTCCAAGAACTGGTATAAGTAATACCAGAAAACACTTTTTTTTTGCCATTATAAGATAGATCTATGCTAAGAGGGTTTGCTAGTATAGGCCTCTCCAGTGTAGGCATGGCCTCAGAGACCTTATTCTTCCTTCACAGTTACCTCCAAGAATATTTGAAGGCTTTCCATACTTGGTTTCAGAATAGAGAAAATCAAACATATACCAAGCATATAAGAAAGTACCCTCAGTACGTGGCTCGAGACTGAGAAACAAAGAGCTTTGTACAATGAAATTTGTAATACAGTCACTTGACATTTGCAACTGCTTCATCAAGCACTGTAAGAATTAGATTCTTTCCTCAGCTTTCACAACCTTCCGGGAGCTTAGCATTGACTATGACCAGCTGACAGGTTTTTAAGGGTGTTAAAAGCTGCCTAAACTAGGTACTAACATGCTTTTGAACCGCAATTAATTAAAATGCTCTAGTCTGGACAAAGCATAATAAAGCAAATAAAATTAAAACAAAAAAATTGCAATTTTTCTAATTTTGTTTGTCTTTGAAGGTTTTATGTTGCCTTGTATTTGATGTTTCTTCTTTCCCAAGGAATTGGCTTCTACAGCTTGCTGCTTCCCACGAGTAACATCCAGACCAGTACACGTCCACGGTGCGGGAAATAAAAATTACAGATAAGGAAACTAATTTTCATTTTTCATAATAGAGGATATTTACACTGATTTGGATAGATTTTCTCTAGAGATCAAAATGTTCTGAATATAGGTAATTTTGAAAATTACCCTTACTGACTAAGAAGCCTAAGTTCCATTTTCTAAAGTTACTTTGCAATTTAGGAGCCTAACTCTCATTGAAAGTCAAATGAGATTAGTGATCTACAATCCATCCTGGACAATGATCCCTCACTTTCACAGGCCTTGGGAGGCAGGCCAGTCCTCGCCCATAGACAACCCGCCAACCTGAAGCATATTCTCACCAGCAACTACACACCGCACCATAGTAACTCTAACTCAGGAACAAATCCATGCAACAAACCTCGATGCCAACTCTGCCCACATATCTACACCAGCGACACCATCAAAGTACCTAACCAGATCAGCCACACCATCACCAGTTCATTCACCTGTACATCAGCCAATGTAATATATGCCATCATGTGCCAGCAATGCCCCTCTGCTATGTACATCAGCCAACCTGGAGAGTCCCTATGTAAAAGGATAAATGGACACAAATCAGATATTAGGAATAGCAATATATAAAAACCTGTAGGAGAACACTTCAACCTCCCTGGACACACAATAGCAGATGTAAAGGTAGCCATCCTGCAGCAAAAAAACCTTCAGGACCAGACTTCAAAGAGAAACTGCTAAGCTTCAGTTCATTTGCAAATTTGACACCATCAGCTCAGGATTAAACAAAGACTGTGAATGGCTAACCAACTACAAAAGCAGTTTCTCCTCCCTTGGTGTTCACACCTCAGTTGCTAGAAGAGGGCCTCATCCTCCCTGATTGAACTAACCTCATTATCCCTAGCCTGATTCTTGCTTGCATATTTATACCTGCCTCTGGAAATTTCCACTACATGCATCCGACGAAGAGGGTATTCACCCACGAAAGCTTATGCTCCAATAAGTCTGTTAGCCTATAAGGTGTCACAGGACTCTTTGCTGTTTTTACAGATCCAAACTAACATGGCTACCGCTCTGATACAGGTTTCAGAGTAGCAGCCGTGTTAGTCTGTATTCGCAAAAAGAAAAGGAGTACTTGTGGCACCTTAGAGACTAACAAATTTATTAGAGCATAAGCTTTCGTGAGCTACAGCTCACTTCATCGGATGCATTTGGTGGAAAAAACAGAGGAGAGATTTATATACACACACACAGAGAACATGAAACAATGGGTTTATCATACACACTGTAAGGAGAGTGATCACTTAAGATAAGCCATCACCAACAGCAGGGGGGGGAAGGAGGAAAACCTTTCATGGTGACAAGCAGGTAGGCTAATTCCAGCAGTTAACAAGAATATCAGAGGAACAGTGGGGGGTGGGGTGGGAGGGAGAAATACCATGGGGAAATAGTTTTACTTTGTGTAATGACTCATCCATTCCCAGTCTCTATTCAAGCCTAAGTTAATTGTATCCAGTTTGCAAATTAATTCCAATTCAGCAGTCTCTGGTTGGAGTCTGTTTTTGAAGCTTTTTTGTTGAAGTATAGCCACTCTTAGGTCTGTGATCGAGTGACCAGAGAGATTGAAGTGTTCTCCAACTGGTTTTTGAATGTTATAATTCTTGACGTCTGATTTGTGTCCATTCATTCTTTTACGTAGAGACTGTCCAGTTTGGCCAATGTACATGGCAGAGGGGCATTGCTGGCACATGATGGCATATATCACATTGGTAGATGCGCAGGTGAACGAGCCTCTGATAGTGTGGCTGATGTGATTAGGCCCTATGATGGTATCCCCTGAATAGATATGTGGACAGAGTTGGCAACGGGCTTTGTTGCAAGGATAGGTTCCTGGGTTAGTGGTTCTGTTGTGTGGTGTGTGGTTGCTGGTGAGTATTTGCTTCAGATTGGGGGGCTGTCTGTAAGCAAGGACTGGTCTGTCTCCCAAGATCTGAGAGAGCGATGGCTCGTCCTTCAGGATAGGTTGTAGATCCTTGATGATGCGTTGGAGGGGTTTTAGTTGGGGGCTGAAGGTGATGGCTAGTGGCGTTCTGTTGTTTTCTTTGTTGGGCCTGTCCTGTAGTAGGTGACTTCTGGGTACTCTTCTGGCTCTGTCAATCTGTTTCTTCACTTCAGCAGGTGGGTACTGTAGTTGTAGGAATGCATGATAGAGATCTTGTAGGTGTTTGTCTCTGTCTGAGGAGTTGGAGCAAATGCGGTTATATCGTAGCGCTTGGCTGTAGACAATGGATCGAGTGGTATGATCTGGATGAAAGCTAGAGGCATGTAGGTAGGAATAGCGGTCAGTAGGTTTCCGATATAGGGTGGTGTTTATGTGATCATCGCTTATTAGCACCGTAGTGTCCAGGAAGTGGATCTCTTGTGTGGACTGGTCCAGGCTGAGGTTGATGGTGGGATGGAAATTGTTGAAATCATGGTGGAATTCCTCAAGAGCTTCTTTTCCATGGGTCCAGATGATGAAGATGTCATCAATGTAGCGCAAGTAGAGTAGGGGCATTAGGGAACGAGAGCTGAGGAAGCGTTGTTCTAAGTCAGCCATAAAAATGTTGGCATACTGTGGGGCCATGCGGGTACCCATCGCAGTGCCGCTGATTTGAAGGTATACATTGTCACCAAATGTGAAATAGTTATGGGTCAGGACAAAGTCACAAAGTTCTGCCACCAGGTTAGCCGTGACAGTATCGGGGATACTGTTCCTGAGACTGGGAATGGATGAGTCATTACACAAAGTAAAACTATTTCCCCATGGTATTTCTCCCTCCCACCCCACCCCCCACTGTTCCTCTGATATTCTTGTTAACTGCTGGAATTAGCCTACCTGCTTGTCACCATGAAAGGTTTTCCTCCTTCCCCCCCCTGCTGTTGGTGATGGCTTATCTTAAGTGATCACTCTCCTTACAGTGTGTATGATAAACCCATTGTTTCATGTTCTCTGTGTGTGTGTATATAAATCTCTCCTCTGTTTTTTCCACCAAATGCATCCGATGAAGTGAGCTGTAGCTCACGAAAGCTTATGCTCTAATAAATTTGTTAGTCTCTAAGGTGCCACAAGTACTCCTTTTCTTTTCGCTCTGATACAGACACCTAAAAATACAGATTAGGCACCTAACAGGGTTTTCAAAAGTGCCTAATACCTTTGAAAATTTGCCCTAAGTCACTTTTGAAAATGGAACTTAGGCTCCTAAATCATGTAGGTGACTTTGAAAAATGTAACCATAATTAAGTTTGTAAATATTATAGTTTTTATTCTATTCACACTATCATCTCTAGGAGTGATACTTATATTTTCCATCTCTTTTGTGTAGTTTTGCTCTGTTCACAAGTTCCTGGAGTCATAGTGTACTGCACAGTAGAAGAAAATCTGAACTCAGAAGAAGGGACAGAAAAAAATGTAGCTGAAGATGCCTCCATTATGGTGGAATGAGCAGGTCTAACCCATGATTAACACCCATACTATTGGATGCCCTTCATTATAATATTCTTATCATACTGATTTACATTAGAACAGAAAGAATTTAGTTGTAAATTTTGATGATTTCCATGGCTTTTTTCAATCTGCTGCAGAACATAAAATTAAATTTGCATCAATGAAGCTGATGTGCCAGATCCTTAGCTGATGTAATCAATAGAGCACCACTGACTTTAATGGATCTACATTGATTTACATCAACTGAGGAACTGGACCTTTTTCTTAATTCATCTGAATTTCATACAAAACCCAGTTCCTGTCAATCTGGCATTTACCATTCATGAGTAATTAATATGCAATTAAACATTATTAAACCAATCAAATGCCCTGGCTCCATTAAGGATTACTTGGTTGTTGTTCTATCTATCATTTTAATATTGAGCTCCCTTAATCTACACTTTTGTCACACCATCAGCTGGCTTCCTCTGAAATGTAAAAATCTTTATGGCATTCTTTAATTGCTTCCTTTAATTTCCTCTATTTGGGTTAGCTATTTATACTTATTAGTCCCCAGTGAACACTGTCACATTCTGGCTGACCTTTTCACGTACTATACCTGACAAGCTGAAGTTATATCTATCTCATTTCCTTTAAATGGGCCAAAGTCTGCTTTCAATGACTCCAGTAACTATGGAGTTTCTCTGGATTCACAACAGAGCACTTGAGAATAGAATTGGTTCCTATAATACTTTTGCTGACACAGCCTGAGGAGAGAGAATCTTGGTTTATCAGCAGTGGATTAAAGTTACTTCTGTCAATCATTTGTTCCCTCCCCAGTGCTCTGTGTGTGTGTGTGTCTTTGGGTGGCTGGTTTCCAGGGGCCATATGAACTGATGGTTCAAATGGTGAAAGCTTGCTACAAAACATTCCACATAATTCTATACAAGCCAAAAACTTCTACTTGGGATGTTGCAAAACAAACTTACAGTACAAAAATGGACCCATGCAGAGATCTGCAGAGAATCCATAGACTTCAAAAAAGGATGAAGTAATGATGAAATTTGGGAGGAGTTAGGACAAATGTACCTACCCTGGAAAACAATATAGGTTGTTACCAAAAATTGGCAGCAAGTTAATGTTGTTCTAAGCAGCCCAGTTCACTATCTACAAAAATTTGCTTCTATGGCAAAGTTTACACTTTTCAGTGACTATCTCAGCATATGAGGACTATTTTGAAATATTGGGTATATGTGGCTTTCATCTCTTGACAATGCTCAGACATGCTCTCTGCCCATTTCTATATGTATCCTTCTATTACACTTTTTGCTACATCTGTGGTATAGAAGCATTCCACATCTTTCCTACATAGCTTCTGTGGCATCTTTTAGTGCCTTAATTTAAGATATTTGGAACAGACTTCCACAGGAAATTAGGTAAATCCAGAGTTTGACTGTTTTAGGAAATGTTGCCAAAGATTCATCTTTGAAAAGGATTTTCCACCATAAGAATTACACCTTCTATATTGACACCACCTTCTATTTAAAACTCCCAACCAAAAAATCAAAAACTAAATCTGTATGCCACTCCCAAGAAAAGTCAGTAGCCTGAAAACAGAGAATTGACAGAAATTTCATAAAGTCCACTAGGAACTTGTTATTGCTATCAATTTTACGTGGAAAGTACTCAGATATTACATCAATATCAAACCCTAAAATTAGATTAGATTAGATATACAAAGATACATATTTTTCTGTGAATTGGTAATATCTCACAATGATGATATGTATTACATTAATTTGCATCACAACAATATTTGTGTATATTTCTCACAAATATAGAAAACATGTAATAATTGGATGGCATATTTTCCTTTTGTCCTGCAACTGTCTGTCCCATTGGCATTAATGGAATCCCTGATAAAGTGATAGAAAAGACTAGATCCCTACATTTCCAACTGCATAGTCCCATATAATTGGACAGAGCTTGGTAGCAGTAGTGAGAGTTGGTTGCTATTAACCACTTCACATTCTTCTCTCTTTCAGACAAATGGACCTTCATTTTCAAAAATGGCTGTAGGTGTTCAACCTGAGACTTCAAAGGGGGCTGATTTTCAGAGGGCAAATGCCCAACACTTTCAGGAACTCAGGCCTTTTAAAAATTGAGGTGCCCAAAATCGCTTTTAAAATATAGGCCATGACTCATGGGAAATCAAGATAAGACAAGCTATTCTTAACTGTTTTTCAAATCAGTGGGAAGATGAAAGTTCTGTTGGTTCAAAAAATAAAAAGGAGTGATACATTAAACAGTTAACTTTCTTCTATCATAAGTGATGTGAGATGGCCTCTTATCTTTATCAGAGGACCATCTGATACATGCTGTTTTGTACTAGGACTTTGAGGGGAGGCTGAGCAGAATGTAAGAGCTGACAGTCTGACAAAGAATAAAGACCTACTTCTCACTGCAGTGAACATGACTTATACCATGTTTCTTACTTAAGTGATGAAAAAGTTCACAACTGACAAATATTTCTTTTAATGCATTTATATGATCATTCCCAAGCGGTCCAACATCCAATTATTTTGTACTGCTGAGTCTGTTCAGCAAAGCACTCTATTCTGAAAAGAATTATGCCCATGTTAGGCTGAACACAGTCAAAATATTTGGGGGGGGTTGTTTTTTTGCTTGGGGGGGTGGTAAAGTTTGTGCATATAAATGCAATTGGTGTTCCGAAACATGGGATAGTCATTGTTCTATAGGTGATGTGTGGGAGGAGGCAAGCATGGCCACATCCTCCCGCCCCCTGATTTCTGCCAGGGTGGGAGTCAGGCTGAGCACTGTTGAAGGGACGTGCCTACAAAAGTCACCAGCAGCTAACGCTCCTGTGGGGACCCACTAAGTGGCGCCTAGAGCAGGCAAGTGAGACTGGACTGGCAGCACAGCTCTCTGCCAGAGGGGTCGTGGGGAATCCTAGCCCTTCCTCACTGGCAGCCACAGTTAACTGCTCAAGTACCGGTCTGGACTAGCCTGCCTGGGGAGGGAAGGGAGTTAAGGGAGTTGGTTGGGGCAATGTGAGGGAGGCAGTGGGGTCAAGGAGGTCTGGGGTTGGAGTGGGGAGCCAGCAGGGAAACAGCAGGGACTAGGGTGATGGGGAGGATGGTTGGGGGAGGCAGCAGGAGCCAGGATGCCAAAATACAAGTTCATACAGGTTGCCAATTTCCCTGAGGCTGACCCTGGCAGGGCTGGCCTTAAGGGTGGGTGCCCAAGGCAATGTTGGTCGGGGGGCACCATGCTCAAAAGGATGTTGCTGGAGGGTGTCTTGGCAGTCACCAGGAAGTTGACTGTGGCTGTGGTGGCAAGGGGACGGGGAGGGCGCGGGGGGCTGCCATTGTGCCAGACCACTCTCAGCAGTTACCAGTCGCCTATGTATTGTGAAATGGGGACACTTCCGCCACGCAAGGGTAGTTTGCAGATCCAAGAGGAAAGGGAGCTAACCAAATGTAATGGAAATTCTTTCATAAACTAATAATAAATATAATTCATGAACACACAAAATATAATATTTCAAAACTTTGGGTGCACAGAGGAATGTTTCTCATAGGCAGTTTTTTGCACAGAATAGACACATAGATTTTAAGGTCAGGAGGGACCATCATAATCATCTAGTCTGACTTCCTGCACATTGCAGGTCACAGAACCTCACCCACTCACTCCTGTAATAAACCAATAACATCCGGCTGAGTTATGGAAGTCCTCAGATCATGGGGTCATTGTTGTGAATAATATTGCTTTTCTGCCAGTGTGGCTATTTGAGCAATATGTAGTCTGGCTACTGCTCAATCCCACACCATAGGCTTGATGGAAAGAAGTGGAAAATCCTTAGTAAGGAAGAGAGATGTAGAGGTACATACTGGTGCCCACCCCTTCGAGAAAGGCAGATAAATATTCCTCTACCATCATCCATGCTGGGACCTCTGTGAAAATGAGAAAAAAGTGGATATGTTGGCATCATCCTGCTCTCACCCAAGCCTCTTTGGAGACACTAAGGCATGGTCTACATTACAGCTTCTGGTTGATCTAAGCTAAGCAATTTGATTTATGTTAGTAGTATAACTCAAGTCGACATAGCTTAGATCTACTTACCACAAGGTCCACACTACGCTATGTTGACAGGAGATGCTCTTCCACCTTCATTGCTTCTGCCTCTCATTGAGGTGGAGTACAGAAATAATGGGAGAGTGCTTTGCCATCAATTGAGTATGTCTTCACTAGACCCACTAAATCAATGACACTGCATCAATTGCAGTAGCACTGATTTAGCTCCATAGTGAAGACAAGCCTTAAGTCGGAAGAGCGTACTAGTGCTGGTTTACATGGACTGTAAGCTCCATGGGACAGGGTAGGAAATTCTAATATATCATCTTTCTAGTCCTCTAGAGAAAGGAAGAAATTATACTCTTACACCCTTTCCCTGATCCCAGCAGTGAAGAGAAAGAAAGAGGACTAGCACTAACACTTATTTGAGATCCCTTTAAAAGTACATATACACTTAATGCTTCTTTCAGCAACATGAAGAGTATGTACCCGTATACCCCCGCCCCCCAGTTTAGGTATATTATCAGATACATAGATACACACAATATGTTGAGGAAAAGTCAACATGGCTTTTGTAAAGGGAAATCATATCTCACTAGCTATTAGAATTCTTTGAGTGGGCCTACAAGCGTGTGGACAAGGGTGATCAAGTGGATATAGTGTACTTGGACTTTTAGAAAGCCTTTGACAAGGTCTCTCACCAAAGGCTCTTAAGCAAAGTAAGAACTCATGGGTTACGAGGGAAGGTCCTTACATGGATCAGTAACTGGTTAAAAGATAAGAAACAAAAGACAGGAACAAACAGTCAGTTTTCACAAGGGAGAGAGGTAAGTAGTAGGGTCCACCAGGGATCTATACTGGGACGTATGCTGTTCAACATATTCATAAATGAGCTGGAAGATAGGATGAACAGTGAGGTAGCAAAATTTGCAGATGATACAAAATTATGCAAGGTCATTAAGTCCAAAGCTGACTCTCAGGAATTCATAACATTGAGTGACTGGGCAACAAAATAGCAGATGAAATTCAGTGTTAATAAGTGCTAAGTAATTCACATTAGCAAAAATAATCCCAACTGTACAAAATGATGGGGTCTAAATTAGCTGTTACCACTCAAAGAGAGATCTTGGAGTCATTGTGAACAGTTCTCTGAAAACATCAGCTCAATGTGCAGTGGCAGTCAAAAAAGATAACAGAATGTTAAGAACCATTAGGGTAACAAAATAGAAAATGTCATAATGCCAGTATATAAATTCATGGTATGCCCATACCTTGAATAGTGCATGCAGTTCTGGTTAGACCATCTCAAAAAAGATATATTGGAATTGGGAAAGATATAGAGAAGGGCAACAAAAATGATTAGGGGTATGGAACAGCTTCTATATGAGGAGAGATTAAAAATTGGGACTATTCGTTTTAGAAAAGAGATGATTAAGGGTGGGGGGGATATGATAGAGGTCTATAAAATCATGAATGTTGTGGAGAAAGCAAATAAGGAAGGGCTATTTACCCTTCAGCATAACACAAAAACTAGGGGTCACTTGACAAAATTAATAGGCACCAGATTTAAAACAAGAGGAAGTACTTCTTCACGCAACACACAGTCTACCTGTGGAACTCATTACCAGGGGATGTTGTGAAGAATAAATGAATTTAAAAAAGAATTAGGTAAATTCATGAAGGATAGACTCATTAATGGCTATTAAGCATGATAGTCAGGGACACAACCCCATTTCTGGGTGCCCCTAAATCTCCAACAGCCAGAAACTAGAACTATAAACAGAGGAGGGATCATGCAAAATTCCCTTGTTTTGTTAATTCCCACTGAAGCATTGGCACTTCCCACTGTTGGAAGACAGAATACTGGGCTAGATGGACAATTTGTTTGACCGAGTATGGACATTCCTATGTTCTTACAAACAGCAATGTCACCAGGGAGGCATGATTTAGGTGTGTAAAGACAAGTAAATACCCAACAAGCTCTCTCTTCACACAAGTCATGCCTCACCATTTACACTGCTATTTTTAGAAGCATAATATCCTCACTGCTGGATCTTTTCCCCTCTTCAAGAAAAGACTCCACCAGTGGGTGAAGGCTTTGGCTGTGGGGAAGGCAGTGGGGAAAGGCTCTGCCAGGTCCTTCACCCCCACAGGGAAAGTTACTGGTTGAGGCGAGGTAGCTGGGAAAGGCCTTCCAGAGCCTTTACTTGTGGTGCTAAAAGTCTCCAGCTGTGGGAAGCTGCTGAAGCTTTTCCCCCACTGTATCCCCCTTGTCTACTGCAGGGAAAGACTCCACTAGCCAGGATGCAGTAGGGAAAAAAGTGTCACCAGCTGCCCACTGCTGGACCCTTTCCTCTCTGGGGGAAAGGCTGTAACAAAGGGGAGTGTAACATGGTGGCTTGCCCATGAGTTGTTAAGCCTGGGACTATGCCTCCTTTGATTACAGGACAAGCCACACTTGAGTTGAATAAGGTCATCACAGGGTAAAAGACAGCAGGAAGCCACTGGGAGGAGGCTTCAGCACTGAGAGAACAGCGGCATGTAACTACACATGCCCAACATGACACCACCATCGGTGTAGAGAGTAGAAGTAGCCCTTATCTTGGGCCTGCCCAAATAGACCCCACCCGAGAGCTAGATGTCATAGCAGAAGATTATAGGATTGTCCATCTGGAGTGGATGTATTTAGACAGACCCAAGATTTAAAGTGATGGCAAGATTTGCTTTCATCTTGATCTAATGACGGCATATTGTTAATTGGGAACAAAATTTTAGGTCTCGGTCTGTTTGTGAAAATATACAAAGCACCTGCTTTGAGAGCAGTTGAGAATCTTCAGACCCATCTCAGACGAGGGCTGTAGCAAAGTGAGACTCATCTGGCACGGCGCCTCCTGCTGGTTGTCTGGGAATTAGCTCTTTTCTAGCTGGGTCCTAATTTATCTGGCCACAGCTGTGGTGGCTTCCCCCAGCTGTTCTCACTCCTCTTATTTCAGGAGTGGGGTAACCACCCTGCTACAAGGGTGTTGTCACAACCTCAGGGGTTCCCTTGAGGAAGGCAGATCAGCACTGCATGTTGCTAATGCTGTTGCAAGCATCGCAAAGCATTTTGGGGAGGGCAAAGGCGTGAGTGAAGAGGGAAAGATTCTTTTGCAGGCTGCAAGAGGCCAAAGGGGAAAGGAGAAAGAGAGCAGAGAATGGGTTAATTCAGCACTGCAGCTAGCAAGCTCAGTCCAACGATAAGACGCTGGCTCCGGCCCAAGGACTTTGCTCACAGCCAAGACTTGGTTGACAGCCAAGAAAGATGGTGGCGTGAATGTGCCTGAGCAGCCATGAGAAAAAAAAACCAACTGTACAGACCTGGAAGGCAACGAGGCCAGCAAAGAAGAAAACAGTATCTAAGACTGCACAGATTGAAAACACCAGCAAGACAGGGAGCTGAGCCTTGTGTCCCTGGAGCCGGGGTGTTTTCAGAAAACTGAAGACACCATGGAAAGCCGGTTTGGACTGGCACAGAGGGCAGCAGGAGCAGAGGTCCCTGAACGAAGCACACCCCGCCTCCCCTGCTTTCCCCTCCCCTCCCCAGGAGCTTGGGACTTAAAACCCTCCTGAGAGCTAGAGCAACTTGGAGATCATAGTGGACCTGGATGACCTGTGCGCGCAGGACAGAAATCCGATCCACCCTGCCCCTTTTTCTTCTTACACTACGCCCAGTCCTGGCCAGTCTCAGGTAGTGCATGTGTAAATATGAAAGTGGGTTAGGGCTTGGGGCACTAACGCTTTCTTCCTTCCTCTGAGTGATGTGGGAAGCACCCATCACTCTCCACTGTTATTTTATTATTTTATCAATAAAGCCTTAAAATTTAGACACTTGGTGTGTTACATAATCTCCTCCCTTAACAATCCTGTGGCCTCAGACTGATCTCCTGACGCTTCAGGAAGGTTGGTAAAGGAAGTCTGTCACAGTGTGTACACACACACATGCACGCGCATGTGCACGCGCGCACACATACACACACACACACAGAGCCTGCTCTGTTTTCACAGTTCAGACAAACCTAAACACTACTCTAACAAACATTTTTTAACTTATAGTTGTCCATTTTTCAAAGTCTCTAGGAATCTTACTACTATCAAGTATCTGCAGCCCCTACATTCAGTATGAAGGCTGAATATAAACATCCCCACTGCAAAGATATTATGTTTTCTTGAATTTATAGCACAGTGGTTTATCTATCAGGTACTTCTGTCATCTTGTTCCGAGTATATACTAATTATTAGTACAAACACATTCATTATGGCCAATGCAAGAAAAACAATTTAATTTTACCTGAGTTCCCTCTGCTCCTTTACACTGCTAACATACACTGACATAACCCAGGAACAGGTTCTTCTCTTATGCTTCTGTTATTGAATCCTTCTAAAGACACCAGAACCAAAGAAAAGCTGCTAATAGTTTGTGAGCTTCTGCACAAGGAGCTATAAATATATCAACATTTTGTTTCCTCAGCTCAGCATATGTCGCCACACAGAATGCACCACAAGACTCATTGCCCAAAAGCGTACTTTGGGATCAGCAGCTAAAGATATGGAGGTAGTATGTTTTCTGACAATTTTAACAGTATGAATAGAGTGAATGGAGACAGTTCTACAAAACCATTCAGATGCCATGAAACTCCTGTATACATTTCCAGATGATGGATCTGTTTCCCAATGCCCTTATCCTAAGGCATTTAGTCCCAGTGCAGAGATTTAAAGAGGAGGGAGTAGAAAGTCCTGGGAAGAAAGAGGAAGAGCTGGTTCTTGTCCAGACCAGCCCAAGAAGCAAGAAGGAAAGAAGAAAGAAGAAAATGAAGGCTCGGATTTTCAAAAAAGTTCCCAGTCAAGTAGTTTCCATTGTTCTCTGTGGAAGTTGCTGGATGATGATTTTTAAAGGAAAATATATTTCTTACAAGAGACTGGTTTCAGAGTAGCAGCCGTGTTAGTCTGTATTCGCAAAAAGAAAAGGAGTACTTGTGGCACCTTAGAGACATTTATAGTTCTGCAATGAGTATTTTGCCACCTTCACCCTATATACAGAGAATAAGAACAGAAGCTTTCTTCAGTCTGCTTATCCAAGCTGAATAACAGTCTCTTGTAAAAAGAAAAAGGAGTATTTGTGGCACATTAGAGACTAACAAATTTATTTGAGCATAAGCTTTCATGAGCTACAGCTCACTTCATCGGATGCATGCATGTAGCTCATGAAAGCTTATGCTCAAATAAATGTGTTAGTCTCTAAGGTGCCACAAGTCCTCCTTTTCTTTTTACAAGAGACTGTTATTCAGCTTGGATAAGCAGACTGAAGAAAACTTCTGTCCTTATTCTCTGTATATAGAGTGAGGGTGGCAAAATACTCATTGCAAAACTATAAATGTCTCTAAGTGCCAGGATACGGTATTCTCACTCTTTTCTTTTCTTTTTTCCTTCCCTTCTTTCCTGTTTCTTACAGCTGTGGTCAGCCCATGCGTATAGAGAGCGGTTTTCACATCTTTGCAGCACAGCACTGGAAAGGATTTTAAAATGTTTTCAAGTACTTTACAATTAATTTAATTGCACTATTATCTCCTGCAGGCTATGCTGCTGCAGCTGCTAGAGGTGGGAAATGTGGAGCAGCAGGAAACTGAAGGTGGAAGGAAGCCATTATATTCTGAGCAAACACATAAAACTCCTACTACAACTAAATTTCCCTATGGGCAATGTATCCATACAGTGTCTTTAATATACAAAACAATACACACCCAGCAGCATATTTCCATTGTAAACCAAAAAGTGAGAAGGAGGTGGGGAATACTTAAGTCTGGATGGAGGTGATAATGGTTTATGAAGGTCTGTATGATAATAGGGATCTGTAGAGATGCAGTGGCCTCCCTCCAAGCTCGACAAGGAGGGACCACTACATTTCCTCTAGTGAACAGAGCCAAGACAGCCCTGTCACTGCCCTCCCCCCCCTCGCCATGCCAGAAGCAGAGGGGCATGACAGGAAGGATATGAAGTGGGCTCTTCAGCTCAGCTGGGAGGGAACCAGCAAAGGAGGCAAATGTCTCTAGCCCTCTGCACAATTCCAGCTCCGCTACTGAGCTGTGTAGCACCCTGACCCAAGAGGAGAGAGTGTCCAGAGGAGTTGCTGGAATTACCATCTGCAGTTTTCCCAGGGGAGACGGAGGACTCACAGATGATGGAGCACTGCCAATGGACTGTGGTAGGAAGTGGCCCAGGGAAACCAGACATTAGTCAGGTTGTGCTGTTGCAATATGAGTCAGCATATTGTGGTGGGATCCCCAGTAACCCAGTAGCGGGACCACCCACCACTGTTAGGGCACCAGGCTGGTAGTGTAGGGTAGGTCCATGTCCCCCTGCTGTGTAGCTGCATAGGCCGTGGGGTGGCAGCCTGCTCACCCTTGGCCTGAAGACCTGTGTCTTGTGTGTTGGCTGTCTGCCAGAAGGCTGGCTAAAAATAGCCTTTTGCTCTGTCCCACTGAGAGGACCAGAGCCCTGACTGTGTTTACTGTCTGTGCTAGCCAGAAGGCTGGAGCTATGGACTGGGCAGTGTTCAGCCCCGCCCAGGGGGCCAGAGTCCTAGCCTAATAATTTACTATCTGCTGTGTGAGTGAGGCGAAGTGGCCTTCCTCCAAGCTTGATGGGGAGGGACAACCACAGGCCACTACAGGATATAAGTGTATCAGTTTTTTATTTTGTAGAAGATGTCAGTATTGTGAGTGTCATTCTTATTGTAGAAAGACCTTTTCAAAAAGGAAGATTCACAAGATTTCCTGAAAATGAGCAGGCTCTGGTTTCACCTGACCTCCACTAAAAGTGTGTTACAAAGTCTGATCCCTTCAACCAAGACTTCTTTTTCCCCAGCTCTCACATTGTTTGTCCTGGGTTTGTGATTTGCATTGTCCAAGAAGAGCACAGATGGTGCAATGTTTCATAGTGGTTCATAGATCAAAATTTGGACTTTAATGGACCTGGGGCTTGATCCATTTTTTGCTTTGAAAATAAGGACAAAAGCCTTAAATGACCAGGAGTCAGTGGAGGGACTTGAGTACAGGTCTGATGTGCTCACCGGGACCTAAGCTATGGAGAAGGCATGGAGCCACATACTCTACCATCTGGAGCCAATGCATCATGTTCATCTTCAGCTTCAGATACAATGAATTGCAGTAATCCAGCCTGCAGGTGATGAATGCATGGATCATTGTAGCCAGAGCCCTCAACAGAGAATAAGGGAGATAGTTTCTTAACAAGCTGGAGGGAAAAAAGTACATATTTAGATACTGTTGCTATCTGATCATTCAGGGTTAGCAAGGAGTCCAATAAGATCCCCAGGCTTCACACCACTTTCATGAATCTTAGTGATCTCATATAGAAACTGGAAAAAAGAAGGAATACTATGGATACCTCTAGGGTGAGGGGCTTTGGAGAGGAGAAGCAGTTATCCACCACTACTCTGAGTTCTGCTCAAGAAGAATGAATTGAGTCACTGCAGTGCCATGCCCTCTACTCCTACCATGTCATGTAGGCAGCTGTGCAGTACCTGTTGTCCATTTCATCAAAGGGTGCAGAGAAGTTTACCTGTATAAGCATTGAGATCTTGCCTATGTAAGCAGAGTCTGAATGAGCTCTCCCATCAGGAGCAGATTATATTTGCATAGACACACCTACTTTGCTTAGGTGATCAGCAGACAGACCTGCTTTGCCAAAGTTATCAATTTTGGCTGTTTGGAGATAATATTCACTTTATCTTGAACACATGGGTAATGAAATGTTATTATTCTTATAGTACAATTAAAGCATAGCATACATGTACCTAATATGCCCTAGTTAAGGAGGTCACCCTAAGTTTATCCTTATTCTCTGAGCAGGGGTATTGATGCTAATGCCAAATGAAAGTCAGAGGATGTAGGGATGAGTGTGTCTGTCTGATTGTGTAGACTTGTTTAAAGAGTCCTAGATATCATTTAATTTTCCTCTCCATTATTAAAGACAGAACTGACCAGACTCAATGGAGAGTCCTTATTTGTGCTCAATGATCACAAGAGCTTAAGTCACTAATGAGAAGGTCTGAGTGGCTGAATCTTAGAGCTGATGGGGGGGATAGTATTGCAGTGAAAGACAATGCAGAGGATACAGCAGTAGCAATAAGATTTGCTAATATTCGGTGAAATTACCAAGAGCTGAAATCACTAAGAGCAGCGGCAACAGTGAGCAATTGCATTGCTTGACCACACTCCCCCCTTTAGGAGTAGGAGGTGAACCCACATGAACACACCTCTGAATTCTGGGATTTTGCTGACTTCAGACAAACAACCAAGAGTGGGGTTTAGCAGAGGAAAAAGGGAGTGGCATGGTAGAGGCATATTCATCTAAACTTTCATGACTTTCACACTGCAAAGAGAGAAACTGAGGCAAAGGGCTATTGCCCAAGATATTGTGAGCTGGGGTGTTTACTTATGATTTGAGTACTTTTGAATCATTGTTGTGTTCCCTCTCCTTTTTAATAAAAGTATTATTTTGTTATATACAGACTCGGTATTTACAATGCCCAGGGATGTGTCCTGATTCCCAAGGTTTCTGGGTGGGGAAGTGAGCTGGTTCTGTTTTGTAATGTTAAAAAGAACCACTAGCAAATTGAATCCAGCACTTATTGTTGCTAAAACCACCTGGCAGAAGAGGTATACATGTATCCATGGCCATAAGAAAGTTATATTTTAGTGTTACTTGGCCAGTCTCTGTGATATGTGTGAGTTTGAACTCTGATTGTGAGGCATGGATGATGGTTGATATCACTAGCTGTTGCATCTGGATGGTTACTATTTCTTCAATTATTTTATCCCGGAATGGGAGGGTGGAGATGGATAAAAAAGCCTTCAAGGTCAAGCATTGGCTTCTTCAGGAGTGGGTGAGCTATTGCATTTTTCAAGGAGCATGGATTGACTATTTCCATTGGTAGGGAGCACAGTTGTTATTCATTGGCTTTTACCAAATAGGTGGGGTGGGAATCCATTTCACAGGTTGTGGATATATCTTTCAGGGCTTCTTGACCTTTGGCATGTTTGATGGGTCCAAACTCAATCAGGGATGATGGACTGGATAATAAAATCTGGTTGAGGGTGGGCTTTTCTTTCCTAATCAGCTCCCTAGTATTCACTTGATTTTATCAGTGAAGTACGCTGACAGCTTTTGACAGAGGTTAATACTTGGGGTCTGGTGCCTGGGTTTTGCAGCCTGGATTGATTAGATGGCTAACTGCAAAATACCTCTGCTGGCTGTATTTCTATTGTGTTGATAGTGGAGGAGC
This sequence comes from Dermochelys coriacea, assembly GCF_009764565.3. Lineage (NCBI taxonomy): Eukaryota > Metazoa > Chordata > Testudines > Dermochelyidae > Dermochelys > Dermochelys coriacea. Next base: position 129,433,724 of record NC_050069.1, read on the forward strand.
AGAAGGCTCATTTTTTGCTTCCTTTACTATAGTGGCATGTTTGTGGTGCTTGTGGATGGATTTTGAATATTTTTGTGCTTTTTTGGCACAAATATGATGTAGAAGCAAAAGTCCATAAACAATGTTACTCATTTTTATAGAGAAAATTTCAGAAGAGAATGTTGCTTTAAGTTGTTAAATAGACCCCAAGAGAGTCTGTGATCTCCTGGTTAATTCATAGTTCTAGGAATCAGGATTGCTTGACTACCTATTCTATATTGACACTTTGTGTTAACAACAAATCAGTTAACATCTCTGTGCTTCGGCTTAGTCATCTTTGAAATATGCATAATATTACTTAATTACTCTGCAAGAGTGTTGTTTAGCTTAATTCATGTTTGTAAAGTGCTTTGAGATCAATGGAAGTGAAAGCAGTATAAGCATCATATACATGAAAAGTAATCTTTTTGCCATGGTACACACTAATTCATGGGACACATCTTCATAAAAACTAAGCTTGCTAAAATGACTACTAATCATTGGCACTGTTAAATAAATCAGGGAGTATATATGAATATTTAGTGACAAAAAAGTATGAGCAAAGAGAAATTGGTGCAGTTGTCACTGTGCACAGTTTTCTGCCAAGTCCCAAATCAACATATAAATAACGTGATAGAATATGTACTTTAAGAAAATGACATTCTTTCTGGGGTTTAAAAAAAATGAAAAGATCAAATACTTGTCACTGCATCCATTTTCAGATACCCACACACTTTGCAGTCATATTAAGTAAAGATAAAATTAAAGACATAGCTACACTGGAAAAAATTATTTAAGGGAAGCTGGATTCTAAGTCATTAGCATAGCATCAGTTAGTTTGATGAAAGGATGCCAGCTAATGTAATACCATATTTTTTATTTTTTATTATCCTTCAAGTTTGTTAGCTTTTCTAAGGATTAAAATACACTGAACTTTCTGAAACCAGCTATGGAATCTCAGAAGAATTGAAGATTTTTCTTTTGGCAGTCAGTAAAAATCAGGCTGCCAGCAGAAAAATCTAAATAAGCTCAGCAATTTTATGGCATTATCAGTTGCCAAATGTTCTATATCTAATCAAGCTCAAATCCTTTATAAAGTTTAAAGCCAACAATTTGTCTGACATCAATATTGAGTTAAGTTTGGGCAAATCCACTATATATTAACAAAAAACAATAATCTCACCCCCAAATTATTTATTAATGTTATATTTTGCACTTAAAATGGCATTTAATGCAAACTTGTATAATGTTCAATCCTATGCCACTGCTACCAAGGAGGAAAAAAGCCAGTCTTCCTTCTGTCACTGAAGCAACAAGGTTATGCCTGCAGAAATTTTCCAAACTATACATTTTGTCATAATCCCGGACTGCTTCTTCTCACCCCCAAACCAAAACAGTTTCTTACTGTGAGGAATTATTCCTATTTCACAGAGATCAAACACAACTGAGATGACCTTTGGGCCACCAAAAGCAACAAGCCAGGAACAGGACCAGAAACACAATCCCTCCGTTGAAGAATGTGACTTGTCCAACAAATATTATTCATGGAAGCAGTGATAGCAATCAAGGTGATCACCTGTGACTCTGAACCTTGTCCTTTCTAGATTATGAGAGTAAAGAATGCTTGGAGTAAGGCTACTAACACAGACTATCACCCACCCTAAAATATGCATTGGTATGATCAGTGCTAAAGAAACCATTATTTGACAGAAGACACCTCATGAACTTCTTCCCAATTTCTAATTAAATTAAACAGTAAACTAAACTAAAAACGACTGTGCCAGCTATTAGCTGCAAGTATCTGGAACTCTGCTCAGTCAAGATCAAGGGCAGGGCATTACACTGAGGCAGTACTTGTTTCTCTAGTGGATGACTTCCTGTTCATCAACAAGAGAAGGATATGCATCCTCATCTGCTTTTGATACTGCTGCTCACCAGATATTCCTGTCCTAACTTCATGAAGCTGCAAGGGTGAAAATAGAACCATGTTGCAAAGATTCAAGTCTTTCTTCTCAGATCAGAACAAGATGGACATTATGAGAAACTGCTCCTCCAGCTTTAGGGTCCCCACCTGATGAGCCCCACGAAGTTCAATCCCATTTTCACATAAAAGTCAATTTCTATATGAAGCTATCAAGAAAATGGAGAGACAACACAAGTTGAAATGCTAATTGCACACATCTGTCATCTTGTGCTATATCAAACAAACAGCAGCATGTCCCATCTCTCCCAATGCCTAGCCAAAATCAGCATCAGGATGAAAAGCACCATGGCTAAAATTTACCCCAGCCAATACTGAGGCAGTACTCTGAGAAAAATGGAAGTGCTTTGAAAAACTTTTTAAATTTAGGAATGAAACCAAATCTGCACAGTTTGCCATGGCACATCAGGTGAGCATATCAAGTATGCAAAGCTTGAAAGAGTACCATTGCCTTCCCCCATCCCTAACCCCAAGTTCAACTCCATGTCTCCTTAACAGTGATGTTCTTAAATAAAGTCTTAACTTAAGTTGTCTTAACTATGGAGAGCTTAAATGAGACTTTTAGCGCAGAGGACCTTAAGCAGTCAAAAGCACCATAAAGGTAAAGCACTGAGTATGTACAAAACAATCGAAACTTTTCTGCTTCAGGCTGCAGCAAAAAAAATAAATTAAAAAAATCCAATCAAAAAAAATTTAGCGTGACTTGGGTCACAGGAGGACTATGCTGAGATTGCTCAATCAGGGCAAACTGCAAAGAATGGGCAGACAATCCCCAGAACTGGTGGTTATTCTAATACTTAGATTCACCAAGCCAGCAGCAAAACAGCTTCTACAATACCCAGAAGGCAAAACAGAGTTCCCTTAAAACAATCCAGCCCTGGGGTCCCACCCAGACAGCCAAGTCAAATATGATGAGAATTACTGAAAATCATGTTCATCTTATAAAAAGTTCTACCAGTCCCAAAGGATCAGACACATTGCCAACCAGGTCAATGAATATTTCAGATCCTATCCAAATACATGCTACAGCCAATTCTTATTAGCTAAACTAGCATGTATTAAAAAAGAAAAGAGAGAGTATTGGTTAAAAGATCTTTATACATACAGATACGAATACAGTTCTTAGGTCAGTTTCATAGTAGAGGCGGTGTGAGTTTCAAAGTTGCTAAGAGTTCTTTCAGAATTAATTCCATAGGTTATAGTCCAATGTCCAATATCAGGGTGATCCAGACTGGAGCTGGAGACCTCAGTCTTGCGACTCAAACTTCCTCTGACAAAGCTTAAGCAGATCTGAGATACAGGATCAGGGCGCTAGAGTTCTTTTTATAGTTGTCTGGCAGCCTCTTAATAGCAGGCATTCCTTGAATGCAGCATTGTGGCTTTGAGTAGAACCTTCTATTTCCTATGTACCACCGGAGATTAACTGCATGGATTACCATATGGCAACTGCCCATCTCCCACCATTTACAGGTAGTTTACTACAAACTTCAAAAGAGAAATAAAGACAATGATATTGTTACACCCAAACTTCAACAAAAGGTTAATATTTCCTTTTAATCTCTGAATCAACATAACATAGTGATAGACAGGAACCGTCTGTTTACATGGTTAACATCTAACAAGATACAAGTAAACACATACAATTAGTATTACCTCCAGTTCTCTAACAATGCAGGTGTACATTTCAAAGCTCTAGTCTATCTAATATGGCTTTGTTAGCTATTTATAAGGAATAGCCCTAATTCTCTTTTATATACTTTCTAATATGTCTTTAAAGGTTGAATTTGGGTCATGTAGATTGCTAGTTGCTCACCCTTTCTGGCTGAGTGTCACATGTACTAATGTGTATACATGGATATTCAAACTGAAAAACTCCATAACTTTAAAGATATGGAACAGATCTTCTCTCAAATTGGATTATTTTCCCTTACACCACCAGGACCCTGAAAGTGAGTTAAGTTTGGTGTTTACAATGTTGACTGCTTTTGAATTATGCAAGGTATGAAATTTCAATCCCAATATACAAACAGTAAAAACAAATGCCCATATCTCAAAAATGGGTGAATGAATTTTGCTTAAATTTCCCAAAAAGAAAACATGCAAGCAAAAACCCAAATCTTTGGAATGAGACCAAGAATCAAGGAAAGTTTTGAGCAAATGGAAAAAAAAGTGTATTGAGGTTAGAGAATGGAAACTGAAACTTATTGCAATAAGGATCTGATACTGAGTCCACTAATATAAAGGGCAAAGTTCTCACTGATTTCAAATAATGTTGGGGAAATCCTGTAAATGAAATAACTTTCTAGAGGTAACACAGGACTTAAATCTCCCAGCGTCCTATATTAGATTCCTAAATAAAAAGCATGTTTATGCCCAGTAGTGGAAGTAACAAAATTACAATTTCATAACAGTACCAATGTGGAAAGAATGTAAATTCCCATTTGAGTTTTAATATTTGTAATGAATGGAATGTTTATTATTATTATGAAAATTTATGTGTATATAAAAGAGCCTATTAACCTGGAGAGAGTTGAAGAAATAAAATGAGAACTTGCTGTCCGAGCAGCTTTTCTCTGAGCTTTCACAGTCTACCACATATTATAAACCCGTTATAAAATTTATCAGTCCTATTAGTCTTTATATTTATGAGCTATTTGCAAATAATAAAACAATGAAAATGTGCACTTAACTCCTGAGATTCTTACTTTCTTCAGCAAACCCTCTCTTCCTATTCCATCCAAACTTTGACAGTAGGTGTGAGCAATGGGGGTTGTTATAAATAGCCTGGTCTGCTTTATGGAGTCATGATTTCCTACAGCTTTTTGAAAACCATGGTTTTCCACACAAAGCTAGGGGACCTACCAAGTGTACATTACCACAGGCCTGTGAAGACTCCACTAGCATTTCAGGCTACTCAACAAGTATAGCTACCATGTAATGCCAATTTTGACTTAAGAAAGAGAAGGTGGGTGAGCTACTTAGAGCTACACAGAGCTCTTCTTCAGGACCCAAAGATGACCTCTGTGTAGCTCAAAAACTTGTCTTTAGCCAACAGAAGTGCATTCAATAAAAGATATTACCTCACCCACCTTGTCTCTGTAATATCCTGGGACCAACATGGCTACAACAGTAGATTTTTTTTTTTATTTATGGTAGCCATGCAAACTGTCCACTTCCAACTCAGCCCAATTTGTTTATTTTATATATGAATTACATATTACTTTACACAGTATGACCCTGATCCTGAAAACTCAAATGTTCATGTGACTTTTTGCACATGATTAGCTCCTCAGAGGGAAAAGGGACTCTGCAGATGTGTAAAATAAGGATTTGTAGGATCAGATCGTACGTGCGTACATATATGCATATGCAGTTTATTATTTTGTGGCTTCCTGACTTGAGATACTTTAAATGGTCCAGATTCAAAGAAAAACATAAAAACACCTAATCCAGGCTCCTTTTCTACATTAGCAATAGAGTCACCGATGGGGGGGGGAGAAGAACGTTGTCCTCATTTGAAAATCAGAAAAATCCTATTAGAGGTAAAACTCAAACCCAAATGTTATCACATCTCTCTAAAAAATACCAATACTTGATATTGTATACATGTTTTACACACAAAGTACTATGTTAAAAGAACATTAAACCCCCTTGTGGGTATGCATTATGACAATCTTTAATTACATGATTACATACCACTTTTTACACATGACCCCTGCCTCAGTGTACAGGATGAACTGTACTCAATGAGCAGCTATTCAATATTTTCTTTTACCCTTGTTTTTCAATGGGTGATATATGCATTTTTACTGCACAATATTCAAACCCTACTCTGAAGACAGAATTGTTAATTTCCTCATAACATACTTATTAGCCCCCATTTCTCCCCACTTCATCACAGCCTAGTCTCCCTTCCCTGCTCCTTGTAACATTCTCATTCTCCTCACTAGTCACACTATGTGTACTGCCTACAATATACACGCATACACACACAAGTGGAGTGTTAAACTGAGTATCACTATGAAAATGAACACAGCAGGCACATTTAACTGTCTTTTCTATCATCTATGAGGACATCTCTCCTAAGACTTGTTTTAACATTTCAAACCACTAAGCAGTTACATCACCTGCCGTCATAAAAAAAAAATCAACCCATAGGAAAAGTGTTGTCTTCTCTTCATCCCTCCATATGTGGAATTTGAGCACATATATGGAATTTGAGCTCAAACACCACTAATTGGAAAGAAATCGGTAGGGTCATACCAATTTGCTCAGTAACAATTTAACTTTAGTCATCCCCCAACAGAAAGTCTTAGAGTCTATTTACTCTGAATTTCAAGTCAAACAGAGAGTAAATTAATTTTTAATACTAAATTAGTATAGAGTTTCTAATGAGGCACTTGTAGCAATCCATTGCATTAAATATTATCAATCTGATTTTTTGTTAAATACTCCAGAGAACTAATAGAGTGTCCTTTTTCCTCGTAGAAATTAAATTAGGAATGTGTAATGAGAATTTGGTATGATAATATAGATACAATTAGAGTCAACAAAGAAATATTTCCTGCTTGAAATTTTGACTATTGTTCTTTTCCCGCAAGGGATCTTTGGCTTTTCTAATAGGTGAATTCTTACATATGTAATGTTGAGGTTCCCGGTTGTTCTCTCCACTTAGTGGAGGGGAGCCTCCATATGCGGAAATCCCTCCTGGGGCGTTGTCATAAATATAAAGGGAAGGGTAAACACCTTTAAAATCCCTCCTGGTCAGAGGAAAAATCCTTTCACCTGTAAAGGGTTAAGAAGCTAGGATAACCTCACTGGCATCTGACCACAATGACCAATGAGGAGACAAGATACTTTCAAAGCTGGAGGGAGGGAGAAACAAAGGGTCTGTCTGTGTGAGGCTTTTGCTGGGGACAGAACAGGAATGGAGTCTTAGAACTTAGTAAGTAATCTAGCTAGATATGCGTTAGATTATGATTTCTTTAAATGGCTGAGAAATTAGACTGTGCTGAATAGAATGAATATTCTTGTCTTTGTGTCTTTCTTGTAACTTAAGGTTTTGCCTAGAGGGATTCTCTATGTTTTGAATCTAATTACCCTGTAAGGTATTTACCATCCTGATTTTACAGAGGTGATTCTTTTTACCTTTTCTTATATTAAAATTATTCTTGTAAGAAATTGAATGCTTTTTTCATTGTTCTTAAGATCCAAGGGCTTGGGTCTGTGGTCACCTATGCAAATTGGTGAGGATTTTTATCAAGCCTTCTCCAGGCAGGGGGGTATAAGGTTTTGGTGAGGATTTTGGGGGGAAAGGATTCCAAACAACGCTTTCTCAAAAAATAAACCCGGACATTTGGTGGTGGCAGTAGAAGTCCAAGGGCAAAGGATAAAATAGTTTGTACCTTGGGGAAGTTTTACCCTAAGCTGGTAAAAGTAAGCTTAGGAAGTTTTCATGCAGGTCCCCACATCTGTACCCTAGAGTTCAAAGTGGGGAAGGAACCTTGGCATGGTGGCATTCCTTTTAAAATCTGTTCTCTTTGTTCAAAAGATCAAAATCCTAAAAAAATAAACCCCAAAACTAACACCTTTGTCTCCAGCAAATAGGCAGAAAGCCCCAAGACCAGGTCAAAGCCCCTCTCCAGCCACTCCCCATTATTGAAGTTCCATTTCAGCAAGTAGCTGTGGATATTCTGGGTTCTTTTCTGAAAAAGACTCCCAGAGGAAAGCAGTACATACTGACTTTGATGGATTTTGCCACCCAATGGCCGGAAGCAGTAGCTCTAAGTAACACCAGGGCTAAAAGTGTGTGCCAGGCACTAGCAGACATTTTTGCCAGGGTAGGTTGGCCTGCCGACATCCTCACAGATGCAGGAACTAATTTCCTGGCAGGAACTATGGAAAGCCTTTGGGAAGCTCATGGGGTAAATCACTTGGTTGCCACTCCTTACCACCATCAAACAAATGACATGGTGGAGAAGTTTAGTGGAACTTTGGGGGCCATGATACGTAAATTCGTAAATGAGCACTCCAATGATTGGGACCTAGTGTTGCAGCAGTTGCTTTTTGCCTACAGAGCTATACCACATCCCAGTTAAGGGTTTTTACCATTTGAACTTGTATATGGCCGTGAGGTTAAGGGGCCATTACAGTTGGTGAAGCAGCAATGGGAGTGGCTTACACCTTCTCCAGGAACTAACATTCTGGACTTTGTAAACAACATACAAAACACCGTCCGAACCTCTCTAGCCCTTGCTAAAGAAAACCTACAGGATGCTCAAAAAGAGCAAAAAGCCTGGTATGATAAACATGGCAGACAGCGTTCCTTCAAAGTAGGAGTCCAGCTTATGGTCTTAAAGGCGCTCCAGGCCCATAAAATGGAAGCATCATGGGAAGGGCCATTCACAGTCCAGGAGCGCCTGGGAGCTGTTAATTACCTCATAGCATTCCCCCGCCTCCAACCGAAAGCCTAAGGTATACCATATTTTAATTCTCTAAAGCCCATTTATTCCAGAGAATTAAAAGTTTGTCAGTTTAAAGGGAGGAGATGATGCTGAATGGCCTGAAGGTGTCTACTATGAAGGGAAAAGTGCTGGTGGCATGGAAGAGGTGAACCTCTCCATGACCCTTGGGCATATGCAGCGAGAGCAGATACAGGAGTTGTGCACTAGCTATGTGCCAAAGTTCTCAGCCACGCCAGGGCTGACTAAACGGGCATACCACTCCATTGATACAGGTAATGCTCACCCAATTAAAGTCCAACCTTACCGGGTGTCTCCTCAAGCTAAAACTGCTATAGAACAGGAGATCCAGAATATGTTACAGATGGGTGTAATCCACCCCTCCTCAGTGCATGGGAATCTCCAGTGGTTCTAGCTCCCAAACCAGATGGGGAGATACGTTTTTGCATGGACTATCGTAAGCTAAATGCTGTAACTCGCCCAGACAACTATCCAATGTCATGCACAGATGAACTATTAGAGAAACTGGGACAGGCCCAGTTCATCTCTACTTTGGACTTAACCAAGGGGTACTGGCAGGTACTGCTAGATGAATCCGCCAAGGAAAGGTTAGCCTTCACTACACATGTCGGGCTGTATGAATTTAATGTACTCCCTTTCGGGCTGCAGAATGCACCTGTCACCTTCCAAACACTTGTAAATGGTCTCCTAGCGGGATTAGGAGACTATGCAGTCGCCTACCTTGATGATGTGGCCATATTTTCAGATTCCTGGGCAGAACACCTGGAACATCTACAAAAAGTCTTTGAGCGCATAAAGGAGGCAGGACTAACTGTTAAGGCTAAGAAGTGTCAAATAGGCCTAAACAGAATGACTTACCTTGGACACCAGGTGGGTCAAGGAACTATCAACCCCCTACAGGCCAAAGTGGATGTTATCCAAAAGTGGCCTGTCCCAAAGTCAAAGAAACAGGTTTCAATCCTAAGTTTCAATCCTTCTTAGGCTTGGCCGGTTATTACAGACTATTTATACTGCAATACGGCCAAATCGCCGCCCCACTGACAGACCTAACCAAAAAGAAACAGCCAAATGCCGTTCAGTGGACCGAAGAGTGTCAGAAGGCCTTTAACCAACTTACTTAGGGCCCCAGACTTTGACAAACCCTTCCTAGTAACCACAGATGTGTCCGAGCGTGGTGTGGAAGCAGTTTTAATGCAGGAAGAACCGGAACAAGAATTCCACCCTGTAGTGTTTCTTAGCAAAAAACTGTCTGAGAGGGAAAGCAACTGGTCAGTCAGTGAAAAAGAATGTTACGCCATTCTCTATGCTCTGGAAAAGCTATACCCATACGTCTGGGGACGGCGTTTCCACCTGCAAACTGACCATGCTGCGCTACAGTGGCTTCATACCGCCACGGGGAATAACAAAAAACAAAAAACTTATTCGGTGGAATTTAACTCTCCAAGATTTTGAATTCGACATCCAACACATCTCAGGAGCTTCTAACAAAGTGGCTGATGCACTCTCCCGTGAAAGTTTCCCAGAGTCAACTGGTTAAAATTGTCCTTGAATTGAGATTGAGATGTGGAAAATATTGTTAGTCTTTATATACTTGGTAGTATATTTAGAGGTGCATGTGTCTTATTAACTCTGTTTTTTCCTAGAGCTCCAGGTTTCACCCTAGCTATGATTTGGGGGGGCATGTAAAATAGTTTGTACCTTGGGGAAGTTTTAACCTAAGCTGGTAAAAGTAAGCTTAGGAGGTTTTCATGCAGGTCCCCACATCTGTACCCTAGAGTTCAGAGTGGGGAAGGAACCTTGACAGGCGTGAAAGGGAGACCCTCTGCTGGGAAGTCAGCATGGTAGGAGATCCACAGGGTTTTGGGGGTGCAGATGGGGGAAGGAAGGGGAGGGCAGAAAACCAGCAACTCTCCATGGCAACATGCATTCCACAGCTTCCAAAATTTTGCGAAGATCCCACCTAGAGTTAATGCTACTTAATGCCACTCCATACTCATGGATTTGGTGGATTTTATGACAGTAGTACCAATTATAAAACAAATGTATTGTTAAAATTGGTTTATTACACTCATGTTCATATCAAATCCATTGCAAGAAAAATGACAAGTATCTTAAATCTCTAGGTAATTCTTCCTCCTCCCTTCCCTCCACCCCCGCCCCGATGTAGGAATAGTTAAGACATCAGGTAAATTAAAACTTTAAATAATGTAGTATGTTACTTCTGTACTAAAATCCCAGAATCACTTCTAAACAGATGTTACCATCTGGCTTCATTTACTTATAAAAAAATCTTTAGGTTCCCTTCCCATCAGGTTTCCAGCTGTAGAAATGAATTCATCTATTTCTCATGAAAGTCACATGTGAATCAATGGTGAAGCTAAAGCTACCTGAAAAGTTCTATCATACCTTCCCCCATGTCACACCCTGTGTATAAAATGCATCATATGACCTGATTTTTCTATGGTGCCTTGAACTATCAGCTGTATGCCATTTTCCACAATACTATTATTATTATTTACATAACTGTAGCACCTAGTGGCCTCAGCTGACATCTGGGTCTCATTGTGCCAAGCTCTGTAGAAATACATAGTAAGAGACAATCCCTGATGGAAAGATCTTACAATCTAAAAATACAAGACAGAGAAAGATTTGGGGGAGGGAGTGTGTGAAAAGAAATAAAGGCACAGAAAGGTGAAATGACTGGCCCAGCATCACACAGCAATTCAGTGACAGAGTGAGAAGCAGAATTCAGGTGTCTTAACTCCGAATCTAGTGTCATAACATCTAGACTACATCTTTTCTCAGATATATAGCAGTCCTTATTTGCTATTTCTAGCCCTTCATGCCTCCTTGTCTACTGCCATTACATAGACTATTTATTTATTCTTACTGTAATTGTTCCACTGTCTGGAGTATGCTGTAAGAGTTGTATGAGCAGTATCTTCAAAAGTGGAATTGCATTTTTTGGGTACTTCATTGTAAAGCAGCAGTGAGCATACTTCTTGGTATATTAATTTTTTTAAAGAACACCAGCGGACAGGAATTCTCAGCAGGGATGGCCTTAAGAGTTTTATTGTATCACAAATGCTCTGTCTAAGACACCACGATTACAGTCTGAAGAATGATCTTATGGAATCATTGTTACTTTTATTATTAATAATAATGGGACCATGATGTACCTGGCACAATATAAACAAATGATTAAGTATTATTAATCATCTATTTATATTGTGGTAGTGTCCAGAGGTCCCAGCCAAGAAGAAAGAACTTACAGCACACTGCCATGCCTTATGAAGTCCAAAGTAAACTTAGCAGGTCAGAGAATCTGAAGAGTCTGGGTTAAAATCACTTTGAAAATTTGACTTTGAAATATATGTCGTTATTCAATTTCACTTCCTCAAATAACAAGAACATCTTCATTTTAGTAAAGAGTAAAAGGAATAACCCTGGACAAATATACACAGCTATTTGCATTTAAGTTACCAATTCCTTAAGGTTGCAGTCATTTACAAACCTCTTTTCAAAAGTTGTTGTTGTTTTTGGCTCACTATGCCTTCATATTTAGTGGCTGTATTCTCTCAGGACTTTTAAATGAGAATTTCCCACTTATCCATGGAGAGAAAGATTTTATGAATATCAAATAAGCATAATTTATGCACCACTAAACACTCCATTTGGCATTTTTATTTGCATTATAATGTGAGAACCCCATTAAAATGGAACTTTTTAAAAAGAAGATTGAACCCCAATTCTCTCAGCTCATTCCCTTGTTCATTTTACTTTTCATAGCTCAACACTTGCTAATATATTAACATCAGCAATATCCTCTTTATTAGCTTGTGTTCAGGTGCTTGCTTCTTCTTTCCTTTATGTACATTAACTTTTTTTTTTACACTGTAACAAAGTTCCTCCTCTGCCTTGGTGGGTCCTGCACTTATTGGTGGATTTGCTTGCCTCAGAGATTCACGGCAGCCCTCAGTTTGGCCACTTTTGCTATTGCCTCAAACCTGCCGTTTACTCAGCTAACCTCATCACTAGCTAGCATGGGGAAAAGGAAGGAGAACAATCCCTGCAGTCCCTGTTGGTCCAAGTGGCTGGGGGACAGGTCAGGGACCTTCCCCTCTGATGGGACCCCACAGTCCAGGTCAACACCTCTTGTATCCAATAGGGAGTTGGGGGAACCCAGGCCCACCCTCTACTCCAGGTTCCAGCCCAGGGCCCTGTGGATCACAGCTGTCTACAGTGTTTCGTGTAACAGCTACAACTCCCTGGGCTACTTCTCCATGGCCGCCTCCCAACACCTTCTGTATCCTCACCAGAGGACCTTCCTCCTGATGTCTGATAATGCATGTACGCCTCAGTCCTCCAGCAGTATATGCTCTCACCGTCAGTTCCTTGCTTGCCCCTTGCTGACTGAAGTGAGGTCCTTTTTAAACCAGGTGCTCTGATTATCCTGCCTGTCTTAATTAATTCTAGCAGCTTTTTAATTGGCTCCGGGTGTCCTATTTAGCCTGTCTGCCTTAATTGGTTCCAGCAAGTTCCTGATTGGTCTGGAACTACCCGTTACCTTACCCAGGGGAAAGGGATCTGCTTAACCTGGGGCTAATATATCTGTCTTCTATTACTCTCCTGTAGCCATCTGGCCTGACCCTGTCACAACACACATATATCTATAAACACATGGGGTGAAATCGTGGCACCCCTGAAGTTCATTGTGAAACTCCCACTGTCTTCAGTGAGTCTGGTATTTCATCCAGAATATATAAATACTGAAAATACTAGACTAGCCTTCTGTGGGTTTGAGGACAGAGCTTGGGTGCAACCATGCTAGCCAGAATTTGGCCCTAGCAGCTCAACCTATTTCTATGCCAAAACACTAGGCTTCATATTTAAAGCAGTTCTGATTGTTATAGTATCCTCACTGTCCTACCCTTTTATGTGCAACACCCTGCAGTGCCTTTATTTATAGACACTATACTTTTAAATTTGAAGACTTACACATTTTTGTATTGAAATTATGCTTGTTGAACACACTTTCATATCTCTCTACGTTATATAAAAAGGAACATTATATAAAAAGGATTGCTAATCTGCTTCTATAACAATGAACTGTGTCACTAGACCAACTGAAAAAAAGGCTGAAATGTCCATGTTGAAAATAATTGAAACATACCTCATTTGTTAAAACCAAACTCATAAGACTGTCAATATTATTCTACTTTCATAGATGGATAAAGTGTTAATTATCAGAAGATTTAACTATAGCTGAATCTTGTCAATCATCTTAATATCTATAAAATCAGTTGCATTACCAAAATATTGCAATTACAAGTCCATTACAAAATATATATTTATAATTACAAGGAAGCAGAGGAAGATGTAAAAGGTCAATTCAGGCTAGAATTTGGAAACCTTAGAGCGATTTAAGGATGGATTGAGACAATATCAAAAACACATAAGGTTAGATACTGGAAATGTCCCTTGAGGAAATGATTCATGACTTACAAGTAGACAAGTCAAATGTTGAGCCGAGTTATTTCCTCTTGTACCCAGCTCCCATTTATCCTTCACTTACTGGTGTATGTTAAGAACACAATTTATCTTTGCTAGAGTTCTAGTCCTGATATTAATCTGCGTCTCCCAGCCTGTAGAGCTTTGAAAATGCATGTATCTATTTTTATGAAGAAATTATGGCATAATTAATTTTGTGAATAATGTACTAAGTAATTATGATTACAATTATTCATTAAATAATCAACCCAATGTTATTAGTATCTGCATTTATTTGCAGTCAAAGCAGTAACTTTAAGACACACGTCACCATGTGTGTACAGTACCATAAGGATAAATTTATTTCCACTTAATTCTATATGGTTCATGCCAGACACTATCTTTCCTTGGGTAAGCACACACTGTATTATTATTATAAGACAGACACTGTATTAGTCAGTTGTACAGTGGAATAAACTGAAAGCAAAAGGGAACATTTTCTGCTCATTGATGAATTATTCAAAACAGTGAATGAAGAGAACAGTGATTTCATTTAAGTCACAGATCTCTGCAGCCACAGTCTGAACAAAATGCAACTGAAATAGAGTGATCATTTAAGAAGTTAAGAATTGGGACAGATGCAAGCCCATTGTTCCAGTGCTGTCATTGCCATCTGAATGGACTATTACTAGACTGATCCTAATAGTCTGACTAGACAAAACTGTTCAATTTTGATTTATTGAATCCCACTCCCATGGAAAAAAAGGCAAATGGTGAGATTTAGTTAATTCATAAATTAAAAAGCCTAAAATGCTAAGAGTTGGATTTGGTTTAAGTAGATATTTTCACATGCACAGGAATACACATGCGTGCTCCTGCATATGAACATACATGAATCATTCTCAAAACCCTTAAGTGAATTCCTGTCCACAATGAAAGACATGCAAAGAGAATATGTTCACACAACTCAACTCAGCTATATGTACATAGGCCACCCTACAGTGCATGCACAGTTTTGCTGAAATTTTCAGTTTTGAGTGCCTGGATCTTAGGTACCTAAGTGGTCCAGTTTTCACAAACCTGATGGAAACTGATGGCAGTTGCAGGTGTTCAGTTTAATCATTTATTTCTAAGTGTCCATTCATTGGTTACTTTCACCAAAGAGGGGAAAGTACATTCTGCTTGACAAACTATCTTCCATTTCTGTGGTTTACTGTCACAATAAAATATTTGCTAAATTAATGTACTGTTCCTATTACACAGCATATCATTCAGCCTGACAATGTAAGCTTAGTGCAGAGCACAGTTGCTGATCATCTTGGTATTATTTCTAACCTTGGATTTTCTAATGAGAAGCACATCAAATCACAGTACATCTTCCCAAGATTGAGATAACTGCTGTGTCAGCCAGATGCACAGCACTTTCTTAGCAATTTTTTAGCACCAGACTATAGATTATTACAATTTATTACTTATAGTTCTCCCAGATGTTTGCTTCAGTACAGTTTGTACAGTATTCAACACCTATCGTACACTGCAAACGTAACCTATATAAACATTAAATTGGTACTAAAAACAAAACATTGGCTTCCTGTCAAATCCTGAATTGATTTAAAGATTCTTGTACTGTACTGGCTTATAAAGCTTGAAATGGCTGTGCCCTAACTCAATGAACTATTGATGGTAACACCCTTACATTTACCTGTGGTGTCATGCTTGAGCCTTCTAAGTCTCCTCATGACATGATGATAGTTGTTTACAAGTAGCACTAAAACCTTTTGTTTTTAGAGCCTGTGGCTCTAAAGCGCTTTGCTTTCCCAGAGCAAAAAGTTGAGAGACTTGGTGTGACCTGGCGTAGCCATCACAGGAAAGGTCATCCATCCACCCTCCCTTCCTCACTTGCTTATTTTCACCTCGCTGTCTCAGGGGAGTTGGGTAAAGGAGGGCTCTTGCTGGGGGTGTGGACTCTGGGATGGGACCAAAAATGAGGATTTCAGGGTGCAGGAGGGGGCTCCGGGGTTAGGCAGTGGGTTGGAATGGAGGAGGGGGGCAGGGATGCAGGCTCCAGGTGGTGCTTACCTCAGGCGGCTCCTGGAAGCAATGGTATGTCCCTCCTCTTGCTCCTATGTAGAGGCGTGGCAAGGCAGCTCTGCGTGCTGCCCCTTCCGCAGGCCCCACCCCTGCAGCTCCCATTGGCTGCAGTTCCCAGCCAATGGTAGCTGCAGGGGCAGTGCTTGGAGCGGGGGCAGTGTGGGTCCCCTTGGCTGCCCCTATGCCTAGGAGCTGGAGTGGGGACATGATGCTGCTTCCGGGAGCCACACAGAGCCAGGGAAGGTAGAGAGGCTGCCTTAGCCCCGCTGCACTACTGACCGGACTTTTAACCGCCCAGTCAGCCGTGCTTACCGGAGCTGCCAGAGTCCCTTTTTTTCACCCGGATGTTCCAGTTGAAAACCAGAAACACATGGCAACCCTATTCAGGGCAGGCTGAAAAAGAGAAAGCAGATATTCTCAAGACTGGTGGGTAACACTGAAGTTAAGCTCCCCAACCAGTCACAAATTGTACTTCTGATCACCCACACTGGTTATCAAGAAGCAAAAAAGAAATCAGACAGCCCCTTTATTGCATTCCAGTTATCTGCCTCCCAATCAGCACCTAGGTTCAGTACAATGAGAAGTTATTTAAAAAACTCTGCTCACATATACAAAATGATCTCCTGACCCCAAAGAGTCAGCCATGTTACCAGGTCAGTATAGGTTTGGATCTTACTGAAAAAAAAAACACACTGCCAGACAATCATTTAGTGTATAAAACTAAAGGTTTATTATAAAGTAAAAAGAAAGAACAAGAGGAGAGATGTTGAATGGTAAAAAAAGTCACATACATACAAAGATTTCAAAGTCCATCAGGTTCCTAGCAGTATTGGTGTGTTTGCTGGCTTGAAAGTCCCTCTGGAATCCACAGCTTGGATGGGTCATTCAGTCCTTTGTTCAGAGCTCCATTTGTAGAAAGGTTACTCCAGAGATAAGAGGCAGGAATGAAGACAAAATGGAGAAGATGCAGCTGCCCATTTATAGTCTGTCTGGTACTTCCTTTGTTTAAAACAGAAACTCATAGCACATGACATTGAAAGGCCTTAGATTTCTCTCCATAGACATGCCCCTCCATGCCTCGCTGAGTCATAAGGTGTATCCCTTTCCTTCTCTCAGTGGATCAGTTGTATAGCTGATGTCCCTTAATAAGACATTAAGCAGTCTAGGCAGTGCTATTGCCAATCTGTCTGGGGGTGTCACCGAGATACACAGCACAAGTTTGGAACTACAGACATACCATACATATATAACCCTTCTGCCAGGTGTAGCCAGCAGCAACCAGGGCCAGGTTCAATATCTAGGTGTTCCTTTCCATTGATACAACACAAAACCAGCTCGAGCCCCCACCCAGTGACCTAGGAAAGTTACACTCCATCCCTGGGCACCTCTGAGAGGCAATACTTCCCCACTCGCAAGCACAGAGTCCGAGTGTAGAAAAAAAAATTTAATAAAAGAATGGAACTAACTCGGAAATTTGGGAAATTAATTTGGGAAACACCGCCAACAGGGTTCAAAAACATAAACCATGAGTAAAAGACCCACCCCCAAGTAGGTTAGGCAGTGCTCTTTTCCCCTCAGGTTCTTAAGTCCAGCAACCCAAAAGTACCTTTCACATGCCTGACCCTTCTCTGCACCCCACTCACAGTTGGTGTGTTTGGTCAGTGCAGACCCAGAGTTCAGAGATGCATCTGCAGAGTTCACCTCCCACCCTTGGTCGGGGGTAAAGAGACATCTTACTTACGGTGCAGGCACACTCACCGGCCACCTGCTCACCGCTCTTGCTGCACTCCTCCACCAGCCAGCCAGCTGGCCACTCATCATGCCTCTCCACTGCCACCCTGCTCGCCACTCATCGTGCCTCTTTGCCGCTGACCTGCTGGTCACTCATTCACCAGTTGACTCTCAGTCACCTTCTGCCTCTCTGCTGTGACTTCTGCACATCAATCTCTCAGTGATTTTCAGCTCTTTTGCAGGCTGGATAGAAACACTGCCCCATCTCAACTGATTTCAGCTCTTAGTGATTTTAGCTCTTAGCGATTTTAGCTCTTAGCAGGTAGAGCAGAAACACAGTCCTACCACAAGTGGTTTCAGCTCTGATGGAGCAATTAAAATAACAAAACAGGCTCCTAATGAAGCCTATTTAACTGTATTCTTTGAACACTGGGGAAGAACAGGTTAAGCCTCTTAGAGAGGACCCCAGGGCTGGGGGTGGGAGATTGTTCAGCTTCCTGACCAGGACTTCTGTTCCCACCCCTCTTACTTTCACAGGGCTTTGGCAGTCAAGCCCCCGTCTCAAGGTCCTCTCCACTAAGGGTGACACCTCCACACTTGGAACAGATTAAGCACAGCCCTTCTTCCCTGCATTCCCACAATAATCACAACACTGATAACAGCATTTCACTACCCCTGCATTCAGTACTAATGTGATTTGTGACCCAAAACCAGCCAAATTGATTACAATGAGCAAAACACTGCTCCATCTGCTGAATATCTACGCAAATCTAAGCAAAGCAGGAGCAAACTGTATTTCCATAAGCATACCCAGAGTCTCTCCCCATCCCAGCAAGCTGTCAGGGAAGCATTCATTCAGACCCTGCTTACACATATAACTTATAATACAAAGGTGGTACATACACATAAAGGAGATTATCATAACTGGCAAATTATAACATTTTTGTAGATACTTTACAAGGCATATCTGGCATAACTTGTTGCAACTTTACAATATTGGTATTCTTAGTATCCTAAAGTGTCCCCCAGATTCCATACAGTGTCACTCTTCGATATTTCAGTTACTATCTGTGGCAGCGGAGTTAAGTCAACTGGGTTGCTCTAGCAGCATCAAGCAGCCCTAAAGCCAACCTGTCTGGGCCCAAGAGGCTCTTGCTAAGTCTGGGAAACCTTTAGTGGTTGAGAGCTGAAATAATGGCTCCTATGTTATCCCACTCTCTGCAGAAGTAATATTATTATCCCTTGCACCCTGGTGCCCCTTGGAGTAATAGGCATCTGGGAAAATTAAAGCAGGCCTCAGGCTGTTCTAAATTCTGCCAGAGGTCTGGATCAGAATATAGCCGTCCTAGGATCAGGAAAGCACAAATCTGAATTAAAGACATCATTGTTCTCTCCTCTCTGAGATGCATTGTGTTCCTTGGACTCAGCCAAGGATGAGGGCCTTCAAGTTGACATTGAAATCTTACTAAATTTGATTGTTCTCTCTTACTCTCAAGGCATCCTCATGCTGCGATATAGTTAGAGTTTACAATCCAGGAGGGCAAAGTGAATATTTGGCTGGGAGTCCTCTGTTGAGTTCCTAGGTACCACGGGAATGTCTCAGGGGATTCAGTCAGTACTGGTATCCTCTAGGAACAATAACTGGATGGAATTAAGTAAAGGGAAATTTAATCTGCATATAGGAAACTTTCTTACCACGTTCTGGTTAGTCTAGGAAGTGGAAGATATCCCATTCATTGGTGCATGTAAAACTAGACTGAACATAACTAGGAAAATCCCAGTAGGGTAAACCCTACAGTGTGACAAGATGACCTCATATTTTTTTCCCATCTCTAATGATTGATTCTGTCATTTTACTAAAGCAATGCCTAGGATGGTGAGAGGGAATGGGAGCACCACGTTGCTGGAGCTGTAGATCACATCTGACGCTGTATAGGCTACAAACTGCAAGTCAAGACCCCAAGAGGATTCCAGGCCACAGAACCAGTGAGCCCAACTGGAGACAGGAGAAGACCCTGCCTCACCCAGAGTGAAGAACAAATAAGATGACTTTTGTTTAAGCTCATCAACACCATAATGCTGCAAACACTTCATTTTGGAACATGCAATGTCAGCCATACCTTACACCTAGGGAAAGTTCCAGAAAGGAAGTTGGGTTTGGAGGAGTTAGTGTTAGAGAGTGGGTGATTCGCTTAATTACAAATGTTGGTTTATTATTAGTTAATCTTAACCCCTTCCTTTCCCACATCCAGTGTTCCTGTTTCCAAAAAGATTTCCCCCTCTGTTATGCTGTTATTTTTAATATGTCCTTCCCTTGTTGGGTTTGTTTTACTACCTTTATTGTCCTCTGCATACTGGGGTTTATATTCCTTGTCAGCTTGTAGTATTTATGAGTTTCTTAAAGGACAGCACTCCTGTGTATCTGACACAGTGAGGAGTCACTGAGTGGAGGCCCCATGCCCCAAGAAAAAAAACAAAAAAAACCAACAGTCCATAACCCACACAAAGAGACAAGAGGAGAGAACTTTCCAAATATGGTGATAGTAAGCACGAGGGAGAGAAAAGGGATGAGAGAGTTAAGACACACCTCAGGGGAAGGGATGACACTTGCAGTTTGGTCTTTTTGAGACTGAACATGTATCACATCCTCTTGATCCACATCCTTTTTTGACAGACAGGATACCTTTTAGATCTACATATCTGTGTTCTGGCTTACTTTATTTTTTGTTGTTTTTTGTGGGGAAGGGTTGTTTTCTTGAATTGTAACTCCAATTTCAGCTATTGAATCAATTGTCTATATTTTTAGTGGATTTGTCATGTTAGCATCTTAGGTGAAAGAATATTCACTTTCATCTTCTATCTAATAAGCACAGACCAAATCATTCCCTCCACCTCTGTAGGAAAAGAGGACAAAACCTCACAGATACCCACCTGGAAAGCCAGAGGAAAGGGCACACCATCTTTGCAGCATTGTTTCCCATTCCCCATGATTCATAGCAGCCCCTTGGAGGGTGAGAGAAATGGGGATTAGGGATATTGTGGGCCTGAGGCTACAGAAGGTAGCGGGAGTGTGTTATATGTGATTTAATTCATTGGAGATTCCACAATAAGTGTTATTTTTTTGCATGAAAAAATGAATGAAAAACTATCTTCTATTATGCTGGGGAAAATCCCACCTACAAGTGGGGGTTTCAGAGGCAGTGGCCTGTTGGAACATCCCTAGTTCCGGTGGAGTCAGACTGCCATGGAGACAAAGCAGAGTGAGGCCCCCAACAAGTCAAGAGGCATAAGGACTCGGACCAGGCCACTGGCAGTACCCTCAAATACATGGGGTTTATAGCCTGGATCTTTTGTTGCTTCATAGGAGTGATAAATTCCTTTCCCAAAAAAGAACAATTCAGAAAATATTCTGTGAAAGTAGCCTGCCAGTTTCCTGTTACCTTTTCTGTACTAGGAGGCATCACTGAAACCCATTTCTTTTGCCTTCCCACCATTCCCTTCCACACTTGTGTTTAGCATAATTAACATTGCAATATTTTTCTTTTATCTCTCATCTCTTTGCCCTATCCCTTCATTTGTCTACTTTCTTCATATTCTCTCATTTCAACTGAGAGCTACTCAGGGCAGGGGCTGTGTCTTTTTCTCCAAAGCAGCATGGAAGGTTTCGGCACTATATAAATATTTATTACTATTAATGCAATATTTTAGAGGTATACATTGGTTGGTTGTTTAAACCTAGAATGTATCACTGTAAATGTTAAAAAAAATATTTTTTTAATTGTGGGTGCAAATCTTAATACTTAGTCTTGTAACTGCCTGATTGCATGTAACTCGATCTACAACTGCAATTCCATTTTTCTGATTCACTGTAACATAAAAAAGTCCTCCAGATTTTTCACACAAAATGGAACCTCTCTACTGGGGTGGGTGTTTGTGTGTACTGGGTCCAAGCCTGGGGTTCAAATTGGGCAGGCTCATAGCAGGTAAGTGACCCAACACTACTTTAATTTATTTTATTTATATTTTAGGCTGCCATCTTGTGTACCAGTATCTCAGTTGTGCCCCCCTACATTTGCACATGGAACAAATGTGGTAATGAATACATATTAAGTATTCCAGTGTGTTAAATGCTGATTTAATTTATGGCAGCCTCTGTAACTCCTGTTAAGCAATCTACACAAACCAGGAAAATACATGAGGCTGGATTCTCACCTGGTGTTAGTTGGATTGGCTCCATTGAAGTAAATGGAGCTACGCAGATTTACATGAGATGAGGATCTGGCAGTGTATCTCAGATATGCACCACGAAAACAACTCTTTTATGTTATTTTTCTTGAGTGTATTTAATACATTTTGTTCATTTATTCTTTTCTTACAAAGGGAATGGGGAGGAATGGTGAAGGAAG